>NC_135233.1:427478802-427781094 GCF_051348905.1 Ranitomeya variabilis | reverse complement strand
ACCAATCACAAGCCGTGACGTCACAGGAGGCAGGAAACGCGCGCATTTTTAAAATTACGTCCCGGCTTGTGATTGGTCGCGTCGCCCATGTGGCCGCGACGCAACCAATCACAGCAAGCCGTGACGTAATTTCAGGTCCTTCAGGATTTTAAAATTACGTTCTGGCTTGTGATTGGTTGCGTCGCGGTCACATGGGCGACGCGACCAATCACAAGCCGTGACGTCACGGGAGGCTGGACACGCGCGCCTTTTAAAATGCGCGCGTGTCCAGCCTCCCGTGACGTCACGGCTTGTGATTGGTCGCGTCGCCCATGTGACCGCGACGCGACCAATCACAAGCCAGAACTTAATTTTAAAATCCTGAAGGACCTGAAATTACGTCACGGCTTGCTGTGATTGGTCGCGTCGCGGCCACATGGGCGGCACGCGACCAATCACAAGCCGGGACTTCACGTAAGGAAGTAAACGCGCGAATTTTAAGCAAAGAACGCTGCCGGTTCCCTCGGTGAGGTGAGTATAGCAATATTTTTTATTTTAATTCTTTCTTTTACACATTAATATGGATCCCAGGGCCTGAAGGAGAGTTTCCTCTCCTTCAGACCCTGGGAACCATCAGGGATACCGTCCGATACTTGAGTCCCATTGACTTGTATTGGTATCGGGTATCGGTATCGGATTGGATCCGATACTTTGCCGGTATCGGCCGATACTTTCCGATACCGATACTTTCAAGTATTGGACGGTATCGCTCAACACTACTCCTGAGGTAATGGGGGTGGATGGGGAGGTAGAGCCCATAGCAGCGTCGGCTGATGGGTCTGTAGAAACCCCCGGGGAGACAGCCTACGTAGCTGCTGTCACCCGCAGTCAGAGTGCCCGGAACGCAGATAACTGTCTGCCTCCCGGACCCTCCTCAGTCATCAGTATGACTGAACCAGAGGTGGACCCAGAGCAGGTCCCAGAGGGCTCCTGTGGGGAAGGGACCCTGACGTCACTTCTGGCTTCCCCTAGCCAGGAGTTTCAGGCCGCTCTGCACACAGATGCGAGCCTAGAGAGTTTGAGACAACTCGCCGGGACGTCATTCTCCGAGACTGATAAGGAGAAGGTGTTCTGGGAAGGAGGAAGGTTGTACCGGGAGACAGTACCCGGAGAATCACAAAAGGAGTGGTTGAGGGAAAGACAGCTGGTCGTCCCACAGCAATTCCGGGGTGAGTTGTTGCGGATTGCCCAAGAGATCCCGCTAGCTGGACACTTGGGGATCAGCAAAACTAAGGCCCGGCTGTCTCAACACTTCTATTGGCCTAAGATGGGGACAGATGTGTCAAACTACTGCCGCTCCTGTGTCACCTGTCAAAGAGTGGGGAAGGCGGGGCCTGCTCTTAAGGCTCCCCTGATCCCTTTGCCAGGGATAGAGGAGCCTTTCCAGAGGATTGCGGTGGACATTGTGGGCCCGCTGGCCGTCCCCAGCAGCTCTGGAAAGCGATATATTCTTACTGTGGTAGACTACGCTACCCGGTACCCAGAGGCAGTAGCTCTGTCGTCAACTAGGGCAGATAAGGTGGCGGATGCCCTGTTGGCCATCTTTTCACGTGTAGGATTTCCCAGGGAAATGCTAACTGATCAAGGGACCCAATTTATGTCTCACCTAATGGAGGCTCTCTGTAAGAAAATGCAGGTGAAGCACCTGGTATCGAGTGCGTATCACCCACAGACCAATGGCTTGTGTGAACGCTTCAATGGTACCCTCAACCAGCAGTCGATCGTTCTTGGTACAGACCGACGCCAGCAAGTTTGGCCTTGGTGCTGTGCTCAGCCAGGTTGACTCAGAGGACCAAGAGCACCCCGTGTTGTACCTGAGCCGGAAACTTTTGCCGAGGGAAGTGGCCTACTCCACCATTGAGAAGGAGTGCCTGGCCGTAGTCTGGGCCCTGCAGCGCTTGCAGCCCTACTTGTACGGTCGCACCTTCACTGTGGTGACTGACCACAACCCTCTGCGCTGGCTAAGCACCATGTGTGGAACCAATGGCAGGTTGCTATGCTGGAGCCTTGCCCTTCAGCAATTTGACTTCACCATTACACACAAAGCGGGCAAAGAGCATGGGAATGCAGATGGACTCTCCCGCCAGGGTGAACCCACGGAGGTGCGCATGGAGGCATACCGAGAGGTTCTGCCGCCGTAGCGCACGCTAAAAGGGGGAGGTGTCACGATATGGTATGAAATATCATATAAGTTTAGTTTCTCTTGTCAGCCCAGGATGTGGGCTAAGAAACCCCCCTTCTCTTTTACTTCAGAGATGAGCTTGCCTTGCCAATGTACATGGGGGAAGAGCGTTTTATTGCCTAAAGGAATGTTTACGACCAGGTAGAAGCTTCCTCCATCAAGAACTGGATTCTAAGTCTCTAGAACCATGCGGTCCTTTGTTCCATTTTTGCAAGATATTAGGCAAACGATTTAAAATACGAACACAAAAATATATCGTCATAATCACACTCGGAGGATCTACCCATCACTCTAAGCATCAGCGTCTAACTCCATCGGGTGAAGAAGTAGGGATTGCTCTGTAAATAATAGGACATATTTGATCTCCTTAGAAAGCCCACGGTAATCTGAGATGAATGCTGGGTTTGTCAGGACTATGATATGTTCAGCAGCGGAATTACAAGTCTTAGAAAGATTTAGCTTATACTTAGTCAGAATGCAGAGAGAGGAGGGACTGGGATAGCCAGCCTTTTTGGTGATGTCACCAAGCTAAGCTATAACTGTTTTGGCCGGACTCCAGCAGTCAGTCTGTTGCTGGAAGAACATGTGGGTCTGACCTGAAGAGCTGTACCTCATGCATTGGGATTTTTGGGAGCCCTTCCCACTAGCATGGTGTTTGCCTGAACTGATATGAACTAAGAACATGTGAGTTATCTTTTCTTCCTTTAATCCTTTTATTTTCATAATTACCTTGTACATATTTGCAATTGTCTCATTTGTAACATCTTTGTATAATTTTGATAAAGCACTGCCTAACCTTTCTGGAGTATAATATTTAATGCTAGTTCTTCCTCCCTGCTCTAAAAACGTACCCTGTCTCTTGAAGGGAAATTACGCTACTGTTTTGGGTTAGCTCCGGATCCGTTTGATCGGAGCTGGTGGCAGCTTACCGTGTGCAGACTTTTGGGGTGTTGTTTCAGCGACTGCAGCTTGATAATTATTGTTCCTGCCTGCGTGGGAGTAGTTATCGCGTCGCTGCAGCGCGCCCAATAGCCAGTACATAGCAGGCAGCCTTTCTGGCGACTAATTACCCTAGGTGCAGTACCTAATCTGATCTGAGAGTAAGGGGGGCGCCAGAGAGCTGCAAGTGTTAAGTGGAACTGTAAGCGGGATACACAAATCCCTGCAGTTCATGGTATATTGAAGAGCAGTGGGATACCTAAAATAAGCCCCTGCTGTAAACTAAGAGGTCAATAGCATTGTGTGTGTTTTTTTTATCACATTGTGGCAGTAGAGGGATAACGAGGATAAGCCCCCCTGTGGATTTTCGTGACAAACTGCGGGCCACGGCTAAGGGATCGTGACAATTGGTGACAGTCACGGTGTGAATCGTGACAACGTGATGATACATTTGGGACCGGCACAGATTTACACGATATTTGTTACTTTTTGGACTCTGGATAGAATGCAGCGAGCACCAGACAGCTCCACTGCTTCCCGCAGTCACACGAGGATGACACATTTTTCCTTTATCTCTTTTTTTTTTTTTTTACCTAATTGACAAATGTGTAACTAAATTAAGTAAAAATGATTCAGGTTTGGCAGATTTTATCTTTCCGTCACTTCCTGGAATCTGTCTCACAATGTTCATCTGCCACTGAATCATTTTAAGGTAATGATGTAGAGTAATTATATCATCATTTTAGTCATTCGCACTGAATTAAAGGGGCCTCGAGAGCGATGGTGACAAAATCCTGGGCAGCATTATGGGCAGATGAGAATAAATGTCCATTATGAAGTCTGGTGACTCCCAGATGCCCCGCTGGGGCTTTTCCACAGCGTATAGCTCTGGCAGAATGAGTATCACCTGCATGGACTCTGGTAGCCGGGGCATGTGCACAAAGTCAAATGATAAAGTTCTGACTTTCTGAAATCACCACTAGGTGGCGCTCACAGCATATGGATTGTTACGGAACCCCACAGCACCCAGAATATGTTGTACAATTATATGTATGTATAATAGGTTCCATGTGAGATGCATGTCCCTAATGCATCAGCCCACAGGCTGCGCCCCTGGGCAGAGGGGACAAGATATCCCCCTTTTGACCTCCCCCACCTTTGTATTTCCCACAGTAAATATCGGCAGGCTCCGGCCACCTGCGGCTATTGTAATGTATGTCTGGCCTGCCGCTTTTCAATTGGCCCACCCTCTGTATCTGTGTGATATATTCTGTGTCCTGTGAGTAAAGTGTTGTCATACTGGAAATACGTGGAGAAGCAGTGATCTTTTATATGCGCCCATGTAACCAAGTGATTCCAGCCAGCGTCCTTCATTCAGATTCCAGCCAAAGCAGAGTGGACCTCCTGAAACAGGGGTGGTACTGAAAGAGGTACTCCAGCACGGTAGACCCCGTTACACTGGTGGCAGACAGCGGGATGTGATACCCAGTCTACAGGAGGAAAGGAATGAATGGAAAACAACTACCAGAAGTTAAAGAGGACTACATTAAAAGATCTGGTGGAAGCCTGAGGGTTAATCGCCAGCAACAAAACAAAAGCGGATTTGATAGCAGCCATCATGGAACACGACAGTGCAGCGCCCCCCAATGTGAACGTGGAGGAGACTGAATTCCAGAGGGAGGTAAAGAACAGACTGGCTTTCTTTGGCCCAAACCCTGCAGTAGAGATCATACGAGAGGTGATAGCTGATGTGCGTACTGATCTGAAGGAAAAGATGGCCGAGCGGACCAGGATAGAGCTAGCCAAGATGGAGTTGGCAGAGCGGACCAAAGTGGAGCTGGCCAAGATGGAGAGTCAGCGAGCAAGGGGAGCTCTGGCCTCCGCCCAGGTACCTTCAACAGTAAGCCACTAAAAGATCCAGTATAATGCCTTCCGATAGTTGGGGGAGGCAGAGGAAGACATTGATGTCTTTCTGCAGGACTTTGAGCGGCAATGTGCCCTTCAGCAAGTGAAGCCGGAGGAACGGGTTCAGATTCTGGCCAGCAAGCTCACAGGCCGGGTAGCGGACGCCTATCGCACGGTACCTGATGAGGACTGTATGGACTATGAGCGAATCAAAGAAGTGATCTTGGCCCGGTATGCGCTGACACCAGAGGCATACCGCCAAAAGTTCCGCGGACTTATAAAACGAGTAACCGATACCCACGCTGAATGGGCCTGTAAATTACGGCGGTCACTGCTACAGTGGGTACAAGGGAGCCAAGCAACCACTAAGGAGGACGTCCTCCAGCTCTTCTTGTTAGAACGATTCTTTCATGGACTAACCCCCAAGACACAGGAATGGCTTCGGGACAGGCAGCCAACGACTCTTGAGGAGGCCGCTCGTCTGGCCGATGAACATCATGATGCCAGGAGGCCTCAGCTGTCCGGATCAAAGATGGTCACTAGGTGTCCGCCCATGGACCTGGAGGCCCCAAACAGAAGATTGTAGGGGGACCAACTAAAAACCCGGCATACCACAGTCCCCCTGGGGTGCGATGCCACACCTGCAATCAGCTGGGCAACCTGCAAAGACAATGTCCCAACCGGACTCAGCATACCCAGTGGCCAAAGGCGGGAACAGCTACCTTCAGCCAGGCCGCTGTACACTGCTACCAAGGCGAAGCTGACCCGGCATTGGGGGCTACGACTAACCAGGGGGTGGAAGAGATGGAGGAAGTGCTGCATGAATTAGACCCCGGGCAGGCAGCCCGGGCAAATAATTGACAACAGCATCGACAGGTCGTGTGGGTTAATGGGAAACGTATGCAGGGACTAAGAGATTCCGGCGCAACTTTGACCCTTGTGAAGCCTCATCTCGTCCGGGACCAAGAGAAGACGGACCGGACAGTGGCAGTCCGTGTAGCAGGGGGAGCCATACATCAACTGCCCACTGCCAGGATTCACCTGAACTGGGGAGTCGGGGATGGCCTTGTTGAGGTCGGCTTGATGGAGGATTTGCCTGCAGACGTCTTGCTGGGAAATGACTTGGGGACCATGTTGTCTGCCTTCTCGGTTGCCCCTCTGGCTGAGACATATCCTGTGACCACCCGGAGACAAGCTCGAGCTGCGGAGGCGGAATCACACTCAGAGGAGGCCCAGGTAAGACATCCCAGCCCTACACGTATTCCCATAGCCAGACACATTTTTTGGGCCACCCCAGCTGAATTTAAGAGGGAGTTACTTGAGGATCCTTCATTGGAGGGATATCGTGGGAAGGCACAGGAGGGGAGAGGGGTACTGGAAGGGGAACAGTTTGTATGGAAGCAGGGACTCCTCTACCGGATCACAGAACAGCACCACACAGGGACGAGCCCAACTATAAAACGACAGCTGGTAGTTCCCAAGAAGAATAGGCAGGAGTTACTGTGAATCTCTCATGACATACCCTTGGCCGGGCACTTCGGCGTCAGTCGCACCAGGCATCGTCTGACACAAAACTTCTTTTGGCTGGGGGTAACCTATGATGTTCATCAGTACTGCCAGACCTGTGACAGTTGCCAGCGCATTGGCAAGAGGGGAGATCGATGCAAGGCCAAATTACGCCCCCTCCCCATTGTGGAGGAACCATTTAGCTGGGTAGCGGTCGATCTGATAGGGCCGTTAGCCAAACCCAGTCCGTCAGGGAAAAGGTATATATTGACAGTGGTAGATTATGCCACACTGTATCCAGAGGCGGTTGCATTACCTAACATACTGGCAGAGACGGTGGCGGCTGCCCTGCTCCAGGTTTTCTCACGGGTTGGATTCCCCGGGAGATTATCTCGGACCAGGGTACCCAGTTTACAGCAGAGTTGACCAACCAACTGTGGAAGCTGTGCAGCGTAAAGTCCATTAGAAGCACCCCGTACCACCCGCAAACCAATGGGTTGTGTGAACGCTTTAACGGGACGTTAAAACAACTCACTGGGACTTTTACCAGGACCTACAGGGACTGGGAGAAATTCTTGCCACACCTCCTGTTTGCCTATCGGGAGGTGCCCCAAGAATCCACGGGGTTCTCCCCGTTCGAACTGGTATACGGGAGGCGGGTAAGTGGACCCCTAGACTTAGTGTTAGAACACTGGGAAGGGGAGGGCATCATAGAAGGGGTACCTATTGTACCCTATGTGCTGGAATTCTGGGACCGCCTACAGGAGTTGACCCAGGCTGTACGTGGGAACATGCAGGTGGCCCAGCGGCGCCAGCGCGTATGGTACGATCGGAGGGCCATAGAATGCACCTTGGAAATAGGACAGAAGGTCATGGTGTTAGAGCCCACTAGGCAGAACAAGTTCCAAGCTGCATGGCAGGGGCCCTGCCAGGTAGTGGGGAAAATACCCGACACCACCTATAATGTCGCCGATTGTGACGACCCCAGGGTTATCCGCATGTTCCACGTGAACCGGGAGCGCCCTGAAGACGTAGAGGCCATCTGTACACCTGAAGCAGAGGATTTAGCCGGACTTCCCTTGCCTGATGTCTTAGGGGAAAGGACTCAGTCTAAAACATGGGACCAGGTACACTTGGGTGAAGACCTAGGTCCCCGGGAGAGACAGCAGGCGGAGGCGTTGTTGAGGCAGCGACAGAGGATGTTTTCGGGGAGACCAGGGTACACTCGCCTGGCACAACACAAGGTTGAGACCCAGGATCAGACCCCCCTGCGACAACCCCCCTTCCGCGTACCTGAGTCTGTACGAGAAGGGATGCGACAAGAGATACAAGAGATGTTGCGGTTAGGGGTCATTGAATAGTCAGATAGTCCCTGGGCATCCCCCGTAGTGTTAGTGTCCAAGAAGGATGGGACTACACGGTTTTGTGTAGACTATCGTAAGCTCAATGAGAAAACGATGACGGATGCGTATCCCATGCCGCGTGTGGATGAGTTGTTAGACCGGCTGGCGGGGGCAAAGTATTTGACCACCATCGATCTAAGCAAAGGCTACTGGCAGATTTCCCTTAGTCCTGACGCTATTCCCAAGTCGGCATTTGTCACCCCGTTCGGCTTATTCCAGTTTCGAGTTATGCCATTCGGGATGAAGAATGCCCCGTGACCTTCCAGAGGCTGGCTGACCGGCTTCTGGATGGTCTCCAGGACTATGCTTGTGCCTACCTGGATGACATCGACATCTACAGCGCGACATGGGAAGAGCATCTAAATCACCTAGAGACAGTTTTGGACAGGATCCACAAGGCCGGAATCACCCTGAACCCAAACAAGTGTCACGTGGGCAAAGCAGAGGTTCAGTATTTAGGGCATTGGGTGGGAAGTGGGAAACAGCGACCAGAACCAGCCAAGATTGAGGCCATAGCCAAATGGCCCACCCCACGCACTAAAACCCAGGTCATGGCGTTTCTAGGGACAGCGGGGTATTACAGGAAATTTGTTCCCAATTACAGCAGCGTAGCCACGCCCCTCACTGATCTGACCCGTAAGAACCAACCCCGCCAGGTAACCTGGACCCCAGAGTGTGAGGAAGCCTTCCGCCAGCTAAAGGACGCCCTCACCAATACCCCTGTATTGGCCGCACCCGATCCAACTAAACGTTTCCTTGTTCACACAGACGCTTCTATGTTTGGATTGGGGGCAGTACTGAGCCAAGTCAGGCCGGACGGCCAAGAACATCCGGTAGCTTACCTGAGTCGGAAACTACTGCCCCGTGAAGTAAGCTATGCGGCCATCGAGAAGGAGTGCCTGGCGGTAGTATGGGCACTCAAAAAGTTGCAACCATATTTGTATGGACGACAGTTTTCCCTCCTAACGGACCATAATCCCCTAGTCTGGTTTAATCGGGTCTCCGGAGACAACGCCAGATTACTGCAGTGGAATTTAGCCCTACAACCTCTGAACTTCACCATCCACTACAGACCCGGCAAACAAAATGGTAACGCCAATGGACTAAGTCGACAAACGGAACTTGTACCAACCCCATAAACTTCGGTCATCCCCAAACCGATCCGTTAAGGATCAGACTGTGTATGCCGATCGCATCGCTGAAAAGGGGAGCCATGTTACGGAACCCCCCAGCACCCAGAATATGTTGTGCAGTTATATGTATGTATCATAGGTTCCATGTGAGATGAATATGTTGTGCAGTTATATGTATGTATAATAGGTTCCATGTGAGATGCATGTCCCTAATGCATCAGCCCACAGGCTGCGCCCCTGGGCAGAGGGGACAAGATATCCCCCTTTTGACCTCCCCACCTTTGTAATTCCCACAGTAAATATCGGCAGGCTCCGGCCACCTGCGGCTATTGTAATGTATGTCTGGCCTGCTGCTTTTCAATTGGCCCGCCCTGTGTATCTGTGTGATATAGTCTGTGTCCTGTGAGTAAATTGTTGTCATACTGGAAATACGTGGAGAAGCAGTGATCTTTTATATGCGCCCATGTTACATAGTTACATAGTTATTAAGGTTGAAGGAAGACTTTAAGTCCATCTAGTTCAACCCATAGCAATGTAACCAAGCGATTCCAGCCAGCGTCCTTCATTCAGACTCCAGCCAAAGCAGAGTGGACCTCCTGAAACAGGGGTGGCACTGAAAGAGGTACTCCAGCACGTTAGACCCCGTTACATGGATTTATACAGTTCTTATTGGACTCATGGATGGTATAAATCTCTGCACTCCAGTGGCTCCCATACAGGGACCCCTCATCACGGGGCCCCAAAACAGACCAAAAACAAGACTAGTCATTTTTACAATACAGGACATAGAATATTTTCAGATTTCTTACGGATTCTTTACAAAGTAGTAACCATTTCTCAGTAAAATTATAACACTGGACAAGAATTATAGAAAGCTTTTCTCCGCCCTTTCACAGGGGTGATGTTTAGGACCCCCAGGGCTGGACACATTTTTAGGGGTAATGGTTGAGGATCATTGCTGTATGCAGAGAGCTCCCCCCTAGTGGTGGCTGCAGGTAATCAATATTCCACCCTGAAAGGAAGCCGCACACAGCCCCCTGACATCACCAATACTGTGAGATAGTGGCTGAACAAACTGCACAAAAAGCCCATGCAAAAATAAAACTACAAAAAATGAATGCAAATATTTCATAAGATTTATTTCTAACCCTATAAATGGCAGAACAAACGGAGCCCTCCCTCGTCTCCCGGGTTCTGTTCATCAGTCTGTCATACTGCATACAGACATAACAGAGGCGGCCATTCAGATCAGTGAACAATGACAGGAGGAATGCATGCTGGGAAGAGAGGGAAAGGAAGTTCCAGCACCTACAGTACTGGTAGAGTGCTGATGAAGAGGAACCGCCCACTGAAAAAGAGTGGATGACGAATGTCTAAGCCTGAGGACAATTCCTTGACATATTATACTGTTATAATGAAGTATCACATAGGCGTTCTCCTAAAACTCCCACAAACTTCATTGAACAGACATACATGGCCACCATTTTAAGCAGTCTGAATGCAGACCCCACTCAGCATGCAGGACAGGCATGTCTGCCATAGAGGTGCCTCATACCACAGGTATGGGGTCCCCCCGGGAGGGGGCTCAAGGGTTCACAGGAAAGAAGCAAGCACAGAGATGCACAAAGCTTTACTAAGCAGAAGTCTATGGAGCCGCACTGACGGACAACCTCAGTCTGTGGCACAATATGGCGGCATGCGGACAACCCACAGCTCTATACTATGCAACAACAGAGATTTTGTACATGTTTGTGAAGCTATATAGCGTCAGTGACTTGATATAAATGTACAGTTGGCGCCATTTCTGACTGCACGCTGCTATTACTGTGCTCCAACGTACAAGGTGTCAACGGACCATTCACCGGTCACACCGCGACCATTCACCGGTCACACCGCGACCATTCACCGGTCACACCGCGACCATTCACCGGTCACACCGCGACCATTCACCGGTCACACCGCGACCATTCACTGGTCACACCGCGACCATTCACCGGTCACACCGCGACCATTCACCGGTCACACCGCGACCATTCACCAATCACACCGCGACCATTCACCGGTCACACCGCGACCATTCACCGGTCACACCGCGACCATTCACCGGTCACACCGCGACCATTCACCGGTCACACCGCGACCATTCACCAATCACACCGCGACCATTCACCGGTCACACCGCGACCATTCACCGGTCACACAGCGACCATTCACCGGTCACAACGCGACCATTCACCATTCACAGAGAGACCATTCACCAGTCACACCGCGACCATTCACCGGTCACACCGCGACCATTCACCGGTCACACACCGACCATTCACCAATCACACCGCGACCATTCACCAGTCACACCGCGACCATTCACCGGTCACAGAGCGACCATTCACCGGTCACACGGCATCCATTCACCAGTCACACCGCGACCATTCACCGATCACACCGCGACCATTCACCGGTCACACAGCGACTATTCACCAATCACACAGCGACCATTCACCGGTCACACCGCGACCATTCACCGGTTACACCGCGACCATTCACCGGTCACACAGCGACTATTCACCAATCACACAGCGACCATTCACCGGTCACACCGCGACCATTCACCGGTCACACAGCGACTATTCACCAATCACACAGCGACCATTCACCGGTCACACCGCGACCATTCACCGGTTACACCGCGACCATTCACCGGTCACACAGCGACTATTCACCAATCACACAGCGACCATTCACCGGTCACACCGCGACCATTCACCAATCACACAGCGACCATTCACCAATCACACCGCGACCATTCACCAGTCACACCGCGACCATTCACCGATCACAGAGCGACCATTCACCGGTCACACGGCGACCATTCACCAGTCACACCGCGACCATTCACCGATCACACCGCGACCATTCACCGGTCACACAGCGACTATTCACCAATCACACCGCGACCATTCACCAATCACACAGCGACCATTCACCAATCACACCGCGACCATTCACCGGTCACACAGCGACTATTCACCAATCACACCACGACCATTCACCATTCACAGAGCGACCATTCACCATTCACAGAGCGACCATTCACCAGTCACACCGCGACCATTCACCGGTCACACCGCGACCATTCACCGGTCACACCGTGACCATTCACTGGTCACACCACGACAATGATGATAAAGCTGCTTTGAGGCAGCGACACGCGTTGGGCAGAGTTAGGGCATGCTGACTTAGTAAGTATGTTTAGGTATTTGTGCGGTCTTTGTTGAGAAACTTGGCGACTGTCAGTTCACCATGGGGGCTTGTTCACACATGTGATCCCTATTTGGCTTATTTTGTGCCTAAGCATTTTGTTACAAACACATTCTGAGTGTTTGCATGTGTGTTTGAGCCTCTGATGGACCATCTCCACTCTGGTGATCTATGACTTCATACATTGATTCATGCATGTTTATATTTTGTATCTATGACAACTGTCAGGTGAGTATTTATATATGATTTTATTCTCAGGGAGATTGATCAGTTGGCTTACTACAGTTATTTAAACATTTCATTGTTATATCACATAGTCTGTTAGACACCCAATGTATATAGGGCACCCTGCTGCCAGTCGTAATAGGGTCAACGTATTGGAGTGGAGACACTTTGGCCATTCTTATGGATGGATTTGCTTAAATTAAAAATGGAATGAAAAAACGAATGGGCATTGTGTATGCGGGGCACTGTGTATGTGGGACACTGTATGCGGGACACTGTGTATGCGGGGCTCAGTGGTTATCATTAGTAGGGACCACCCTACTAATGTACCCAAATCTCGGGCTGCCGGCACCCAATAACCCACTCTGTGCACTTAACCCCTTCTTTATATGACCACTAGTCCATTATTATCTTCTGGCTTTTACAGTTTCTCAAAGTCATATTTGCTCATTTCCAGTTTTGCGATTCATTAAGTCCATAACGTTCACACCAGCTCAATTAGATCGACATCTGCACCCGATCCACCTGCAGCCGCCACTCCAGATATTTACATAATTACTTCTGTATCCAAACAATCATCAGATACAAAGTAACAAGAAGAAGAAACATTGTGCTGGAAAAATAAAGTATCAGAAAGTCAAGGATCAGTGCAGAAATGCGGCAGATCGGCACCAGCACTCGGTCACGGGGTATTAGAAAAACAATGAGCCATTACAATCCCTGCAGTGAAGCTGAGCTGCAATACCAGACCCAACCTATCAATAGGAGTGGCGCTATACATGCAGAATGCAATATAGGAGCTGTGGAGATAATAACTTGATCATGCAGATGAATGGCTGACCATGTGATACATAGAAGATCTTAGATTCCCTGAATGTTAGCTCTGGCCTCCGCTCATTAAGAGGGTCCCAGGCTCAGGATGACTGTGGCTGACAATTGGCCATAGTGACCTCTTCATATATAAAGCTGATGTATCTGCAGACACAGATTCGTTACAGTCATTATCATACTCCAGAGCTGCACATAGAATCTTACAGGAATCGGAGCGGAGATCTCCCAGACGTCTTTGTTAGTTCAATCTATGCAATGAAATGATGACGGATTTATAGAGCAGAACAGTGATCTGATGATGTCCGCACTACAGGAGCTCAGATTGGAGTGTCTCTGGTGACAAGCTTGCTGACTGTTTCCAATGACAATTACCAAAATAGTGAGTGCAGCTCTGGGGTATAATACAGGATGTAACTCAGGATCAGTAATGTAATGTATGTACACAGTGACTGCACCAGCAGAATAGTGAGTGCAGCTCTGGGGTATAATACAGGATGTAACTCAGGATCAGTAATGTAATGTATGTGCACAATGACTGCACCAGCAGAATAGTGAGTGCAGCTCTAGAGTATAATACAGGATGTAACTCAGGATCAGTAATGTATGTACACAGTGACTGCACTAGCAGAATAGTGAGTGCAGCTCGGGAGTATAATACAGGAGGTAACTCAGGATCAGTAATGTAATGTATGTACACAGTGACTCCACCAGCAGAATAGTGAGTGCAGCTCTGGAGTATAATACAGGAGGTAACTCAGGATCAGTAATGTAATGTATGTATACAGTGACTGCACCAGCAGAATAGTGAGCGTAGCTCTGGAGTATAATACAGGATGTTACTCAGGATCAGTAATGTAATGTATGTACACAGTGACTGCACTAGCAGAATAGTGAGCGCAGCTCTGGAGTATAATACAGGATGTAACTCAGGATCAGTAATGTAATGTATGTACACAGTGACTGCACCAGCAGAATAGTGAGTGCAGCTCTGGGGTATAATACAGGATGTAACTCAGGATCAGTAATGTAATGTATGTGCACAATGACTGCACCAGCAGAATAGTGAGTGCAGCTCTAGAGTATAATACAGGATGTAACTCAGGATCAGTAATGTATGTACACAGTGACTGCACTAGCAGAATAGTGAGTGCAGCTCGGGAGTATAATACAGGAGGTAACTCAGGATCAGTAATGTAATGTATGTACACAGTGACTCCACCAGCAGAATAGTGAGTGCAGCTCTGGAGTATAATACAGGAGGTAACTCAGGATCAGTAATGTAATGTATGTATACAGTGACTGCACCAGCAGAATAGTGAGCGTAGCTCTGGAGTATAATACAGGATGTTACTCAGGATCAGTAATGTAATGTATGTACACAGTGACTGCACTAGCAGAATAGTGAGCGCAGCTCTGGAGTATAATACAGGATGTATCTCAGGATCAGTAACGTAATATATGTACACAGTGACTGTACCAGCAGAATAGTGAGTGCAGCTCTAGAGTAAAATACAGGATGTAACTCAGGATCAGTAACGTAATGTATGTACACAGTGCCTGCACCAGCAGAATAGTGAGTGCAGCTCTGGAGTATAATACAGGATGTAACTCAGGATCAGTAATGTAATGTATGTACACAGTGACTGCACCAGCAGAATAGTGAGTGCAGCTCTGGGGTATAATGCAGGATGTAACTCAGGATCAGTAACGTATTGTGTGTACACAGTGACTGCACTAGCAGAATAGTGAGTGCAGCTCTGGAGTATAATGCAGGGACTGCACTAGCAGAATAGTGAGTGCAGCTCTGGAGTATAATGCAGGATGTAACTCAGGATCAGTAATGTAATGTATGTACACAGTGACTGCACCAGCAGAATAGTGAGTGCAGCTCTGGAGTATAGTATAGGATGTAACTGATGATCAGTATAAAATGAGCAAAGCAACAGATTTAAAAACTCTGATACATTTATATATTCAGGTATTGCACAAGTGGACATGTTTCTGAATATTAGTACAGGAGGCCTCTGGATGTATGAGATTTACTCGTGATCTTATTGCAGACTCTAATACTATCATTCTAGTATAATCTACACTAATCTTGCATAATCCCCTGTAAACCGCGAGTCTCCTGCAGGAATAAACTGTCACTTATCAGTCCCGTGCACTTTCACTGTGTTGTCCGGGGCAGAAGCGCGGTCACTGGGGGTCCCTGTGTATACAGTGTGTGCCTCCGTGCACTTCTGCAGCGCTCACCCTCTGCCTACAATGAAGACTTCTTACTGATCCATGTTCTCTTCATACTACCAAATCTAGTGGAAATGATGATGTTCGGTCTTTGCTTCCAACCATCAGATCGACTGACCTTCACCGGAGGTTTCATAGTGGGCAACGGTCAAGAATCATTTTTCCCTTAGAAATAAATAATTGCTAAGTGACCATCACACTGCTGATTTCTTAGAGAAACCTTCTATCCTAGACCAGCACATCCCCTCAGTACCGTCCAGCTCTCGTATCCCCTTCACCAGACCACATCTCTGTTTCCACTACTTCTCCAGACTTAATTTGTGCCACACTATACCTTCCCCGGCACTTGTGCCTATATCCCTCAGTTTGTCCATTTGTTCCGTGCCAGATTGTGCCACCCCGGCACTTCACTGCTCCAACAATTCTAACCAATATTAAACGATCAGACTGTGCGTAAAGAGAATCAGGTATCAGGTGAAAGGTGTCCTGTTTTTTTAATCTTATTTTATTCTCTGTGCTCCGCTGATTATTCCCCTTTTTGTTGTTTTCATATCCAACATACGGCTCCAGAGATGTGGGCCATTTTATTCAGAGCTCATCTTTATAGTTTATTAAGGGGGCGTGTCTTCCAGATCCTTGTGGGAGGATCTTACATGATCCTCTGGGGCGTGTCTTTAGGCTGAGCCACACCCCCTTTTAAAAACATAAAATTAGCATATCTCTTGCATCGTGTGCTAGAATTTAAAAAAAAAAAGCAATAAACAGACTAATCGGGGGAGAAGCGGGAATAAAAAATAATAAAAACTGATCACTTTTTACTCTTTAAAATTAGTTTTCAATTTAATACAGTTCTAGTCGATTTCTAATATTCTAATAGACTATGACTTTGTAATATCTGCGCTTTCTGTCAGTGACTAGAAAACTGTTCCTGTCCTAACACAATGCTCTGTACAGGAAACAGCCGGGCTCATTGTCACAGGTCAGGCGGCTGGACATGATCTCAAGTATTCAGCCTCTAAATCTTAATATTGACTCTTTCTATTCATTGATGCAAGCAAAGATCTCAAAAATATCAGAAACCAAAAAGCAAAGTACATTGCAGGATCGTAGGTTTCCCTGGCTGTTCATTACACGATGCACGCACACAGGGTCCTGATTTTGGGGTACCTTGTCGGTATTTTCCATCCGTTCGGCAAACCATACAGCGAGTTTTCTTTTCCCAGGCATTTGTAGTGTTCATGACAACCACCCCAACACTATTACTTCATTACTTCATGGTTGTCGGGGTGACTATTCTGCTCCGCCAGCAATGTGATATATAAAAGGGCCCCGTCCTTGTGTCACCGATTGTTACAGGGTTTCACATGGAAAACGTTACATCACCGCAGGCAGAGACATAAGCTGCCAACCATTAGATCGTTAGATGCTAATTACATCGTTACTTTATCCTGTAGCAGAAAAAAGGACAAAACACAACACTTTACTCATTACTCCTAATAAATAATGCAGGACGATGAGGAGGAACCAAAGACACAAGGAAATCGTATTGTCTCCATCCAAGACCTTCACCACAAAGACACGGAAGAAAACCGAGCAACAGAAGAACCACAACCATGGGGTATACCGGGAACACCCCACAAGACCCGCCGTATACCGGGAACACCCCACAAGACCTGCCGTATACCGGGAACACCCCACAAGACCTGCCGTATACCGGGAACACCCCACAAGACCTGCCTTATAACGAGAACACCCCACAAGACCTGCCGTATACAGGTAACACCCCACAAGACCTGCCGTATACACTATGTTCCAAATTATTATGCAAATGACATTTTTATCGGATTTTCCTAAATGGTTGGTGCAAATGACAGTCAGTCTAATAAAAGCCATCACCCGTTAGAGTATACATCGAATTTTATTGAAGAAACCTCCCAATGACAACAGTATAATCTCCAAAATGAATAAAAACTTAAAATGCACTGTTCCAAATTATTATGCACATTAGAATTTCTAAACATTTGATATATTTTAAAGAACTGAAAATGCTCATTTGTGGAATTTGCAGCATTAGGAGGTCACATTCACTGAACAAAAAAGCTATTTAACTCCAAAACATCCTAACAGGCCAAGTTACATGTTAACATAGGACCCTTCTTTGATGTCACCTTCACAATTCTTGCATCCATTGAACTTGTGAGTTTTTGGAGAGTTTCTGCTTCTATTTCTTTGCATGAAGTCAGAATAGCCTCCCAGAGCTGCTGTTTGGATGTGAACTGCCTCCCACCCTCATAGATCTTTTGGTTGATGATACTCTAAAGGTTCTCTATAGGGTTGAGGTCAGGGGAAGATGGTGGCCGCACCATGAGTTTATCTCCTTTTATGCCCATAGCAGCCAATGCCTCAGAGGTATTCTTTGCAGCATGAGATGGGGCATTGTCAGCATGAAGATGATTTTGCTCCTGAAGGCACATTTCTGCTTTTTATACCATGGAGGAAAGTTGTCAGTCAGAAACTCTATATACTTTGCAGAGGTCATTTTCACACCTTCAGGAACCTTAAAAGGCCCTACCAGCTGTTTCTCCATGATTCCGGCCCAAAACATGACTCCTCCACCTCCTTGCTGTTGTTGCAGCCTTGTTGGGACATGGTGGCCATCCACCAACCATCCACTACTCCATCCATTTGGACCATCCAGGGTTGCTCAACACTTATCAGTAAACAAGAATGTTTGGAAATTAGTCTTCATGTATGTGTGGGCCCAATGCAACCATTTCTGCTTGTGAACACTGTTTAAGGGTGGCCAAATAGTAGGTTTATGCACCACAGCAAGCCTTTGAAGGATCCTACACCTTGTGGATCGAGGGACTCCAGAGGCACCAGCAGCTTCAAATATTTGTTTGCTGCTTTGTAATGGCTTTTTAGCAGCTGCTCTCTTAATCCGATGAACTTGCCTGGCAGAAACCTTCCTCATTATGCCTTTATCAGCACAAACACATCTGTGCTCAGATACAGCCACAAATCTCTTAACAGTACGATGATCACGCTTAAGTTTTCAGGAAATTTCTAATGTTTTCATCCCTTCACCAAGGCATTGCACTATTTGATGCTTTTCAGTAGCAGAGTGATCCTTTTTCTTTCCCATGTTACTTGAAAACTGTGACCTGCTTAACAATGTGGAACATCATTTTTAAGTAGTTTTCCTTTAATTAGAATCACCTGGAAAACTAATTATCCCATGTGTTTAAGATTGATTTCAGTGATCCATTGAGCCCTGAGACACAATGCCATCCATGAGTTTATTTGAAAAACAAAACAAATAAATCTTTATGACACTTAAATCCAATTTGCATAATAATTTGGAACACAGTGTACAGGTAACACCCCACAAGACCTGTCGTATAACGGAAACACCCAACAAGACCTGCTGTATACCGGGAACACACCACAAGACCTGCCTTATAACGAGAACACCCCACAAGACCTGCCGTATACAGGGAACACCCCACAAGACCTGCCGTATACAGGTAACACCCCACAAGACCTGTCGTATACCGGGAACGCCCAACAAGACCTGCCGTATACCGGGAACACCCCACAAGACCTGCTGTATACCGGGAACGACCCACAAGACCTGCCTTATAACGAGAACACCCCACAAGACCTGCCGTATACAGGGAACACCCCACAAGACCTTCCGTATACAGGTAACACCCCACAAGACCTGCCGTATACCGGGAACACCCCACAAGACCTGCCGTATACCGGGAACACCCCACAAGACCTGCCGTATACAGGTAACACCCCACAAGACCTGCCGTATACCGGGAACACGCCACAAGACCTGCCGTATACCGGGAACGCCCCACAAGATCTGCCTTATACTGGGAACACCCCACAAGACCTGCCGTACACAAGGAATGCCCCACAAGTCCTGCCGTATACCGGGAACACCCCACAAGATCCACCATATACTGTGCACACCCCGCAAGACTCGCCGTATACTGGGAATGCCCCACAAGACCCGCTGTAAACTGGGAATGCCCCACAAGACCTGCCATATACCTGGAACACCCCACAAGACCTGCCGTATACTTAGAACACCCCACAAGACCCGTCGTACACTTGGAATGCCCCACAAGACCCGCCGTATAACGGGAACAACCCACAAGACCTGCCGTATACCAGGAACGCCCCACAAGACCTGCTTTATACCGGGAATGCCCCACAAGACCTGCTGTATACCGGGAACACCGCACAAGACCTGCCGTATACTGGGAACACCACACAAGACCTGCTATATAATATCTGCAAGTTTATAGCATTTTCTTTACATGCCAGGTTCCCTTTAAAGGGGTTGTCCAGGATTTGATTTCCTATCCTTTAGAAAGGTCATGAGTATCAGATTGGTGGAGGACCGACACTCGGCACTATGAACTATCAGCGGTTGGAAGGTGAAGAGCAGAAGTAATTGGTATAGATCCGAAACAGGACCGCTCTGTACACTGTGTAGGGGCCGTTCTCACTACTGCAGCTCAACTCCTATAAAAGTGAATGTGGTCTGAGCTGCAGTACCATGAGCGGACACTACACGGTGTATGGCACTGTGCTGTCCTGGTTTTGTGAATGATGTCAGACCTGCTAAAAGCTGATTGGTAGGAAAGTCAAGTGCCGTCCTCCTATCAATACGATAAGATACGTCAACAATATGTAAGTCTTGGACAAGCCTATTAAAGACGACCTGTCACTTGCCAAAAGTATGTCATTTTTGTTCCTGGTGTAAATGCTGCTGTTCTCCTGAATCCAGGGAGGTTCTTCTCTTGTTCCTGTGCCTCTCTGTTCCTGAGATATGGCCCTGTCTTCCCTCTATATAAATCTCACCTTTTCAGCCAAGTGGGCGTGGACTTCATTTTTTTCTTCTGTGGTTGTCTTCTTGAGGACCACACCCACTTAGACATAGAGACTAGACTTATATACAGGGAAGAGTAGGCCATATCTCAGGAACGGAGATGCGCATGAACAAAAGGAAAACATCGCCGGATTCAGGAGAACGGCGCCATTTACACCAGGACGAAAACGTGCATATTTATGGCGAGTGACAGGTCTCCTTTAAGGTTTTCATCATATCGGCCTCTTCATTATTTATATACACTTTGACCTAAACATTCCTGCCATCAGCTATTCCTGCTTCATGGATCTTGGGTTCCTCATCCAATGTCACAGCCCACAGTCGGCCTCCACGGGCCGGGCTATGGATGAGGTGCCGCAGTCCATCTAGGAACCATTAGATACATCAGTAGATACAATATACATCAGAACAATTCAGATCAGATTATGTTTTCAGACGTATAAAAGTCACAACTGATGAATCTGTTTATGAAATATCTCAACTGATAAATCCTCGGCACCTCGTCTAAAGATAAAAAACAGCGATCGCTTGTGACTGAAAACAATAGAAACTTGGCGCACGACTATAAGTTATGTAACATAAAAGAATCCACAGAAAACGTCGTATTTGACTCCGTTACAATGGAATCAACCTAACAATGGATACGGGTTTACCTCGTGTATCTGGAGCTCTGCTGCATTTTTGCCTAATGCCAGGTCAGTTGTTTCCGTGATTTTTCATTGTTTTTCACCCATTCAGATGAATGCTAAAAACATGCAACTAAAAGCATGAAAAACACGTTTAATGTAAGCAGCGGTTTTCATATCAGCACCTCTGCTTTCTGTGTGACCATACCCTTCTAAGTAGAAATAAGCCCCCGCCAGAGGGTATTTGGCAGCAGCTTCTAATGACATATGGACGCTCATCAGCACTGAGCATGCGCATGTATGGGGATCAGTAGAGAAAAATCCAGGTACTGCCATCTAGTGGTCCACCGGTAAACCATCATGGCTCTAGTCGCACCTGGTTACATTATGACCCATAAGTTTATGTTCCACCTTATGGAGGAGCCGTACTATCGCTCTGTGCACAAAGACCTATTTTCGTTCCAATGTATCAGTTGCCCGAGGTCTGCATGTGACCTTCCCCAGCTGCGTTCCCCTCCTTACTGCAATTAACGTTAAGCTGCAGATGCCACTGATCCCCTTGTACTATCCAAAACGATATCTCTATTACCTACTTAGAAAATCTCCTTCTCGCTCCTAAGCTCGTTCATCTCTCCGATTACCGCATTCTTTCTACCGTCCTCCTGATCCTCGCCGGGTGATCTCCAGTATTAACCAGTGTCCTTTTATTGCCATTTGTATGATCCCAATGGATTTTATTCTTCCCTCAGTGCTGCTAAACTTTTTCTGTATATGCAGCAGAGCTGATCTTGAGGGATGCAGCAGAGCTGATCTTGGAGGATGAAGAAGAGCTGATCTTGAGGGATGCAGCAGAGCTGATCTTACAGGATGTAGCAGAGCTGATCTTGGGGGGGATGAAGCAGAGCGGATATTGGAGGATGCAGAAGAGCTGATCTTGGGGGGGATGAAGCAGAGCGGATATTGGAGGATGCAGAAGAGCTGATCTTACAAGATGTAGCAGGGCTGATTTTGGGGGATGCAGCAGAGTTGATCTTGGGTGATGCAGCAAAGCTGATATTACAGGATGTAGCATAGCTGATATTGGGGGGATGCAGCAGAACTGATCTTACACAATGTGGCAGGCTGATCTTGGGGATGCAGCATAGGTGATATTCTAAATTGTAGCAGAGCTGATCTCGAGAGTATGCAGCAGAGCTGATCTTGGGAGTATTTGCAGAGCAGATTTCGGCGGATTCAGCAGAGCCGATCCTGGAGGATGCAGCAGAGCCGATCTCAGAGGATGCAGCAGAGTTCATCTTGGAGGATGCAGCACAGCTGATTTCCACAGATGCAGCTGATCTCGGCAGATGCAGCAGAGCTGTGTTATTCATGGGGCACAGCTCTTGATGACAGAGAGCTCCCATTGTATAAAGAACTGCAGGTAGAATCAATTACATTTAGCAAAGTTTAAGAGCGTTAACTGCCTGGCAAAGTCAGTTCTGCTCCATCTAGGCTAAGCAATAAAGTTCTATTTAAAGTGAACCTGTCGTGCTTCTATTTTAGAGAATAATCGTATTTGCCTAAAACAGAAATTCTGGAAAAGCTTTTCTTACAACTCTGCGACTGTGCTGTTCCTCAGTTATTCCTCCTTGAAATTTGTGGGTCTTGGGGGCGTGTCCCTGTACACTCTGATACTGTCCAATCACATCGGATGGTGTCAGACTGTGTGGGGACACGCCCCTTTGAAAAGGAAAATGGTAGCCAACAGTTAATTTATACATTTATTTCTAGTAGGAATAATGAAGAAACGGCACAAGATGAGGCGATAAGAAAAGATTCACAGGATTGTTATTATGTGGGGAACATAAGTACTTACTAACATAGGCAGGTCAGGAATGGTGACACATCCCCTTTAAACCCACTGTAAAGCCAAACTTCTCAGCACTGTCATGGCCACTGCAGTAGGTGCACTCAGGACATAAATCAGATCATTGGTGATTGCAGTTTCTGCAGAATACATAATTACAGACCAGATCAGGGGTCCGGCCCACCTCTCATTTAACATACTGCACCAAAAGCAGGTGGCCTGCGCCCCGGAGCCCATCTGTCATGTCAAGAAGTCTTGTGGATAATCCACAGCTTTGAGATCCATGTGAGAGAGAAGTCGCTGAAATTAATAACATGCTGGACATGAACCAGACGTAGCAGAGCTGAATGGGTGTAAAAGTCCACAGTGCTGTCTAAAGAGACGCGTCGGAGTATGTTGTGATAGATATACCTGCAGTCCTATGTAAAGGTCTACTTTCTGATAAATTGTTCCAAATGACAAACTCACCTCTGCTACATCTGATCGTCTCTGCTGTGCTGCTTCTGTGACATGTGCAGATATATTCATAAATAAGGAGCTGAAGTTCAGGCCTTTATGTGCACACATCAACTCTAACACAGGAGCCGCTACAACATAGGTACTGATATAACACAGGCGCCACTATGCCATAGGTACTGATATAACACAGGCGACACTATAATATGGGCGCCGCTATACCATAGGTACTGATAAAACACAGGCGCCACTATAATATAGGTACTGATATAACACAGGCGACACTAAAATATAGGCGCCCGCTATACCATAAGAGATGCTATAACACAGGTGCCGCTATAACAAAGGTGCTGTTATAACACAGGCGCCACTATAACACAAGTGCCGCTATAGCATAGGTGCTGTTATAACACAAGGGCTGCTATAACATAGGAGCTGCTATAACACAGGTGCCGCTATAACACAGACGCCACTATAGCATAGGTGCTGTTATAACACAGGCGCCACTATAACATAGAAGCTGCTTATAACACAGGTGCCGCTATAACACAAGCACCACTATAGCATAGGTGCTGCTATACCACAGGTGCCGCTATAACATAGGTGCTGCTATAACACAGGCACTATCTATCTATCTTGTATCTATCTATTGCCTATCTTGCCATCAGGCTACTTTCAGGATGAAGGACAACTTCATTGTGGTTTGTCTTTATTACTCTCCTGTCACCTGTTTAGTGGATAAATGTGTCAAAGAGCAAATAACCTGGAATAAATGTGATTTGTAGAATAGTTATGTGCCTGCGGGGGGCGACTATAAGTGGGGTCTACATCTTTAGATGAGGGTACACAGAAAGGGTCACATACGAAAGACTAAACTAGGCTGGGATAGATAGATAGATAGATAGATAGATAGATAGATAGATAGATAGATAGATAGATAGATAGATAGATAGATAGATATTATATAATAAATAAAGATGTAGATACTATACATAAATGGATAGATGATAGATAGATGACAGATAATGGATAGATAATAGATAGATGATACATAATAGATATTATATAATAGATAGATAATAGATATTATATAGTAAACAGATGTATAGATACTATAGATAAATAGATCATAGATAATACATGATAGAGATAATTGACAGATAGATAATACATAGATAATAGATGATAAATAATCGATAGATAATAGATAGATGATAGATAATCGATAGATAATAGAGAGATAATAGATAGACAGATAGATGATGGATAGATGATAGATAATCGATAGATAATAGATAGATGATAGATAATAGATATTTGATAGATAATAGATGATAGATAATCAATAGATAATAGAGAGATAATAGATAGACAGATAGATGATAGATAATCGATGGATGATAGGTAGGTAGATAATAGATGATAGATAATAGATAGATGATAGATAGATAATAGATAGATGATAGATAATAGATAGATGATAGATAATAGATAGATAGATAATAGATAGATAATAGAGAGATAATAGATAGACAGATAGATGATAGATAATCGATAGATGATAGGTAGGTAGATAATAGATGATAGATAATAGATAGATAATAGATAGATGATAGATAATAGATAGATAATAGATAATAGATAGATTATAGATAATTGACAGCTGTTAGTCACATCGTTCGCAGTGAATCCTCCGCCGTTTCCAGCTGTCGCTCATTATTCTCCAAATTCTTTGCTTTTTCTGCTCATTGTCACCTTGTTGCATCCTGACATTTCCCTTTTCTGTGGTTGGCCCTAGGGACCCCTGAGGCCCCCAGTTGTGTCCCCATGTCCCACCCAGGATGTGATGGCTGCAGTCCTCACCTTCCAGGCTGTGCTGCAGGATGCCGGGGGACCGCACCGAGGGTCCTTACTGAGCCTGCAGAGAAGCGCGTAGAAGCTTCTTGGCGTTTTTTCCACCATGGTCAGCGCCGGACCCCCATCCTGTGACCCTCGTCTGCTCCATCCTCTCTGGCTTTATATGTGGGGGGTATCATGCTCCAGGCAGGTGTCACTCAGTGAGACCCCCTCCTCCAGTGTGGCTCCTGGTATCCACAGGGGGGCTAGCGATGGGGCCACAGGAGCGGACAGATGCAGCAGCACAGATCTCTGCAGTGTCTATGCACTGAGATGTTCCAGCAGCAGCAGCTGAGAGGGAAGGAGACAGGAGGCAGCGAGAGGGGAGGGAGCAGCAGGCATCAGAGAGGGGAGAGAAGGAAGGGAAGGAGGAGGGATGCAAGAAAGTGTCACATGGAGGATGGCGAGGAGCCGAGATGTGCGAAAGTGGGAAAAGGAGGGATGGGAGGATTCTCACTGAGGAGACCCTGGAAATGCTCCATGGGGAAAAAACTATGCAAATTAGCTCTCCTCCAGAAGGAAGAAAACTCTTGTCCAAAAAAACCCTCAAAACCTTTCCAGTAGGAAGACAGACCTCCGCAGAAATCATACGACCAGGGGTGTACCTACAATAGGGGCCCTGCAGGTTCCTTTGGCCCAGAACTGCCATGGTTGGTGGCCCCACTGGAGATTTGGCACTGGGGGTTCACGTTACTTGACGGCACACAGGCGTCATGCTTTACCCCCAACTTCAAGAGTATAAAGTCTCCAGGTGGTGTTTGCCCCGACTGATGATTAAAGGTGTCCAGCGAGGATGAGACAATAGTCAGAGGGGCCGAGGTCAGGATAGGCAACGGTCAATGCCGGAAAGGTGGTCAAAAATATAAAAGAACAGGGGTGCAATCACAGCGGGACCCCCAATGTGTGAAGGGGGTCATAAATTATGAACAATAGTTTGGGGTCCTAGATACATTGGAGCCAAGGACATCACCTTTAAGGGGATATTCACAAACAGCATCACACGGCCGGGATCCCCACTAATTCCGAGAGCAGGGGGTCCCAAAATCCTGTGTTAATGTAGCAGCAATGCGAATGTGTGACCACAGCTCCATTCACTTCTATGGGAATGATAGTGGATGCACCTGTGTGACCACCACCCTTATAGACAGTGAATGGAGTGGGGGTCAATATATGGAGGACCAAGGAAAACATGAGGAAACGCCATGAGATATTGGGTTAATAGAAGGATCCCGGAGAAGAACATGGTCCAGATCATTTCCTCTTCGGTGGACACTGGTGGTCTAGGAGGTCTCCGGCTTCTCCTGCGCCGGTTCCCGTTGACGCGCTCTACGTTCCTGTACTTAGTGCTGCTCTTTCCAGCGGTTCTGTGCCTCGGAGGAAGCTTGCCCTTTTAAATAGCGAGTTTCGTGGCTGAGGTCCCTGCGTGCTCCGGTAGCCGCAGGCTCCGTGCAGCGGGGACATAACCCTGCGCTCGCACTCACTCCGCTTGTATGTTCGGCATTGTCTGATCTCCTTACACATCTGTCAGTCTTCTCCTGATCACCGTAGGCTCTGGCTTTATTTCTGCATTTGATGTGGATTTGTTATCATTCGGCTTGAAGGAACGCAAATCGTCGTGACCCCGATCCGGAGCTGACGTGTGCCCGTCTATGGATGCGAGTAGAGATGACAGTGCCTGCGCCACCACTTCCAAAATTTAATTTTGTGGTTGGCAATAATTGGGAAAATACCCAAAATTACAAGTGCGCCACCGTGTCCTAATGCTTCCCTCAGTTTGGTTTAGATCCGCACTCATCGTCCAGAAGGTAAAGTATCCACGAAGAATGTCTCCCATCCTGGAGGACCTGACCTGTCCATACATGATGCAGACACACCACTGATTTCAATGTACATTGTGTAATACTCCAGTCCTCCTGTGGGGGCACTGCAGGTAAAATCAAACTCTTGCTATTAGGTTTCCCAAAATGTTACCACTCATCGCTGGAGGTCTCTTCAGGGATACATTGTAATCACTGTGCTAATCTATTGTTAGAATTAGCTGTAGGGGGAACACGGCACACAAATTAAAAGGTTACCACTTAAATGGTGACATCACACCCAAGGGATGACGGGGCAAAGACAATTCTCCCCTCCCGAGGGCCCATCTCTACTTTTCAGTCGTGTCTGAGCTAGTGAGTGGAGATCAACTGCTAGGATATCTCCCATATACAGCCATGAAAGATTACAGCTCTCCTCTTTCTATGTAGCAGATGTTCAGAGGGTATTGTACAACAGTACTGAACATTGTAGCTGTGATTGCAGACCAGTACTGGAGTGATTTAGTAGCTACAGAAAGTAACAACACAGAGGACATTATACATCAGTACTGGACAGTGTAGATGTGAATCCAGCCCTCGTGTGGGACAAAACAATTAACAGTAAGATCTTTAAAGGGAACCTGTCACCCCCCCCCCCCCCCCAGTCGTTTCAAACTAAAAGAGCCACCTTGTGCGGCAGTAATGCTGCATTCTGACAAGGTGGGTCTTTTAGTTCTGGGTGCTGTAACTAGAGAAATAATCCGTTTTATAATTTGTCAGAAGTACCTTATCTTCAGTCAAGTAGGCCGGCGTTTCCCCCCTGCTGCAGACGCCACACAGCCGTCACTCAAGTCTTCTTGGCGCCGGGCGCCGCCTCCTCATCGCTGTTTTGAAATGAGCCGGGGCCTGTGCTCTTATCCCCTGCCTGGTGCAGGCGCAGTGAGCGCTGGCCGTCTGTCCTCATATGCAGTCTAGCTGACTGCGCCTGCGCGGCCGCCCTGCCTGTGAATCCCAGCCCCGCAGTAACTTATGATTTATTCACACTGCGGGGCTGGGATTCACAGGCAGGGCGTCCGCACAGGCACAGTCAGCTGGGCTGCATATGAGGAAAGACGGGCAGCGCTCACTGCGCCTGCACCAGGCAGGGGATAAGAGCGCAGGCGCCGGCTGATTTCAAAACAGCACTGAGGAGGAGGCGCCCGGCGCCAAGAAGATGTGAGTGACGGCTGTGTGGCGTCTGCAGCAGGGGGGAAAGGCCGGCCTCCAGGACTGAAGGAAAGGTATTTCTGACAAATTAAAAAGCGGATTATTTCTCTAGTTACAGCACCCAGAACTAAAAGAGCCACCTTGTCAGAATGCAGCATTACTGCTAGACAAGGTGGCTCTTTTAGTTTGAAATGCCTGGGGGGGGTGACAGGTTCCCTTTAATAGGAAGTCGCATCACCATCATTATATAGGATTAGGGAGCTGTGAATCCAGCTCTGGAGCAAGAGAAACAGTTATTGCAATGCAGCAGGACATTATGCAGCAGTCTGAACAGAGTAGACGAATTACAGGGTACCGCGTGGGTGATTATGGGGTAATGTGTGAGTAATCACAGGGTACTATGTGGGTGATTATGGGGTACTGTGTGGGTGATTACGGAGTACGTGTGGGTGATTATAGGGTACGTGGAGGTGGTTACGGGGTACCGTGGAGGTGATTACAGGGTACTATGTGAGTAATTACGGGGTACCGTGTGTGCGATTACGGGGTACAGTGGGGGCGATTACGGGGTACCGTGTGGGCAATTACGGGTACCGTGGAGGTGATTACAGGGTACCGTATAGGTGATTACAGGGTACCATGTGGGTGATTATGGGGTGTCATGTTGGTCTTCCTGTAAAGTCCAGGAGCGCGATTCTATTACATATAACAAGGGATCAAATGATCACAAGTTCAAAACAACTTAAAAAAAAAAAAAAAAAGGAAAGTGCAAAAAAATATATTAAAAAAAGAGCAAGAACAACTTTACAAATTTGAATTTTATTCTTTTTCTCCCTTTAAAAATAGACATTAAGAAAATGAGAAAAGTAAAACATTCAGCATCGCCGCATCCATAAAGGTATATTACAGTGTAAAGCCGTTTGCTCCGTGCGCAAAATGTGGTCAAGCAAAAAAAAAGAAGCCAGAATTGTTGCTTTTCTCTGCACTTAACCAACAACATTAAGTAAAAAGTGATCAAAACATTCTATGTACCTCAAATCAGTAACAATAAAAACGTCTTCTCACCAAAAAAGAAAAAAAAAAATTCACACAACTCCATCTGAAAAAAATAAAAAAAAGTTACTGATCTTAAAAATGGTGACACAAAAACAAATATATATATGTATATATTTTTTTTTTTTTACAAAATGTAGATTTTTTTTTTATTAACCAATTTGAAAAAAAAAGAACAAAACCACAAAACTTTGTCATCGCCTCAAATGTACTGACCTGAAGAATCACATGAGGGTATGTTTCCACTGTCAGGATGGCCGGCGGTATCGCCGCAGCGGCGAAGCCGCTCGGCGCTAAGCCCCGCCCCCTTTCTGGGACGCGATCATGCCGGATGTGTTAACTCTTCACATCCGGGATGATCGCTCGCTCCCATAGGGCCCTGTGATATGCCTTGCGGGGACGCTGCGTCCCCGCAAGGTGTACGGACATGCTGCGATCTGAAAAGACGCGCAGCATGTCCGGAGTCGCAGGGCCGCCGCGTGCGGGTTTCCACGCATAGTGGAGACGGGATTTCATAAAATCCCCTCCACTATGCTGGAACATCTGGACGCTGCTTGTTTGACGCTGCAGCTCTGCGCAGCGTCAAACAAGCAGCGTTTCCTGACCGTGTGCACATACCCTGAGGGTCATTTTTACCACAGGCTGAACATTGTATCACACCCTCTGCCATTTCACTGCACTTGAAACTTTGTTTCTTATTTTTTCTTAGATTGTTTTATGATGATGAAATGAACGTTGTCATACAAAACTGCAAACAAATAAACAAACAAAGCCGTCAATGTTGGTGGTAAAATGAATACAAAGTTAGGCTACGTTCACATTAGCGTTAAGCTAATGTGCGTTGGGTTTGCGTCGGCGACGCAGCGGCGACGCATGCGTCATGCGCCCCTATACTTAACATGGGGGACGCATGCGTTTTTTTTTTGTTGCGTTGTGCGACACATGCGTCTTTTTTGCCGCAAGCGTCGGACCAAGAAAACGCAACAAGTTGCATTTTTCTTGCGTCCGATTTTCGGCAAAAACCGACGCATGCGTCGCAAAACGCAGCGTTTTTGCGTGCGTTTTGACGCGTTTTTGCGTGCGTTGTGCGTTGCGTCGCCGACGCAGCGGCGCACAACGCTAGTGTGAACGTAGCCTTACGCTTCTTGGAGAGGAGCGCAAAAATGAACGCTGGTAATGCAGGGGTTAATGAGAACCTATGATGGCGCTGACATTTTATACATTCCATCGGATACGTTTTTTTTTTCTTTCCAGAGCAGAATTGATAATGCAGCTGAAGAAGGTGACGGTCGAGTTTATGAAGTTACTGACACGATCCGGCCTTATCTGCGTGACGGTCGGACAGCTGCCTGCGCGGGATCGGTGGGCTGTCTATCTCGTCCACCAGAGCTCGCGGGGGGATCGCTGTGTACACCGCCCCCTATCTCTCCTCGCTGCACACAGTCTGGATAAACAATTATGGGCAATTTCAATATTGAAGCAGAAGGAGGATAAAGTCACCTTCTAAAAGGGGCGTCAGATTTAAAGGGGCAAATAAGTGAGGACCCCCAAGTGTCCCAGCACAGGAAGCAAATTGTGCCTCTAGAGGAGACCAGTGGTGTAACCTGAGGCTTGTGGACCCCAATGCAAAATGTCCAACAGGGCCCCCAAATATCAGGTCATCTCATAAAGGAACCCACTACACTCGTACCCCTGTATGGGACCACAGAAGACCTCCGCCACTGCTGAGCCCCCAAATACAGGAATATTTACTAAGCAAAAAAACTGCTCCCAGATAGGGGTCATTTATTGTTCACAGAATGGGAAAAGGGAGATTTAGGCTATGTTCACACGATCCTTTTTTTGATCCTTTTTTGATCCTTTTTTTATCCTTTTTTTTTCAGGTCCTGATTTGGAAAACCCGCAGTGCAAAACTGCACTGCTGATTTTCCTGCAGTTTCTTCTGCGGATTCCTCTGCGGGTTTTCAACAGCACTTTCCTATTGGTGCCTGTTGAAAACAGGAGCTGAATCCGCAGAAAGAAGTGACATGGTACTTCTTTTTTTCTGCAGGCAAATCCGCGCGGATTTGCCTGAGAAAAAAAGGATAGTGGGCACAGCGGTTTTTGTTTTCCATTAATGTACAAAAAAAAAAAAGAGAAAAAGACTCAAATAATGATGAAAAACGTGCAATGCTGCCATTGTTTTTTGAGGTTTGTTTCATTATTGTTCATTGTGCGGTAAAAAAATAATCTGGAAACATAATTCTCCAGGTCGGTACGATTACGGCGACACCAAACTTGTACAGTTTTGTTTATATTGCTTCGTGGACATTTTCTGAGACTCGTTACTTTTTAGCAGCTCAGTCTCATTCACTTGAATAGGACCGAGTTGCTCAGAGCCGCAGTACCGGTCACAGCCACAAATAGATGTGTGGCGCTGTTCATGGTAAATAATAACTAGAGCGCAGCAATAACGTTCATTACTATTTATGCAGACAGAAGGGTCATGATCGTCCCCGTGGTCGGCGTCATCCTCTTCCCCGCAGCTCTTTAATCTCATCTTGATGAATATATTCTCCCTTTATTACAGGTCAGGTAGTTTGGCACAGACACATTATTAAGCATTGATTACTCCCTATAAATAATGAGCCCGGAGATATTTGTGTCTGATTATTAACGAGAATGTATGAGGGCAGCGATATCAGCAGAGGCGGGGGCAGAGATATCAGCCGAGGCGGGGGCAGCATGGCGGCCCACTCATGATAATATAATATCTGTCTGTCCTGGAGGAACAGAAATATCCACCCGTCAATACCTGCAAGACGTCAGTGCACTGCTCTGAACTCAGCTGCTGCAGAACCTCATAATACACCTCAACTGCTGCGGAACCTCAGAATACACCTTAGCTGCTGCAGAACATCTAAGTACACACCCCAGCTGCTGCAGAACCTCATAATACACCAGCTGCTGCAGAATGTCATAATACACCTCAGCTGCTGCAGAACCTCATGATACACCTCTGCTGCTGCACAACCTCATAATACAACTCAGCTGCTGCAGAACCTCATAGTAAACACCCCAGCTGCTGCAGAATCTCATCATACACCTCAGCTGCTGTAGAACATAATACACCTCAGCTGCTGCAGAACCTCATAAAACACCTCAGCTGCTGCAGAACCTCATAATACACCTGATCTGCTGCAGAACCTCATCATACACCTCAGCTGCTGCAGAACCTCATCATACGCCTCAGCTGCTGCAGAACCTCATCATATACCTCAGCTGCTGCAGAACCTCCTAGTAAACACCCCAGCTGCTGCAGAACCTCATCATACACCTCAGCTTCTGCAGAACCTGATAATACACCAGCTGCTGCAGAACATCATAATAGTTGCCAGGGTAAATTAGGTGCAAATATAAGGATCTTAACAGGAAATTGAATTTTTTTTTATGAGAAATTTTCCAACCTCAATAAGTAAAAAGGAAGATGTTCGACATTACTACAAATAAATTCCTTGCTTTCTTCCAGAAACAGCGCCACTCTCGTCAGCGGGCTACGTATGGTATTGCAGCTTCTCCCCATTCAAATCAATAGAGAAGAGCTGCAATACCGGGCACCGCCTGTGGAAAAGAGGGGCGCTATTTATGGACTTTTTTTTAGTAATTTCACACATCCCCATTACTTTCATGTTACTGTGAGGGATGAGAGACCCAAGTAAGTTCTCTCTACTTCACCTGAACGGCGAGGCGAATCTGAATATTGCATGAGATCTATTTGCAGACCGTTTTACAGATCTTGTAGAAGAAGTTGTGTCGAATCCTGGGGTCTGTGAACGAGCATCTGTGCGCTGACAGCCGTCTATAGAGAGGAGCCATCATGTCCTGGGCAGTCACGTCGGCAGGCGGCGGTTCTGTTGCCACCGCATTCTACTCCTTAGAGATAATAATCAGTTAAACATGTCATTGCCATTAATATATTTTGCTCCTATGAGGAACTAATCCGTTAAACATGTCACATCCATTAATATACCCCATTCCTTGAAGGGAGTAATCCATTAAGCACGGCACGGTCATTAATATTCTCCGGTCCTTGGAGGGACACATTTATTAAATATGTTTCTTCCATTAGCAAAATGTATCTCTTAAATATTCCCCTTTATAAACTGCTCTTCTCCAATGGCTGCACGGATAATTGGGTTATCATGTAACTCCGTACTTCTAAGTGCAAGTGAACTGATGGGAAGGAACACGTGTGGGAACGATGACCATTGTTTTGTGAACTGCTGGGATGTTCAGGTAAAAAAATATTATGTAACAGCTGAAGAAAAAGGATAAAATAACATTCTTTGCTGCTGCAGAGCTGATGCTCTAGTGGGCCTCATCACTATTTTTTTTTCCTTTTCCGTAACTATCATGTGACCAATACAAAGAGTCAGTGAACTCCAGCAGTCTTGTTCTGTACTTCTAAGGCCAGTGATTGGCTGCAGTGGTCACATCCATGTATATCATCGTTGCAGCGAAGTAAACAAAGTGTGGCAGGGACCACTAGAGCATCAGCACTGCAGCTGTGTATTGTTTGTTTTTTTCTTCTTCTTCATTTTGTCCCATTTACTGCTGTTTTCCAAATGTTTGAAGAGTAAGGTCTCCAAAAGTCTAAACACTAGGGAACTTTTTTTTTTTTTTTACATACATGTGTAAACCCAAAGAGATTCAGGTTGCATGGTGCTGTTGACTGATTTTTTTCATTTCAGAGTCCTGCTTTCTATGAAATCGCTGCATGTGAAGACTCAATTTACACTTTGCTTGTGGAGCTGCAAGCTCTGAGCTCAGATGGCATTCCCTATGAAACTGCAAATTCTGAGCAGAGAGGGCATTCCCTGTGAAGCTGCAAGTTTTTGGCTCAGTGAGCATTCCCTGTGAAGCTGCACACTCTGAACTCAGTGATCATTCTCTGTAAAGTGCTGTGGAATTAATGATGCTATATAAATGAGTAAAATAAATAAATAAGCTGCAAGCTCCGAACTCTGTGAACATTTCCTGTGAAGCTGCATACTCTAAACACAATGGGCATTCCCCGTTAAGCTGTACTTTCATCTCAATGGACATGCCCTATGCTGATGCAAGCTCTAAGTTCAGTGAGTATTCCCTGCAAAGCTGCAAGTTCTGAGCTCATTGAGCATTCCCCGTGAAACTGCACACTGTGACCTCAATGGGCATTCCCTATGAAGCTGTACTCTGACCTTAATTGGCATGCCCTGTGAGGCTGCAAGCTCTAAGCTCAGTGAGCATGCTGTGTGAAACTGCACTCTGAGCTCAGGGGGCATTCCTTATGAAGCTGCAAGCTATGACCTCAGCAAAGCATTCCATGTGAAGCCTCAGGCTCTGGGCTCAGTAGACTTTCCCTGTGAAGATGCAAGATCTCAGCTTAGTGAGTATTCCCTGTGAAGACGCAAGCTCTATCCTCAGTGAACATTGTATGTGAAGCTGCAGGCTCTGGGCTCAGTAGACTTTCCTTGTGAAGATGCAAGCTCTCAGCTTAGGCTATGTGCACATGTAAACTGGTCCACTGTGGGTTTTTCCGCAGCGGATTTGATAAATCTGCAGGGCAAAAACGCTGCGTTTTTGCTGCAGATTTATCACGGATTTACAGCAGTTTTTCTGCGGATTTCACTGCGGTTTTACGACTGCGGTTTCCTATAGGAACAGGTGTAAAACCGCTGCAGAATCTGCAGAAATTGACATGCTGCGGAATGTAAACCGCTGCGTTTCCACGTGGTTTTTTCCACAGCATTTGCACAGCGTTTTTTGTTTCCCATAGGTTTACATTGTAATGTAAACTCATGGGAAACTGCTGCGGATCCGCAGCGTTTTCCGCATCGTGTGCACATACCCTTAGTGAGCATTCCCTGTGAAGCTGCAAGCTCTGGGCTCAGTAGACATTCCCTGTGAAGCTGCAAGCTCTTAGTCCAGTTTTCATTCCCTGTGAGGCTGCACAGTCTCAGCTCAGGGGCATTTGTTGTGAAGCTACAAGCTCTGTCTTCAGTGAGCATTCCCTGTGAAGCTGCAAGCTCTGTCCTCAGTGAGCATTCCCTGTGACGTGGCAAGCTCTGTCCTCAGTGAACATTCCCTGTGAAGTGACAAGCTCTGTCCTCAGTGAGCATTCCCTGTGAAGTGACAAGCTCTGTCCTCAGTGAGCATTCCCTGTGAAGTGGCAAGCTCTGTCCTCAGTGAGCATTCCCTGTGAAGTGGCAAGCTCTGTGCTCAGTGAGCATTCCCTGTGAAGTGGCAAGCTCTGTCCTCAGTGAGCATTCCCTGTCAAGCTGCAAGCTCTGTCCTCAGTGAGCATTCCCTGTCAAGCTGCAAGCTCTGTCCTCAGTGAGCATTCCCTGTCAAGCTGCAAGCTCTGTCCTCAGTGAGCATTCCCTGTGAAGCTGCAAGCTCTGTCCTCAGTGAGCATTCCCTGTAAAGCTGCAAGCTCTGTCCTCAGTGAGCATTCCCTGTGAAGCTGCAAGCTCTGTCCTCAGTGAGCATTCCCTGTGAAGCTGCAAGCTCTGTCCTCAGTGAGCATTCCCTGTAAAGCTGCAAGCTCTGTCCTCAGTGAGCATTCCCTGTGAAGCGGCAAGCTCTGTCCTCAGTGAGCATTCCCTGTGAAGCTGCAAGCTCTGTCATCAGTGAGCATTCCCTGTGAAGTGGCAAGCTCTGTCCTCAGTGAGCATTCCCTGTCAAGCTGCAAGCTCTGTCCTCAGTGAGCATTCCCTGTCAAGCTGCAAGCTCTGTCCTCAGTGAGCATTCCCTGTGAAGCTGCAAGCTCTGTCCTCAGTGAGCATTCCCTGTGAAGCTGCAAGCTCTGTCCTCAGTGAGCATTCCCTGTAAAGCTGCAAGCTCTGTCCTCAGTGAGCATTCCCTGTGAAGCTGCAAGCTCTGTCCTCAGTGAGCATTCCCTGTGAAGCTGCAAGCTCTGTCCTCAGTGAGCATTCCCTGTAAAGCTGCAAGCTCTGTCCTCAGTGAGCATTCCCTGTGAAGCGGCAAGCTCTGTCCTCAGTGAGCATTCCCTGTGAAGCTGCAAGCTCTGTCATCAGTGAGCATTCCCTGTGAATCTGCAAGCTCTGGGCTCAGTAGACATTCTCTGTTAAGCTGCAACCTCTCAGCCCAATTTTCATTCCCTGTGAAGCTGCACAGTCTCAGCTCAGGGGCATTTGCTGTGAAGCTGCAAGCTTTGTCCTCAGAGCATTCCCTGTGAAGCTGCAAGCTCTGTCCTCAGCAAGCATTCCCTGTGAAGCTGCAAGCTCTGTCCTCAGTGAGCATTCCCTGTGAAGCTGCAAGCTCTGGGCTCAGTAGACATTCCCTGTTAAGCTGCAAGCTCTTAGCCCAGTTTTCATTCCCTGTGAGGCTGCACATTCCCAGCTCAGGGGCATTTGCTGTGATGCTGCAAGCTCTGAGCTCAGAGGTCATTTCCTTTTAAGCTGTTCCCCATCATATCTCCTTCATTTTCTCTGTGTCATCTTCCCTCTCTTTCTCTGCCATGACTGTGCAAGCATATATTTCTTGGAGAACATTCAAGAAATCAGGGACAACTCTGGAAAATATTATATCATATGCAAATAATGCTGATATTCCCTAGTCACAGTTGCCTTAACAATTCTCAGGAGCAGGTTTGAAGGGAAGTAATACATCTCTGTAGGATTAGACCCTACAAAAGAAACCACAGAACAGCAGCTGCATTAACCTCCTGTACATAGGACTGCATAGGAGCCGTGCACAAACATCGGTAGGGTGTTTTGAAATAAGATTGATTGCAAAGTTGCTACATTATTTTTTTTTATTGTGAATCCATTACTTAGATAATGTAGCAATAGTTAGGTTGGACACAGCAGTAGAAATCAGTGCTGCAGTGTAAAGCACTGAGCAATAGCCAGAGCTTCCAACCAGCAGATGGATTTCAAAGTAATCTAGACTCACATTATGCAGCGCAGCTAAGCTGGATCCGCGGATCATTGCTGCGCTGTAATAGAGCCGAGCTAAAGAGCAGCCAAGATGCCGGCACCGAGCGCAATAAACAGCGAGTCGTTGTCACCAATAGCTGGCGGCTTACACTTCATTATACAGACTCTAAAAAAGGGGGGCAATTACTTTGTGTTTTCCTAATGTTGCTTTTATTTGAAATGCCAGGTAAAAGTAAACCGAAAGGTGCGCGCTTTTTGTTTTTCACAAAGCCAGACGTATTGATAGACTCACGATCAATGCCTCGTCTCGGAGCAACGCCAAGAAATCAAAGGATTAGAAAGAAACAGTCGCAGTTATCAGAAGAGTCGCAGTCGGTGGAGACATTGAGCAAATAACAACAAATTCACTAACGAATGACACAAAACAATTGAGAATGTATCGAACCTCCAGAAGTTACAACACACGGATACATTCTGATTAACCATTTCCGTACCAAGGGGGACCCATTCACAGTTTAGCAAGCTTTTTCTTCGCTGTTGTGTGCTTGGACCTCCATGATCCGTGTATGGCGCAAAAATAACCATACAGTGCTTAAAGGGGTTGTCCAGGTGTTATATAGCCCTATATCTAATATCAGATTGGTGAGGGACCAACATCCTACACACGACAGATCAGAAATTTGCAGCTCCGCGGCGGCTGGAAGTAAACGGTGTGCTGAGCCGGGACAACACAGCGCCTATCACTGCCTCATGGCCACTCTCAGTACTGCAGCTCGGCTCCTATTGAAATGAATGTGATCTGAGCTGCAGTACTAAGAACGGCCACTATAAAATATCAGGCTACGGCTGTTCCAGCTCCTGGCATCTGATCGATGGTATAGAACGATCTGGCAGTTGAATTTCATTTCGATCATTTCAATCTCAGAGAAGATGCACAGTCGTTCGAGTTGGGAGTCCATGTGTATGTGGGGTCGGGAGGGATAGCTGTCCTTCCGACGGCTCCAATGTGCATGGCCAGCTTTAGAGTGGTTGGTCGGGACTTCTATATTGATGACTTATCCTTATCCAATCACTTCAATAGGAGCTCGGCTGCAGTACTGAGAGCGGCCACTATGCAGAGTATGGAGCAGTGCTGTGTCGGCTGCAGCGGGACCTGTAAACAGCTCATTTTTGGAGTGGCGGGTTTGGGACTCTTAGGGTATGTGTCCACGTTCAGGATTGCATCAGGATTTGGTCAGGATTTTTCATCAGTATTTGTAAGCCAAAACCAGGAGTGGGTGATAAATGCAAAAGTGGAGCATATGTTTCTATTATACTTTTCCTCTAATTGTTCCACTCCTGTTTTTGGCTTACAAATACTGATGGAAAATCCTGACCAAATCCTGAACGTGGACACATACCCTTACCGATCTGATATTAATGAACTCTCCTAAGAATAGGCCATCAATATTTAGGTTGTGGACAACCCCTTTAAGATCACCCAAACAGCTTAGGCCTCAAGCCCCATGCGATCTGTGTCCGTGGTTTTTCCAGTGACGTTCTAGACTTTTTGACAATTGCAGGTATTCTCTCTCTCTCCCCAGAGCCGATGTGGGGCAGCAGGTATACAATGGGGCACAGTGTTTGCAGATGGAGAAGGCCGTGCTCTGATCAGGGCCATATCCCTATGAATCAGCACAAACCAGTGCCGGCTCTGCTGCTGGCGGCTCCCGTCCCCCACAAAGCCGCGGTCTGTAGCCTCGTACACACCGGACCCTTGTGCCCCAGGTCCAAACATGCAAGTAACCAGAACTGACAACCTGCAGAAGAGAAATAATCACCTCTTTATGCCCAGTCGAACTTTGTTGTCTGAGACTTGGGGGGGAAAAAACCTGACTTCTCCCAGGTCATACGGCAACGACGAAAAGCAGAGCGGAACATGTGAGTGATGTGTATATATATATACACACGTACATATATATATATATATATCTGTATGCACAGGTTTACTTTACATTTTAGTAGTTAAAAAAAAATCTGAACTTTTCGGAGACACGTAATTTTTTTTTTTTCTCGTTGATCGAGCTCTGGGGTCATTTTCATTGCTCTCATTTTGGGCACATGCGATGCTTTTTATTTTATTTGCACTCCTCCAGGGCACTTTAACCTGCAGCCTATTGATCATTTGAACTATAGATGACAATACTTTAGCATTGTGGTATAATATGAAGCCCAGTTAAAGCGTTTATAGGGAAGATTTTGTGCACAGGTTGAAAAAAAAAGTATTAAAAAATTTGAAATTTTCAAGCAACAAGTTGAAGAATCCTGTTTTTTTCTGCATCACGCTTTTTGGGTATGTGCACACGTTCAGGTTTTTTCGCGATAAAAACGCTATAAATACTCATTAAAAACGCATACATTATACATCCTATCATTTAGAATGCATTCTGCATGTTTTGTGCACATGGTGCGTTTTTTCCGCGAAAAAAACGCATCGCGGTAAAAAAAAGCAGCATGTTCATTAATTTTGTGGATTTTCCGTGTTTTTCCCGCAATTCTATGCATTTGGAAAAAAACGCACAAAAACCGTGTCAAAAACGCATGCGGATTTCTGGCAGAAATGTCCGGTTTTTGTCAGGAAAATTTCTGCAAGAAATCCTGACGTGTGCACATACCCTTTGACTTTGCTGTGTAGACTGGAGCAATATTGGTAGAGTCACCTCATCCTTAAAACCAACCCAAAATGGAAAATTTTAATTTTTCACTTTTGTTTTTTTTATTGTCCCCATTAACTAAGATACGGTACCTTTTTTTTCAATGACAGTTTTAGTACGTAGCTCCCATTCTGGTATGGTGGGGGGCTGTATTACACTTTTTCCAAGCAGCCTACAGACAGATGATAAACATGGATTTGTAGAGCACAGAACTCTTATGCCACTACTGGAAAGAGATATATGGAGTGGTAACTGGGCCAGTACGACCCGCAAACTTGTGGCAAGACAAAAACCTATGTGAGGATGGTCTTTGGAGCCATTTCTTTGGGTGGGCCCCTCAGTCATACGGTATTATTGGTGGCTTTTCCATTTCTACTCCTATGAAGGAGGACTTTTTGGATGTCTATTCCATTGCTATTTCTAGGATTTGGAATCTCAGAGTCCGATGTGGTCCTTGTGTCTGGAATATTAGGGTTGGGCGCTGAGGGTCTCATGGTGGAGTGACCATAGCTCCTCTACATAGAGTCTTGGGTTTTTTCTTACCGTTATTAGCCAGTGTTATAGAGCGAGCCATCCTTTACCAGCTCAACTGATGCGACTGGAGCATGACCGGCCGGCTTACATATGGTAATTCCCGTCAGTTTCAGCTCAGCAGGGAACACGCTGCAAAGTATCACGGACGTCTGAGAAGGGTAAAGCAACAGGCACCAGCGCTGGCGTATGTCTGTGCACTGCCAGCAACTGCACGCTCCAGAGCCTACATCTCCGCAGCCGGGACCCGTATCTAATCCCGAGAACCGGGCCAAAGATGACGGAAAAGCAGACAATGCACAATGGTCAAGACATGGAGGATGGATGGATAGATAGATGACAGATAGATGATAAATAATATATAGATAAATAATAGAAAGTAGATAGATGATGGATAGATATATATTATAGATAATATTTAGATAATGGATAAATAGATAATAGATAGATGATAAATAAATAGATAGATAAATAGATAGAACAGAAGCAGCACTTTTCTGTGCAAAGCATCCAAGGTTGTCATCAAAACCTCTTGCATATAAAGGCTCAATTTTTGCAGCCATTTTTTTGGGGAGAGGTTAGGACACAGTGGACCAGCAGATTTACAGCAATAGATAATCCTTTTATTTCTTGCTGTTAGGAATACTTTTTCATAGTGGTCAACTCTTCCCTCCCAGAAAGATTGAAGATTTCCTGAACTCCTGCAAAAGTTGCTACCGGTAATTTTCCTGATACCTCCTGAAATGTCTGGAAATCGGCTCTTCTGGAAGGTTTCTAGTCGGCGATGCTGGGGTGTTTCATCCTTGGGGGTCCTATCACATATGCTGGGGGCATAAAACCTGCAAACCTGGTCTGTAAAAGGGGCAACTAGCATTAGAGTTGGCAGTTTAGGGATCGCATCTCATCCTGCTCGGAAATGATTGTGGTCAAGGTCTGCTTAAATCTTGCCCCTTTCAGTAAACTTGCCTGGTCCATTTCTGAAAAATCGGGACAGTCCTGGTAAATGATTCATTTGGCAAATATGCATGAAGGAGCGGCCCGGAGACGTTCGGCACATGAGGGCGATATTTGCATCATCCATACCACAGAGGATGCTTTTCCACGACTGTAGGGAAAATAAGGTCCTTGTTGTGGGTCTCTGCACATTCCATAGTGTCGCCATATACTGCACTGTTTTATATTTAACTCACGAAAAAATATGTACATATGTGCATGAGTCCATATAAATGAGTGGTTATTATTAAGACTTATTAAAGAAATAAATGAATATACACTAGTGCCCTAGAGATAATGTGAGAAAAGTCAAAAGGAAGCTGCAGACAGAGACTGGTCCTGTGTGAGAGTCCGTGAAGGACGGTTACTAGAACAAAATGAATAAAACACTTTGCCGCTATAGACAGCCTAAGGGGCTAAAAATATATACACTGCTCAAAAGAATAAAGGGAACACTACAATCCCACATCCTAGATATCAGTGAATGAAATATTCCAGTTGTAAATCTTTATTCATTACATAGTGGAATGTGTTGAGAACAATAAAACAAAAAAAAATATCAATGTAAATCACAACTAATATCCCACGGAGGTCTGGATCTGGAATGATGCTCAAAATCAACGTGGAAAATCAAATTACAGGCTGATCCAACTTCAGTGGAAAAGCCTCAACGTAAGAAAATGATGCTCAGTAGTGTGTGTGGCCTCCACGTGCCTGTATGACCTCCCTACTGTACAACGCCTGGGCATGCTCCTGATGAGGCGACGGATGGTCTCCTGAGGGATCTCCTCCCAGACATGGACTAAAGCATCCAACTCCTGGACAGTCTGTGGTGCAACGTGACGTTGGTGGATGGAGCGAGACATGATGTCCCAGATGTGCTCAATCGGATTCAGGTCTGGGGAACGGGCGGGCCAGTCCATAGCTTCAATGCCTTCATCTTGCAGGAACTGCTGACACACTCCAGCCACATGAGGTCTGACATTGTCCTGCTTTAGGAGGAACCCAGGGCCAACCGCACCAGCATATGGTCTCACAAGGGGTCTGAGGATCTCATCTCGGTACCTAATGGCAGTCAGGCTACCTCTGGTGAGCACATGGAGGGCTGTGCGGCTCCAAAGAAACGCCACCCCACACCATTACTGGCCCACTGCCAATCCGGTCATGCAGAGGGATGTTGCAGGCAGCAGATCGCTCTCCACGGCGTTTCCAGACTCTGTCACGTCTGTCACATGTGCTCAGTGTGAACCTGCTTTCATTTGTGAAGAGCACAGGGCACCAATGTCAAATCTGCCAATCTTGGTTTTGTGGCAAATGGCAATCGCACTGCACTGAGCTGTAAGCACAACTACCATTTGTAGACATCGGGCCCTCATACCACCCTCATGGGGTCTGTCTCTGACAATTTGAGCAGACACATGGATGTTAGTGGCCTACTGGAGGTTATTTTGAAAAGCTCTGGCACTGCTCCTCCTGTTCCTCCTTGCACAAAGGAGTAGGTAGCGGTCCTGCTGCTGGGTTGTTGCCCTCCTACTGCCCCCTCCACGTCTCCTGGTGCACTGTTCTGTCTCCTGGTATCTGCTCTATGCTTTGGACACTGTGCTGACAGACACAGCTAACCTTCTTGCCACAGCTCGCATTGATGTACCATCCTGGATGAGCTGCACTACCTGAGCAACTTCTGTGGGTTGTAGACACCACCTCATGCTACTGTACAGTACCTCTAGGGATGAGAGCAATGACAAAATGCAAAAGTGACCAAAACAGCAGCCAAAAAGGATGAGAACAGAGAAATGGTCTGTGGTCACCCCCTGCAGACCCACTGCTTTATAGTATATACATATTAGTCCTCAGAATACCCTAGACAAAAACATGGGTCACACTCCGTAAATATCACATCTACCCAGAACCAGTCACGGAACAAGGAATGTATATAAAAGATCAGTAAAGCTTATTTATAACAAATACATAAAATCATTCAAGTATGTAATGGATGCCTCAATCCAAACTAGAAAACAGCAGGTAAAAAACCCGCCACAGAATATTCCATATTACTCAATATATATTAAATGACCGGGTAGTATATTCAATCAGGAGAAACAACCATACTTCATGGACAGACATACAGTATATATTTGTATAATACAACCACTTAAGTCTCCATAAAGATTGCGTCCCAATCCCTATATCAAAATATACAAAAGACTGGCTTCATGCCTAGTATATACCCAGTCTAAAGTGCATAAATAGCAAAAAATTACCTATGTGGCGTGTGTTCCCTGCTGCATCAAACCCCGACGCGCGTTTCACCTATCCTTCCGGGGGCGTGTAGTTCCGGCGGCTTCATAGGTAGTTTCTTGCTAATTGCCGATCCTTTCTACCTGCACCATTTGCACAACAGCAATAGAAACTGATTCACAATCAGTTTTGCTTCATAACTGGACGGGTTGTTTTCTCAAAGGTGTGATTGACTTGGAGATACACTGTGTTGTGTAAGTGTTCCCTTTAGTTTATTGAACAGTGTATGTATATATATATATATATATGTACATGAGGACAAAGAAGTTCCTGGAGGTGGAGTGGGGGGGACCTGCAGCTCACCACAGTGTATGTCTTGTATTTTGGAGCCGTGTTTTTCCCTCACCTTTTCTCCGGTGGGCAGACACCCAATCATTGCATAATGGCTGTCAGCGCAGAATAATTACTTTTGTCTCTATATTTAAATATAAATCATCGCCTGTTTGCAGTTTCCGTGCGGCGTTCTTCAGATTTCTTCTGCTTGCGAGACGCCTATTGATGAATAATCAGCAAATCTCCACGGAGTTCTGCTGCCCGAGACGGAAAATTACATTATCAGGATTTTGCTGGGATAAGAAGCATATTTCCTGGAGAAATTGTTTCCCTCATTACAAAATAATCCTCGCTATCGTCATCCGTACGTTGTCAGGAATCATAAAGGCATCCTGGACCGATAGGGTCCTGTTCACACAACGGTGTTTCTAGTCTGTGCACCGTGTGCTTTAGTCCTGGATCGTGTGTTATCAGCTGTATATGGACGTGTTATCAGGAGGAGGTGAGCTGTGACATCACCTATTGTGAATGGTGGATCCTGTGTTATCTACTGTATATAGAGGTGTCATCAGTCATTGCACAGGAGGAGGAGGAGGTGAGCTGTGACATCACCTATTGTGAATGGTGGATCCTGTGTTATCTACTGTATATAGAGATGTTATCAGTCAATGTACAGGAGGAGGAGGTGAGCTGTGACATCTATTGTGAATGGTCGATCCTGTGTTATCTACTGTATATAGAGGTGTTATCAGTCATTGTACAGGAGGAGGAGGTGAGCTATGACATCACCTATTGTGAATGGTGGATCCTGTGTTATCTACTGTATATAGAGGTGTTATCAGTCATTGTACAGGAGGAGGTGGTGAGCTATGACATCACCTATTGTGAATGGTGGATCCTGTGTTATTTACTGTATATAGAGGTGTTATTATTATTATTTATCAGTCATTGTACAGGAGGAGGTGAGCTGTGACATCACCTATTGTGAATGATGGATCCTGTGTTATCTACTGTATATAGAGGTGTTATCGGTCATTGTACAGGAGGAGGAGGTGAGCTATGACATCACCTATTGTGAATGGTGGATCCTGTGTTATCTACTGTATATAGAGGTGTTATCAGTCATTGTACAGGAGGAGGTGGTGAGCTGTGACATCACCTATTGTGAATGGTGGATCCTGTGTTATTTACTGTATATAGAGGTGTTATTATTATTATTATTATTTATCAGTCATTGTACAGGAGGAGGTGAGCTGTGACATCACCTATTGTGAATGATGGATCCTGTGTTATCTACTGTATATAGAGGTGTTATCGGTCATTGTACAGGAGGAGGAGGTGAGCTATGACATCACCTATTGTGAATGGTGGATCCTGTGTTATCTACTGTATATAGAGGTGTTATCAGTCATTGTACAGGAGGAGGAGGTGAGCTGTGACATCACCTATTGTGAATGGTGGATCCTGTGTTATCTACTGTATATAGAGGTGTCATCAGTCATTGCACAGGAGGAGGAGGTGAGCTGTGACATCACCTATTGTGAATGGTGGATCCTGTGTTATCTACTGTATATAGAGATGTTATCAGTCAATGTACAGGAGGAGGTGAGCTGTGACATCACCTATTGTGAATGGTGGATCCTGTGTTATCTACTGTATATAGAGATGTTATCAGTCAATGTACAGGAGGAGGAGGTGAGCTGTGACATCACCTATTGTGATTGGTGGATCCTGTGTTATCTACTGTATATAGAGGTGTTATCAGTCATTGTACAGGAGGAGGAGAGGAGCTGTGACATCACCTATAGTGAATAGTGGATCCTGTGTTATCTACTGTATATAGAGGAGTTATCAGTCATTGCACAGAAGGAGGAGGTGAGCTGTGACATCACCTAGGGGCCCAACCACTGAAACCTTCAGCAATCCCAAAAATGGGGTCTTGCAGTGCTCTGTCTGACTGGAGTGGAGGTCGAACATACCCCTCTCCACTCTGCTGTGTATGGGTATACAACTAGATAAGCACAATTTAAAAAGTTACAAATTAAAATAAAAATGTCACCACAAAAATAAAATAACTGGACAAGTTTGGTGTCGCCGGGATCGTACTGACCTGGGGAATCATTGTCTGGTCATTGTTACAGAACAACAAACGCCATAATAGCAATTAAAAAACATGGCAGTATTTTGTTTTTATTGCAATACACTTGGATTCTTTTTTCCCTTTTTCCAGCACATTATACAGTAAAGTGAATGGTGCGATTCAAAACTACAACTGGGCCCACGACTATAGGGACGGAAAAATACAGAATTTATGGTTCCAGTAACAGGGGGAGGAAAAACAAAAGTGTCACAAGGAAATGTTCCCTGGTTATTGAAAGTTTAAGAAAAAATAAAACTTTTGCCAGGCTGCACCTGACTGTAGATACAATCATCAGAGGGCAGACCAGCTCCACGGGGTCTTCTATACCTCTATTGCCAATAATCAGACTCCAAACCGATGAGGAATCACTGTGAAAGGAATTGAGCCGTGCGTCTTCACCAATTACATTTCTCAGAGATCTCGATAAAATTGTCGTCTACCCAAAGCCACCAATTTCCAAGTGAATAGATTACAAAGGTCACATTGAATTGCTGAGCTCTTGCTTTGACTCAACGAAAATGAGTAACTTGGTAAATCAGTTTATCCAATGTCAACTAATGGCTAATCAATGATTTGCAGATTAGACAGATTGATTTGCTCGTCTCTCTACAAATCCCATCTTGTTGCTTCTCGGCAAACCATTTTCTAAGAATCCAAGTTTCCATCAGATCACAATAGCGTCTCGAACTGAACAAAGTGCTGCGAAGACCGATGCCCTCTGTGGAGGACTCAGGACCACCATTTACTTTCAGGAGGCCCGTGTAATACCACATTCCTCCTGCGGAGGCAGAGTAGGAGAATTGTACAGTTCTCCCAACAGTTGATTGCCCAGAGATTTAGGTATAATATAGAAATAGATGTCGCCCTGAATGTGCCTTTCAGGAAATGTTGGGTGGATTTGGCAGGTCCTGGGAGATCTGTGCATTGTTTCAGAGGTCCGGGAAGTCTCCCATTTTTCTCAAAGGTATTCCAAGAAAAATGGCAAGCATGGGATAATACTCTCTGAGTAGAATACATATGCTGCACCCTGTCTATTTTGCGTACCCCCTGTCCCAGCCCAGACGTCCACATTAATCTCTGCCCCCAAACTAACAACGAACAATTTTTAAGAGATTAATATCATACACCAGGATGTTTTGGAACCACAGATGAAAGTTGTCAACTGATGCCAAAGCTCCTGGATGCAAAATTTCAAACAATCACAACACCACCACCACTGTCAAATTATCCGAGCTAGCAAGAGCGGTGCAGAGTACCCACCTGGTGCTGCCTATGCAGAGCACAGCAGACTATAGTTAGCAATTGACTGCTGTGCTCTGCATAGACAGTATAATGAAGTGAGCAAATAGGGACTTGACAACAACTACTCCTACATGGATTACTGTCTCCCGGAATGGACAGATAAAGCGGCCGCTATAATTACATCAGTATTTTCCTGAAGTTACTATACATATGGTGGATAAGGTGTTCATTTATGGACTGGTGGACGGGACTCGGCGAGACAGAAAATCCTTTTCTTGCCCTGGTCGTTGGCCACCCACACTACGCCCAGTGCTGCCCTACCATCCACGGAGCGTCTGCAATGCTCACCTTGACACGTTTGTAAGAATCTGTATAACATTATTTACATCCTACATACAGTATTGCAAGGTGTTTTTTTTTTTAGGATTTATTTAATAGTTTATCGTCTCAGTGTTATGTCTTCCGATCTTACTTTCGGATGTAGCCATAATTCTAAACTGCATTGATAAACTGTAGATCCGACCTCGGGCAGGGAGTCTTGGGACGTTATACCGTCTCCCCTATCTACGCTATCCACCCTACCCACACTACCATCTCACCATCTACCCTACCTATCCTACCCAACTATCTCACCATCTACCCTACCATCTCACCATCTACCCTACCATCTCACCATCTACCCTACCTATCCTACCATCTCACCATCTACCCTACCATCTCACCATCTACCCTACCTATCCTACCATCTCACCATCTATCCTACCATCTCACCATCTACCCTACCATCTCACCATCTACCCTACCATCTCACCATCTACCCTACCTATCCTACCATCTCACCATCTATCCTACCATCTCACATCTATCCTACCATCTCACCATCTACCCTACCAATCCTGCCATCTCACGATCTACCCTACCTATCCTACCATCTCACGATCTACCCTACCTATCCTACCATCTCACGATCTACCCTACCTATCCTACCATCTCACGATCTACCCTACCTATCCTACCCTACCATTTCACCATCTACCCTACCTATCCTACCATCTCACCATCTACCCTACCTATCCTACCCTACCATCACATCATCTACCCTACCTATCCTTCCATCTCACCATATACCCTACCTACCATATCTATACAAGAAAACTCACAGAGATAACATGAGTCCCATATAACAGGTGTTTAAATTGTAGTAAATATCTAATCTCACCCATGTAAATAATAGGACAGTAAAGTATACTCCCAATACAATTTAGAAAACAACAAAAAATGGAGTTCCATACAAAATAGTAAAATAAATTACAAAATATTTTATTGCACAAATAATTTACAAATAATACAAAATGCATACAAGAGAAAAGGAGACCCTAGTAAAAAGCAACTAAGTTCCAGGCATAGGAATAAATGTTCATAATATCACCATGGCATTAATAAACAGCACCAATCCCAATACAAAGAAGTATGGTGTAAGCCCATATGTAACCACTGGCTTAATTAGTGTAATCATATAATATAAACCACCATACCACCATGATTAATGGCAACGTTTTCCATACTGACCAAGTGTCACCCATACGGGAAGGAAACAGAATAAAGTGCATAAGGTGCATAAATTAGCAAAATTCCTTACCCATGGTAAAAGTAACCAACTGCCTGGAACCCTGGATAAACCCCCTAACGCACGTTTCGCGTAGGCTTTCTCAACATCTACCCTACCATCTCACCATCTACCCTACCTATCCTACCATCTCACCTTCTACCCTACCTACCCCACTATCTCACATCTACCCTACCTACTGTATCTACCCTACCATACCTACACTACCATCTCACCATCTATCAGATCCCCGATATTCCCATCTCGAGTTATTGTTGCTGAGCTTGTTTCCAGCTCTAAAGGATAGGCGCTAAATTTGCTGATTGCTTGGCATCTGACTTATAGGACCTCCCATCGATCTCAAGGTGGCATTGGGTTTGCAGTTTTCTGTTGGCACGGGGTAGAGGCCGTTAATGAAAACTGAACTCTCCGGGTAATTATGCAGCACAACTACCAAAAAGCGCTGAACATTAGGACTCCTCTTACCCCAAAAGTTGCCACATTTTTTACCAAAACATTTTCACACTTTTTTATTTCTTCTTCTGATTCGTCTGATATAAATTATTATGTCAGACAAATCTGTTTGTGAAGTGTCAGATTTATTTCACATTTGTGGATTCGGAGTCTTCATTACAGGCGAGTTAATATAAGTTGTGATTTTACCATCGATTTGAACGTGATGGAACGATGCCCTGAAATCCTATTACCAGCCATCATATCAGGTGTCGCCGCCGCAGATGCACGCGTGGAGCGCACAATCCCCGCCCCCCCCCATAATCTGCGATTACCGGCATCGCATTGCCACATTAATTACAAGGTGATGACAATGACTCCAGAGCGAGGAGTTTCCGGGGTCCTTTGTGGAATAATATGTAACAGAATCAAATATTCTCAGGGAAGAGCAATGGACATAGGACGACATGGGGGATCGTGTCCAACAACAGACAAGTTATTAACTGAAATATCAAGAAGAAAGTAATAACAGATTCATAGATGGAATATTTTAATAAAAACTTGATCCTCCTGCAAGGCGCTCCCCAACATGTCCGCTAGTGGAGTCCACATCCGGTAATGGATATCATCTATGTCCGCCCTTTCCTCCCAGACACCACAGGACGGTCACAATCTGCCCAAATTACCTTCTAACCAGCAGAGGATAACAAAGACGTCACCACGCGGCTCTGTCCATCCTCGGTGGCCGTTATCGCTATATTCAGGGCAATTTCTGCTACTTTTTCTCATAAGTGACCTCCTTTAAGGATCATTTCGCTGCTGAAAAAAAAATTGGAGCAATTTATTTTTTTAAAACCCAGAAATGAGAATGTGTAAGAAAGCAATACTGCGCTGGTTTCAGGCTATGGGGCATTTCATGTGCAGCCGGAGAAAAATTTCAACACATTATTGAATCATTTCCCGTGGGTGACACTCCTGCAAGGGGGAACGGTGCTCAGAGCCACCGATCGCACAGTGATCGCTCACTTCCACTTTTATCTTTTCTTAGAAGCCGACCTGTAATATATCATTATGGCGCATGTTCTTATAGGGAAGCTGCTACATTGAAACTGTGGTCTAATCTGTGGCGCAGCCGATTATAGAGCGGAGGAGACGAGCAGATTCATATGTATCTATTCAGGGGAGAGGATTCCGTATAACCTGTAATTTATACACTTAAGCCTCTGCTCATTCTGGCCTTAGGAGTCCAGTGGGCGGTCCTTACTAGATGATTGACAGCTATTTCTGTAAGCACACTATTACAGAGAAGGCTGTCAAGAGATTAGGAGTCCGGTGGGTGGTCCTTACTAGATGATTGACAGCTATTTCTGTAAGCACACTATTACAGAGAAGACTGTCAAGAGATTAGGAGTACGGTGGGCGGTCCTTACTAAATGATTGACAGCTATTTCTGTAAGCACACCGTATTGCGGAGAAGGCTGACAATCAATGATTAGGAGTCCGGTGGGCGGTCATTACTAAATGATTGACAACTATTTCTGTAAGCACACCGTATTACGGAGAAGGCTGACAATCAATGATTAGGAGTCATGTGGGCGGTCCTATGTGGCATCTTCTAAGCAGGCATACTACATAGCAGTCCCTGGAAAGGACAGCTGCCCACAGATGAGTCTACATGTTCAATGTAGGGGGTCCCTTGAAATGGTGAAGGATCGGTTGAGCCAAGTGTTTATGCATGGGATCGGTTGAGCCAAGTGTTTAAGCATGGGAGTAAGGCAGTACGATACCTCCTCTGGCCGCGACATCTCTATCCTAGGAACAAAAGGTGTTAACATGCCCGATCCTTGTATTGCCTCGTCATTATTTGTGAATCTGGAGACGTCCATACACATCAGACAGTGAGCCGGTCCCACTTAAGACTCCATTGCTTCGATCACAGAATTCGTGGTTCCATTATAGTTGCTATTCTTCCAACCCATTCATCCATGTTACGGCCCCATGGGTGGAAAGGAAGGACCAGGTAGGAGAATTAGGCCAACCTTAGAGGGCCCCGACAGGTAATCCTCCACCAGCCCTTAAATAAACTTGTTTGTTTCTTATAGGATTGTGGCAACGTATGTTAAAGAGCGTGATACCCGAAGACCAAGAAGTGCAGCGCTCAGCCGTATTCATCAGTGTCAGACGCTTCAGTGGTACGGTGCAAGCATGATCGGCCACTCCATGTAACGACTTCTGGTCATGGTCACGAGCACGAAAACACCAAGTCAGAAAATAGTCTCCCATTCTTGCAATTTCTAGGGGTCCCAGCTCAGATCAAACAGGCATTATCTATCCATTGGACATTCCACTTTCACTCGCGATCTAGTCCTCTTCTTCTCCGAAGAGACAATTTTTATATTTCCCAGAGGAGATTTGCAAGGCTAAAAAGTCTCCTCATCTGGGCATGTCAGGCTTGACATGTCACTCTATGCAAGGAGAAATGTTACCCCTTGGATCCTGGTCCGATGCCACTCACACAGACAAACCAGATCTCACACTTTGCACTGACGAGGGGCAGTACCCCAAAACACAGTGTCTGCAAAATTGAGATTTTGTTTTGGCTTTTATCCTAAGTCATGTTTCAAGTCTCGTTAAAGAGTCGATATTGACTTTTACAATTGTGACTTCCAATAGGTGACACCAGGGTTCTAGTCCTTTTCTTCTCTGAAGAGACAATTTTCATATTTCCCAGAGGTGCATTGCAAAGCTTAAAAGTCTCCTCACCTTGACATGTCAGTTTAAAGGTGAAATGTTAATAAAAACTGTAAAGCTGCAATACTTAAATCAGTTTTAATTAAAATAAATGTGTTTGCATATGTGATATAGAAAACAAGATTAGACTGACCCTGCGGTCATGGATCCATCAGTTCCTTCAATCTAACATACATTTGGTAGCGATAGGCATGAATCGACAACGGAGAGGTGGTTTGTAGTCTGTTACTATGGAAACTTATAGGCTTGTGTGGGAGCTGTGGACAGAAAATTTATTTAAATGAATCCTTCAGACCAAATGCAAAAGTTGTTTTATGTTGGAGACATTGGAACAATAAGAAAGAAAATTGGATGTGAATGTGGACATAGGATGCAGGATGTATACCCCTCCGTCCTCCTCATCTGCTGCCCTCAGACACCACGGCACTGGCCATAATCTGCCCAAATAACCGTCCTACCATCGGAGGATCACAAAGATGTCACCACGCTGCTCTGTCCGTCTTCGGTGGCCGTTATCTATATATTCGAGGCAGTTTCCTAGACACACATGTGATGGCACAATACACATTTGCCCTCCGCTCCTTTATTTCATAAGTGACCTTTTATCATGTCAACGAAAATGGAATTGGAGCATTTTTTTTTTTTTTTTTAAAGCCCAGAAATGAGAATCGGTGAGAAAGCAATACTGCGCTGGTTTCAGGCTATGGAGCATGTCATGCTCAGTCGGAGAAAAACTTCTCTACATTATTGAATTATTTCCCACGGGTGAAACTCATGCAAGGGGGACCGGTGCACAGCACCCCCACCGATCTCACAGTTTGGAGGAGGGATTTCATTCCACTTTTATATTTTCTTTAAAGCCGACTTCACATTGTTTTCTATAATATATCATTACACCAAAGAAGGTTAGGTATATTCTTAAAGGGAAGCTGCACCCAGGCTCGGACTGGCCCACAGGAGGACAGGAGAATCCTCTGGTAGGCCGCTCCTGTGAAGGAAAACTAATGAGTAGTGCTGTTACACTTCATTCAAAAGTTAAAAAAAAAACACAAAAATTGAGCTTAACTTGAGTTGGTACACATGCAGAAGTTAAATGCATGTTCACACTGGCCACAAAACATTAAAACCTACAAGAGAAAAAAGTAAGCAAAAACCCTGATGTAACTAAGTAAAAAAGCAAAAGTGCATTTAAATAACACAAGAGTTTTTAGTAATACTGTTTTTTTAATCAAAAAATAGCACAAAAGCCATCCCACCATGTCAAAGTAACTCTGATCGGGACAGTCCTATACCTAGGTTTTAATATGAGACAGTGTAGGACTGTCCCGATCAGAGTTACCTATTTAAACGCACTTTTGCTTTTTTACTTAGTTACATCAGGGTTTTTGCTTACTTTTTTCTCTTGTAGGTTTTATTGATTCAAAAATTGCAGAAAAAAAGGTAAAATCTAATTGTTCATTAAACAAGATAGCCAAGTTAATATTATATATAATAACAGTTAATATTACATAGAAGCAAAAGTAAATTTGTGTACTAGGGTCAGATTATTTTTGCATATAGTTGAACAGGGGACTGAAAGTAACAATATTACTAGTGGGCTTTTGACAACCCAGTCCAACACTGCACCAACTGTGATTGGTGGATCCTGTGTTATCTACTCTATATAGAGGTGTAGAAACATTGTAATCCTGTCTGTGATGATAGTGAGACTATTGAAAAAGTCTTCTGTAAAGAGCGATGATGTAAAAATTGAAAAAAAGTTATCAAAATTGTTTTAAAAATACATTTAAAATGTTCCAATGTCACACTGTCTTTGCTACTTCTTTGCTCTAGTCATAGACCGTCCCTTCTGGTGCCATAATGGCTTCTACTCTTCAAATCCACCCCCCCTCCCTGGCCTCCCGAAAGAGTTTATAAATCTCCATGAAGCTGCAGAATCCTCCAGGAACCCCAAAAAACAGGATGTGGGCTTCCCAATTATCTCCTACCAACTGGTCCATGAAAACCAGACATGTGCTACATGCTTCTCATTTTTGAGGACCTGTTCACGTAAATGGAGGAAAACTGTCCACAAAATAAGGACACGTGTACATGGACATCCTTATAGGATGTAACGTTTTCATGTGCGGTCCATGGAAATCATGGATGGCACATGGTCTGAACGAGGCCTAAAACTGTATCCACGGTCAGCACATGTCACAGGCGACCATCAGAGACCTTCGCTTTCTTGACCGTTACGGATGGGTCACACTGCCGGGATGTCGCCATCTTCTCTGGCCTCTAGCATCTTTCCATACATGTCGGAGCCCACTGTATTACGTCACAAGCGTTGGCCCACTGCCATCGTTCGCGTGTTGTCGGCATGTGAAATCTGACATTTACACGCCAGCCCCTCAAACATAAAAGGGACGTCGTTTGACGGGTTCGGCGGCCCTCACGTGGCAAGAAAATTAGCCAACTAACCACCGAAGGAGACATTGTGATGTTCTATTTCTCCATATTCTGTACGGGAAGGACTTACTTTTCCATTATCTGGTTGATGTGCGACTGCCCGTGGAGCAAATGTAAGAGGGGCACCGGGGTGTAACCGAAAGGGTGGCATGATGTCAACAGGCCTATTTAAGTCTGGTTGCCATGGCGACAGGTCCACGGACGACGGTCTCTGTAACCTGTATGTGTGCTCTATTCTGGGGTCACAGTACGAGCACGAACCCAACATCTGTCACTTACATAACGTGAGCGGAAGTCTCTGGAGGACGTCAAGGTTGCACGCGGCTTTCTGAAGAACATGCTACCTCGGCGGTTATATTCTTTATTCTCATTTATTTTTTACTTGAGGGCCATGACGTGAAATATTCTCCAAAAAATGTGATTCTATCGATCTTACAGAGAGATCAGCCTGTAATAATTATAGGGGATAACTCAGGAGACTCTTTGCGTGGAACAAGACAACTACAGGACAGTTTTATAAGTGGTAAAGTCTATATTATCACACGGTGATTCAAACAGGTGCAGAGAGAAACTCAAGTCCACAACACTTGGTGTAAATATTAAACGCAGCTTAGCAGTCTATAGGAAACTTCAGAGGAAAATGCAATCACGCAGAAAGTCTATGAAGCACAATTATTCTTGAGGATACTTGACACGAATAAGTCCTTGTTTTAGTCCAAACACAGATAGATATGCTTATAAGGCAGTTCAAATAATATCTTAGCTCAACCAGGGAGGCCTGTGTAATAGTCTCAGGTTTTTGCAGAGCAGCAACAGCTTACATGTCCAGCAAATGCAGATGGAAGTAAACACGAGCAGCAGATGAAGGAGGATTACTGGGAACTGGTGTATGCAGCAGGAACTCAGCAGAGTAGCAGGATCTCCACACAGGTTCACAGGAGCAGGTATATAGCCAGGTAGTCACCAGAGTCAGGAGCTGGATGCAAGGCAGAATACTCTAGTACAGACTGAAGCAGGAAGACAGAGTGCACATGAGACGCCATCTTGGAAAAGGGCAGTAATGCACAAAAGGTAATAAAAATGTTCAGAGTCCTGACATTACTCCCTCCTTAGAAGCGGCCTCAGGACGATCCTGGACCTGGTTTCTCAGGGAATCTCTGATGAAAACGAGAAATCTTCTGTTGGGCATTGATGTTTTCCACAGGTTCCCAAGAGTCTTCCTCAGGGGGATATCCCTGCCATCTTATCAGATATTGGAGCCAATTCCTGCGAATCCTGGAATCAATAATTTCCTCCACCACAAATTGTTCTTGTCCATCAATCACCACAGGCTGCGGAGGTGGCACAACATGTCCCTGGAAGGTATTAGGAGATACAGGCTTTAGTAAAGATACATGAAAAACTGGGTGTACCTTCATAGTCCTAGGCAGCTTCAGCCGGCAGACCACAGAGCTCACAATACCGTTGATCTTGAAAAGGCCAATGAATTTCTGTCCAAGTTTTTGTGAAGGAACGTTTAACTTCAGATTCTTAGTTGCTAACCACACGGAATCTCCTACCTTGAACATGGGTGCAGGTTTACGGAATCTATCAGCCGATCTCTTATAACGTTCTTGAGCTGTGGTCAGGGATTCCTTCAGAACCTCCAGATTTTGCCGCATCGCAGTCAGCCTTTCCTCCACTGCCGGAATCGGAGAATTAATTGGAGACCTAGGTAAGATACATGGATGATAACCCAGATTGGCAAAGAAAGGTGTAAATTTAGTGGAGGCGCTGAGAATTGTTATATGAAAATTCGGCTAACGGCAGCAACTCCAACCAATCATCCTGGAGATGGCTGATATAGCATCTTAGATATTGTTCCAGCGTCTGGTTGGTACGCTCAGTCTGACCCTATGTCGGGGGATGGTAAGCGGAAGAGAGACAGACATTAATATTGAGTGCAGAGCAAAACCCCTTCCAGAATCTTGAAGTGAACTGTACTCCACGGTCAGAGATAATCTCATCCGGAACCCCATGCAACCGAAAGATATATTGTATGTAACGAATGGAAACGGAGGCACAGATGTAGAAGTTCACATTCATATTTATTAAGGTTTGATGTGGAACCACTAGACCACGGTCCGGGGGGCTCCGAAGGGGGCGTTACTGCGTGAGCCCCAGACACCCGTAGTAAGTCCCCTCGAACAGGGACAGAATGGAATGCCTGGAGGACACGGGTGCTACCTTCAGTTACATTCAGTTAGACCCCGAACTCGTGGCGGCTGTCCCAGCGGAACAGACGGACCAGCAAGGTTAACGGACGTTGCAGAGCTGACTGGAGGATACCGGGTGTAGGAGTGGAAGCTGGCTCCAGGAGTACTGGCGTGGTCTCGAAGTGAGGCTGGCGGACTGGCAGGACTAGACGGGTCCAGTGTAGATACTGCGGAAGCAGTCCAGAATGAACGGGTAACTGGTAGCAGAAGATCTGTGGAGACAGACAGAATGAGCGGAGTTCCTTGCAGATACTACAGAAACAGCAGCGCAAGATAACAGGAACCGGAAGTTAGCAACAGTAGGAACTTGTTGCTCCGGCGCCCTCCCTATGGTGGAAGGGCTAGAAATAGTAGTAAACCACACGCAATTGGTTAGAGGCAACATTTGGAAAATGCACACTGCGTGCGACCTAGTAACCCTGTCAGGAAACCTGCTGGCCGCATGCCAGAAAGCAGGAGAGGGAGAAGGAGTGGGGGCGGTGTTCAGACAGCATGAAGCCGGCACAGAGCGAGAGTCCCGACGGAGACCTCCTGGAGGTACAGTAAGCAGACCGGGTGTAACACTGTATAACCAAGTTCTCTGTATCTTTAGCTGAGGGGAGGCCGGTGCACGGAACAAAATGAGCAGCTTTAGTGAGGCGATCAACTACCACCATGATTGTATTCATGCCCCCCGATGTAGGCAGCTCCACAATAAAGTCCATTGATATAGACCCCCAAGGGCGGGACGGAACAGGTAATGGTTGTAGAAGACCCGTAGGTGCCACATGAGGAGTCTTGTAACGAGCACATACCTCGCAAGAGAGAACATAGTCCTTGGTATCCTTCAGGCAAGTTGGCCACCAGAAGAATCGGCTCAGGAACTCTTGTGTCTTCTGTACCCCATGTGACCAGCCAACTTGGAGTCATGTACCAACTTGAGGATCTGCAGACGGAAGACCTCAGGGACGTAGATACGTCGATCTCTGAACCACATGCCACCCTTAAAGACAAGATTAATATCCACAGGTGGGTTGGCCAGAAATACATCACCGTCATAGGCCTCCCTGCACTCCTTTCACAAGTCCTGATCGTGGATAACTCAGATGAAATTGGCATCAGATAGAATGGTCTTGGACGGGGCTCCAGGTACGGAATCCGCAGCATGGATTCAGGATAAAGCATCAGCCTTCCCATTACGAGAACCTGGACGGTACCAGATAACACAGTTAAATTGATTTAAAAATAAGTTCCAACGAGCCTGACGAGGAGAAAGACATCTAGCGGATCTAAGGAACTCTAAATTGCGATGGTCAATTAGCACTATGATCTGTTGTGCAGCTCCTTGCAGATGATGCCTCCATTCTTGGAAAGCCGCAATAATAGCCAGCAATTCCTTGTCTCCCACGTCGTAATTCTTCTCTGCTGAGGTTAGTCTATGGGAAAAGAAAGCACAAGGATGTAGCAGACCCTTCTCTCCAGTTCTTTGGGAGAGAATAGCCCCCAAAGCATTATCAGAAGCGTCCACCTCCACAATGAAAGAAAGTGTTGGATCTGGGTGTATCAACAGCGGTGCTGATGTGAAACGGATCTTAAGCCGATCAAAAGCTTCTTGAGCCTGTGATGACCACTTAAACGGCTTTTCCTTCTTTGTCAAGGAAGTAATGGGACGGACAATATCAGAAAAATTTCGAATGAAGCGTCTGTAGAAATTTGCAAAACCAATAAAACGTTGGACCTCCTTAACGTTCTTGGGTACCGGCCAGTCAAGGATAGCCTGAATCTTACCAGATTCCATGTTCGGCCCCTGGGGAGAGATGATATAACCTAAGAACTGTATCTCAGAAAGATGGAACTCGCATTTCTCCGGCTTAATATACAGATGGTTCTCTTTCAGACGTCTTAAAACAGTTTTGACATGTTCTTCATGTTCCTGTAAAGAGTCAGAGAAGATTAGTATATCGTCCAAATAGATCACCACAAACTGGTCCAACAAATCTCTGAAAATTTAATTAGCAAGGTGTTGAAACGTTGCAGGGGTGTTACAAAGCCCGAAGGGCATCACAAGATATTCAAAGTGTCCATACCGGCATCTGAATGCTGTCTTCCACTCATCCCCTGGACGAATACGCACCAAATTATAAGCCCCACGAAGATCCAGTTTAGAGAACACCTTAGCATGGCGGACTCTTTCCAGTAATTCGGGAATCAGAGGCAAAGGGTAATCTGCAGGGTAATGCTGCTCTGCATTCTTCTTGTCACAGATGTCAGAGAACTCTTTATATGCTGAAGGTAAAGAAAATACCTGTACATGTCGTTCCGTAGCCGTGGACTCAGGGACAGCTTCTGCTAACGCTGAGTTGTTCCTTGTTGGAAAGATATCTCCTTGGTCTCCCAGTTGATAATTGGGTTCTGAGAACGCAACCAAGGAATGCCTAAAATCACAGGAAACTGAGGAGAAGAAATTAGCAAGAAAGAAAGTTGCTCCTGATGATTAGGCTCCAACAAAATTTCAAGGGCTACGGTCTCCTGATCCACAGGCACAGAGATTAAAGGTGACCCATCCACTGTTTCCATGGTAATTGGAGAGGCTCTTTGCTGAATTTCAATACCATGTTCCTTGGCAAATGCGATATCCATGAAATTGCCACCTGCACCAGAGTCAATCATAGCTGCACTGGAAATCCACTGTCCTGAACACAGGATCTTAATAGGGAGAGGACAGTGAGAGTTCTTTTCCTTAAGCTCCTTGGGGGGTGAAGTCATAGAAAGCAGGGCTGTGGAGTCGGTAAGCCACAGTTGCGACTCCGACTCCTGGATTTTATCAGGTTCCGACTCCGGCTCCGACTCCTTCATAAATGGCCAATTCGTAACAATAAATTTACTGTTGTAAAATATTAACATCGTGCTTATTCAGTTTCTCACCATCATATAAGTAATCAGACCACTTAGAGCAAAAACTATATTTATTAGAATACAATTAGAATATAGCAAATAACTTTTATAAACTTTTCTAAACTCCTGTAAGTAAATATGCAATAAACACTGTTATGCAGTTAAGAAGAAATCTAGAAATTTGTCCTCAGAAAAAGTATTGCCTCTGTCAGATCCTCCTTCATGGATGCCCTCAAATCTGATCTAATTATTTTGAGAGCAGAGAACAACCTCTCTACACTAAACTTGGGTTGGTGGCAAAGCAGTAACCACTCGGGCAACATCTCTGACAATGTCAGGATACAGAGGAATCGCTTGTTGCACTGTTATTTTTGATGAACGGTCAAACTTCTCAATTTCTTTTAGTGCACATGAAAAATTCTGCTGAAATGTACTGGCTGTGTTCTTTGATGGGGATGACTCTTCTTCTATGCGGGAACGCTTTGCACGGTCCATGTGATCCAAATATTTTTCGAAATTAAATTCTTCATCAGTTGATGAGGGTGAAGATGTGGCAGGACAACCAAATTCTTCTTGTTCCTCCTGACTGTTCTGCAACCCTTTCATCCTTACTGCTATTTCAAACAGAGCTTCTTTTCCTTTAGTTAGCTGTTGATCATCTAGAAGAATCCAATGCATTGGGTCTACATAAACAGCTGCCAAAAGAATGTTATTTTGTAATAGTAGCTCCTCTCTCCGTTTCATTGATGTAGCAATGCCACTTGCAACTAACCCTCCTCTTTGGGACAGGCGAAACATCAGGTTCTTCCACTCCTTTAAGAAAATACCTGGAGTTAAGTCCTCTGCTTGTAATTTTTTAGTCACTGTAAATGGGTGCTCTAGCAATTTTTCCAGCTCAGTCACCTGATTCCACTGACTTTCATTTAGCGTCAGTTGAGGGTTAGCCATGTCTACAAGAAAGGTTTTCAGTTCAACCAAGCGCTGAATCATTAAGTAAGTACTGCCCCATCGTGTGGCTTGATCAATAATTGCCCCTTTTCCAGCACGTCTCTTCAAAATTGAGTCAACTTTAGGGGTTCTGGCAACAGTAGCCCATTTTCTCACCTTGCCAATCAGTGCAGCAGCATGTCCTTCTTGCGACTGTCTCTTATAGCCAGCTGTAGCGTATGCACAACACAGCGCATGTGATGAATGAAAGAACGTATTGACAGTTTCAACAAGATCATCTAAACTATCATGTTGCTGTTCATCTGAAGCAACTTCAGTTTGCTCCTCAGTTACAATACTGTGTTCCTCTATTTTAAAACCTTCTGTGTCTGTGGACCCAGAAGTTTCTTCTAGCTGCTGGTCACCATCATTACTCTCATTCATTAGCTTAATAGTACTTATCATATTTGAAGCATTGTCAGTTACGACAGAAAGAACTTGCTCTTTTTTAAAGGGCCACTGTCACCCCCCCCCAGCCGTTATAAACTAAAAGAGCCACCTTGTGCAGCAGTAATGCTGCAGTCTAACAAGGTGGCTCTTTTAGTTTTTGATTAAGTTATTACCTAAATAAAGCGTTTTAAAATTTGGCCACACATACCACATATTGTATCTGGAGACGGTCCCAAGCGTCCTGTATGAATCTTCCAACGGCCGTCACTCTTCTCTTCAGGGGCGATGGTTGCCGCCCCCTGAGCGCTGTTATCTTCTGAAATCCGGCGCCTGCGCTGTGCGTGCCTGCGCAGTGTTCATTGTCAGTGCGGCCACCCTATTACTGCTGAATCCCCCGCCCTGCACTGTTATTCATTATGCACAGTGCGGGGATGGGGTTCCTGGGAAGGCGGGGGAGCTGGGGAGCGTCGGAGCTGGGGAGCGTCAAAACAGCGCAGTGCACATGCCCAGGAACCCCAGCCCTGCACTGTGCATAATGAATAACACAGTGCGGGGCGGGGATTCAGTAATAGGGCGGCCGCACTGACAATGAACACTGCGCAGGCCCCAGGCAGGCACGCACAGCGCAGGCGCCGGATTTCAGAAGATAACAGCGCTCAGGGGGCGGCAACCATCGCCCCTGAAGAGAAGAGTGACGGCCGTTGGAAGATTCATACAGGACGCTTGGGACCGCCTCCAGATACAATATCTGGTATGTGTGGCCAAATTTTAAAACGCTTTATTTAGGTAATAACTTAATCAAAAACTAAAAGAGCCACCTTGTTAGACTGCAGCATTACTGCTGCACAAGGTGGCTCTTTTAGTTTATAACGGCTGGGGGGGGGTGACAGTGGCCCTTTAAGTTCATAGTCTTGCAGAACCTTTTCCACCAAGACCTGGAGAAACTCACTGGTGTGATGAGCTTTGGTGTCTTTTACTGCCAATGACTTGGTAACTATTTCATTTTTGTCACAAACAAATCGGACATTGATGGCAAAATAGTTCACCCTGTGACGTGTGCAGGCATCCATTTTAAGAAACAGAAAGCGTCCCTTGAGAGTTTTTTTAAGTTCTTCCTTTTGTTTAAAAGCTTCTTCGATTACTAATTTTTTAATACGCTCTCTCTCCAGAGAAACACCAAGCTTGCGGGCCATTTCCCCTTTCAGACACATAAAAGCCGGTCGTGAAAATAATGAAATAGGCACACTATCCTTTACAACAAGCTCTATGATCTGTTTTTTTAAATGTATCTACTGTCATTGTCACAGTAACTTTGTCACTGACAAAATGTCTTGCAACTGATGGCTGCAAAGTTCTCTGCTCCTTTGTTTGGCTTGAAGAGCTGGGCACTGGTTCATTGGTTTGGATGAAGTCTTTCTCATCCACTGCTTTCAGTACTTCTGGATGAAAGTGCTGTAAATGTCTCTTTAGATTAGAAGCTCTGGTAGGAGCATTTTTATCTTTGCCTGAATATGCACTGATCTTGGCTTCACAGCATTTGTTTTCGTCTGGATCATTTGTCATACACTGACAGACATAATGTTTTCTATTTTGAGTGATGGTGAAATGTTCAAATACAGCTGATTTAATATGACGCTTCTTTGACATTCTCAGGTTTTTAATTCTGCATTCACAATCCAAGTGACAATTGTTTTTCCTAAAAACAATTGTACAAAATTATTGCCAGATCATACAACTGTTATAGTGGTCAGTAATACTGTTATTCCTCATGTACTCACAGTTAACTGATGCAAAGTTTGTTGAAAGGATAATACTTACAGTCTTCCTCTTCTGAGTAGCAGCTGTGAGATGCTTGGAAGACGCACACCTAGTAAACATCTAGTCTAGAGGAGGAGCTTTACTACTAAGAATTTGCAACACATTTTCACTTTCAGTTTCATACATTGTAAGTAGGGGGGTTGGGGCAGCATGAGGTTAACCAAGTATATGATTAGATAAGGGCAGTGGAGAACAGTGACACACAAGAAGTAAGAAATGTCTCTATCTCCAGCAGAACTGCTTATCACTGTTGTTCATAGTTTAATAGAACATATATATTTGAGTAACATTTATAAAATTCATATGAAAGTTCAATTATGAAATATTAATAAAAATTTTTTTTAAAGCTGGAGTCGGAGTCGGTACATTTCTACCGACTCCAACCAAAACTAACTCCGACTCAGGCTCCACGACTCCGACACCACAGCCCTGATAGAAAGTGAATGGAATACAGCGTTTAAAGGCAGGCTACATTCAGAGATGTCAGATTCATCATCACAGTTGTCATACTCCCCTACTGCTGCTAGCACCTTGTTAGGCCGTCTAGGACACTTAGGACAATTGATCAAGAAGTGGTCAGACTGGCTGCAGTAGAAACATAGACTTTCACGAAGGCGATGCTCCCGGCGCTCATTGATCTCGCGCCTCTGAACGGAAACAATTTGCATGGGCACCGCCTCCTCCTCCCAAGATGTTTTACCTGCAGGCTCTTTGGAAGGAAGGGAAAAGTTAGAAATACGGTTATATCCAGCAAACTTCTCCTGCCTACGCTCAGTAAGGCGAATGTCTATGCGCACACAATGCTGTATAAATGTCTCTAGCTCTTGTGGTGACTCAGAGCGAGCTAGTTCATCTTTTACAATCCTAGACAGACCCCTTTTAAAAATAGGCAATTGTGCATAACTGTCCCAATTGGTATCTACCGCTAATCTCCTGAATTCAGTAGCATACTCAATAACAGAACGTTTAGCCTGGCGTAAAGACAATAAAGCAGATTCAGCGGTTGCACGGCGATTAGGGTCATCAAACATTAATGCCATAGCGGCCAAGAAATCATCCAAGTTATTTAACCGTGGGTCACGAGACTCAATCATCGGATTCACCCAGGCGAGAGCTCGTGCGGTCAGCAGCATTATTACACACAATACTTTGGATCTATCATTAGGAAAACGGTCAGCATGCACATCAAAATATAGCATACATTGATTCACAAAGCCACGAAATTTGTCGCGATCACCATTAAATCTGAATGGGGGCAACTTAGGTGGGCTAGCTGATGGCGGTTGCCAGAGGGTAAAGTCGCTTGTGCAGCTATTTGCGTGCTTATGTCCTGAAAAGCCCGTCCATACTGGGACTCTATGCCAGCAAGTTTGTTTTCTGGGGCTGCCATGCGGGTGCTTAAGGGCTTGTGCACACGCTGCAGATTCCATTGTGGAATTTTCCGCAGCGGATTTGATAAATCCGCAGTGCAAAACCGCTGCGGTTTTTACTGCGGATTTATCGCGGTTTCCTCTGCGGGTTTTCACCTGCAGATTTCTATTGGAGCAGGTGTAAATCCGCAGCGGAATCCGCACAAAGAATTGACATGCTGCGGAAAGTAAACCGCTGCGTTTCTGCACGGTATTTTCCACAGCATGTGCACTGCGGATTTAATTTCCCATAGCTTTACATGGTACTGTAAATGCATGGGAAACCGCTGCGGATCCGCAGCTGCGGAAACGCTGCAGATCCGCAGCAAAATCCGCAGCGTGTGCACATACCATCAGTCCTGCAAAGTCTGTCCAAACACTTGTTGATTGTGTTCAAAGCTTCCAAACTTCTTTTGCAGACCTTCCACATCTTTCTGCAGAGATCTAATTATGGAAAACACCTGCCCTAATCTGCTCTCTGCAGTCATTGTTCTAGCAGTCTCCTTTTTTGGGGCTAGAGTATCCTGTAATAATTATAGGGGATAACTCAGGAGACTCTTTGCGTGGAACAAGACAACTACAGGACACAGTTTTATAAGTGGTAAAGTCTATATTATCACACGGTGATTCAAACAGGTGCAGAGAGAAACTCAAGTCCACAACACTTGGTGTAAATATTAAACGCAGCTTAGCAGTCTATAGGAAACTTCAGAGGAAAATGCAATCACGCAGAAAGTCTATGAAGCACAATTATTCTTGAGGATACTTGACACGAATAAGTCCTTGTTTTAGTCCAAACACAGATAGATATGCTTATAAGGCAGTTCAAATAATATCTTAGCTCAACCAGGGAGGCCTGGGTAATAGTCTCAGGTTTTTGCAGAGCAGCAACAGCTTACATGTCCAGCAAATGCAGATGGAAGTAAACACGAGCAGCAGATGAAGGAGGATTACTGGAAACTGGTGTACGCAGCAGGAACTCAGAGCAGAGTAGCAGGATCTCCACACAGGTTCACAGGAGCAGGTATATAGCCAGGGAGTCACCAGAGTCAGGAGCTGGATGCAAGGCAGAATACTCTAGCACAGACTGAAGGCTGTGGTGGAGTTTTATAGCAGGAAGACACAGTGCACATGAGACCAAAGACGCCATCTTGGAAAAGGGCAGTAATGCACAAAAGGTAATAAAAATGTTCAGAGTCCTGACACAGCCATAACATAAAACCCTCTGCTCAGTATTAAGTCGATCCCCTTGTGGCCCATCAAGACCCGCACTCCATAAGGCCCCCGGGGGCACCAGGACCGCTCAGTCCTGTACTCTGGTTTCTCCAGCACACCCCACAGATGATCAATCATCATCATCATCTTGAGCTAATTATCAGACCGCTCCTGACCGACCATTATCTGCTAGAAGAGGCCCTGTCACTAGGAAACCCCACAGCCATGAAGGCGGCACAGCAAAATGTTAGGCCGGTGGCACATGTGTCACATCTACGTGATACCAGGACCGATGGTTTCCCAGCCGAATGTTGCCTCTACCCCCGCCGGTTCATCTTCTTACCACATCTTGGTGCCACCTCCCCCCCGGAAAGTAATGCACTGGTGATAGCTGCGATGCTCAGGCTTGTTCAGAAGCAACCAAAAGACCCTCTGTATACCGGGTGCGCCCCACAAGACCCACTGTATACCGGGAACACCCCACATGACCTGCCATATACCAAGAGCAATCTGCCATATATTGGGAACAACCAACAAGACCTGCCGTATACCAGGAACACCCCACAAGACCTGCCGTATACCAGGAAGACCTCACAAGACCCACCGTATACCGGGAACAACCAACAAGACCCGACGTATACCGGGAACACCCTACATGACCTGCCATATACCGGGAACAACCAACAAGACCTGACGTATACCGGGAACACCCTACAAGATCTGCCATATACCAGGAGCACCCAACACGACCTGCCATTTACCAGGAGCACCCCACAAGACCCAACGTATAACGGGAACACCCCACATGACCTGCCATATACCAGAAACAACCAACAATACCTGCCGTATACCAGGAACACCCCACAAGAACCATCGTATACCTGAAACACTCCACAACACCTGCCATATACCGGGAACAACACCCCACAAGAACCATCGTATACCTGAAACACCCCACAACACCTGCCATATACCGGGAACAACACCCCACAAGAACCATCGTATACCTGAAACACCCCACAACACCTACCATATACCGGGAACAACCAACAAGACCCGACGTATACCGGTAACACCCTACATGACCTGCCATATACCAGGAACAACCAACAAACCTGCTGTATACCAGGAACACCTCACATGACCTGCCATATCCCGTGAACAACCAACAAGACCCACCGTATACCGGGAACAACCCACATGACCTGCCGTATACCAGGAACACCCCACAAGACCCACCGTATACCGGGAACAACCAACAAGACCCGACGTATACCGGGAACACCCTACATGACCTGCCATATACCGGGAACAACCAACAAGACCTGACGTATACTGAGAACACACCACAAGATCTGCCATCTACCAGGAGCACCCTCACAAGACCCACCATCTAATGGGAACACCCCACATGACCTGACATATACTTGAAACAACCAACAAGACCCGCCTTATACTGGGAATGCTCCACAAGACCTGCCATATACCAAGAGCACCCCAGACGACCTGCCATTTACTAGGAGCACCTCGCAAGACACACCGTATACCAGGAACACCCCACATGACCTGTCATATACCGGGAACAACCAAGAAGACCCGCTGCATTTTTTTATTAATCTAGAAAGATAGGCAGTGTTTATAAAAAATATACGAAAGCTTTTACAAAGGGGACAAAACAATACAGCGAATACAATTCTATAAAATAAAATGGATTAACAGAGAAACTTACAAAACGCTGGTCACAGAGATGGCTCAGAGCTTAGTACAGGAGAGCACTTGGATTGAAAACGTCCAGTAACACGTGGAACGTGGATCTTGCGTACACAGATATGTATCTCTCTGCATTGAACAAAGATGATACTTTGCCTTGTATTTTTATTATCTCCTAAGTTACACCTACACACCTCCTTAATGCCTCATAACAGGGCTGGTCATGGGAAGTGGATACTCCCATCAGCCGCTGCCTGCTCTCACTGTTATTAGCGGCAGAAGGCTTCGGCTGATGAGAGCAGTAGTCCCATCAGCCAACGTCAGTGACCAGAGGTAAACTTTTTTTTCTCCGATCGAGAATCGAGTCTGTCTGACCGGTGTTAATGATTTTACACATGACAGCGCGAGAAACACCCAGTGTACGGGGGTCCGAATCCGAGCAGTAACACAGACTTCCTGGTGAAGTCCGTGCCCGAAAAGTAGGTGTTCGATACGTACGCCAAACTTTACTCTTTGGGTTCGCCCATCTCTAATTGTGAGATTCCCTACATTCATGATTAGTGATGAGCGAGTGTATTCATTGCTTGGGTTTTCCAGAGCATGCTCGGGTGATCTCCGAGTATTTGTTAGTGCTCGGAGATTTCGTTTTCATCACCGCAGCTGAAGGGGAACCTGTCACCCCCAAAATGGAAGATGAGATAAGCCCACCGGCATCGGGGCTTATCTACAGCACTCTGTAATGCATTCTCTAATCCTGTAAATAAGCCCCCGATGTATCCTGAAAGATGAGAAAAAGAGGTTAGATTATACTCACCTGGGTTGGGCAGTCCGATCCGATGGGCGACGCAAACCGGTCCAGGGTCACCAATCTTCTTACAATGACGTCCTCTTCTGGTCTTCATGCTGTGGCTCCTGAGCAGGCGTACTTTGTCTGTTCAGTTGAGGGCAGAGCAAAGTACTGCAGTGCGCAGGCGCCGGGAAAGGTCAGAGAGGCCCAGCGCCTGCGCATTGCAGTACTTTGCTCTGCCCTCAACAGGACAGACAAAGTACACCTGTGCCGGAGCTGCAGCGTAGCTAACAGATGTAAATCATTCAGCTGCGGCGATGAAAACGAAGTCTCCGAACACTAACAAATACTCGGAGACCAGCCAACCGTGCTCTGGAAAACCCGAGCAACGAGTACACTCGCTCATCACTATTCATGATATCTTTGCTCCTGAGGGTCACAGGCGATAAACATTGCTGCCATATTTTCCATCATGATTTTAAAGTTGCATAGACCCCAAATATGACAAGAGTAGCCTCATCTATCAGATCATTATTCAATCGGAGGGATCCTGACCATTGCCCAGTGACGTGAAACCATGCTTTGCGTTTGCCACTTCACCACGTTTCCAAAAACATGACTTTCCTATCTATCAGACTGACGTAGTCCATGCAAACCTCCCTTCTTAATTTCTAGCAAGTAAACAAAGGACTTACCATATACCAGGGACACTCAACAAGACTTGCCGTATACCAGGGACACTCCACAAGAGCTGCCCTATACCAGGAGCACCTCAAAGATATGCCGTATACCAGGGACACTCCACAAGACCCTCCACAAACCTTAACCACCCTATAAGACATTACTTGGGAGCACCCCACAAGACCTACCATATACCAAAAAGACCCCACAAGACCCACCATATACCAGGAGAACCCCACAAGACTTGCCATATACCAGTAAGACCGCACAAGACTGTCCATATTCCGGAAGCACCTGATAAGACCTGTCATATAACACGTAGAAACACGCAAGACCTGACCTACACCAGGAGCACCCCACAAGAACCGCCGTATATCAGGAACACCCCACAAGACCTGCTGTATACCGGGAGCACTCTACAAGACCTGCCGTATACCAGGAGCACCCTACAAGACCTGCCATATACCAGGAACAGGAACACCCTACAAGACCTTCCATATACCAGGAGCACCCCACAAGACCCAGAGTATACCAGGAAAATCAACCAGCAAGACCTGCCGTATATTAGGAACATCCCACAAGACCTGCTGTATACAGGGAGCACCCTACAAGAGCTGCCGTATACACGGAGCACCCAACAAGACCTACCGTATACAGGGCGCATCCTACAAGACCTGTTGTATACAGGGAGCACCCTACAAGACCTGCCATATACAGGGAGCACCCTACAAGACCTGCCGTATACAGGGAGAACCTCACAAGACCTGCCATATACCGGGAGCACCCTACAAGACCTGCCGTATACAGGAAGCACCCTACAAGACCTGCCATATACAGGGAGCACCCTACAAGACCTGCTGTATACAGGGAGCACCCCACAAGACCTGCCGTATACAGGGAGCACCCTACAAAACCTGACGTATACAGGGAGCACCCCACAAGACCTGCTGTATACAGGTAGCACCCTACAAGACCCACCGTATACTGGAGATACTCCCCAAAACCTGCTGTATACACGGGACACCCCATAAGATTTGCTATTTGGAAAAGGGTCTTACACCACAATTTAACCCTTGTGACTCAGAATCTTACTGTTGCTCATTCTTCCTGCTTCCAATACATCAACTTCAAGGACTTACAGTCTATTTGGTGCCTGATAAATCTCACTCCTGACCTGCATCATCAAATAATCAGGGTTATTTATTTCCCTTGTGCAAGTCGTGAGGCCGACTACAAATACATGAATATGCAAAGTGCGATCCGCTCCTAAGGAACATCAGGGTTCTGCTGAGGCCACAGACGGCAGTAAATAGACATCTCCTCCTCTGTATCGTGTGATTATTGTTGCCTGATGAAGTTACTGGAACACATCGCTCCATCCAGCAAATTACAGTGTTCTCCCCGCAAAGTTGTTATGGAGAAATAATAACAGACATTACCTCCACCTGCACACGGCAGCACCGCCGCACCGGATTACACAGTCATACCACAGACATGCCGAAAGGATGGCCGCCTGTATACACTGTCAATAATAGAGCATGTACACATCCTCCATATACAGCACCGCACAGGACACATCCTCCATATACAGCACCGCTGCACCGGATTACACAGTCATACCACAGACATGCCGAAAGGATGGCCGCCTCTATACACTGTCAATAATAAACCATGTACACATCCTCCATATACAGCACCGCATGGGAGACATCCTCCATATACAGCACCGCACAGGACACATCCTCCATATACAGCACCGCCGCGCCGGATTACACAGTCATACCACAGACATCCCGAAAGGATGGCCGCCTGTATACACTGTCAATAATAGAGCATGTACACATCCTCTATATACAGCACCGCATGGGAGACATCCTCCATATACAGCACCGCACAGGACACTTCCTCTATATACAGCACCGCACAGGACACATCTCCATATACAGCACCGCCGCGCCGGAATACACAGTCATACCACAGACATGCCGAAAGGATGGCCGCCTGTATACACTGTCAATAATAGAGCATGTACACATTCTCTATATACAGCACCGCATGGGAGACATCCTCCATATACAGCACCGCCGCGCCGGATTACACAGTCATACCACAGACATGCCGAAAGGATGGCCGCCTCTATACACTGTCAATAATAGAGCATGTACACACGGGTCATATCCTCTATAAAGTGGGGAAAACTTCTCCCCTTTTTATCAGGTTTCAGGTGTGATTTTCACATTGCCCACAACTGTTACTTGCCACAGTTGAGTTTTGAACGAGCATCACATGATTGAAACAAAGTTGTTTACCCACAATTTTGGAAACATGACAGCAATTTTGTCACACCCATTTTGGGGGGTTTTGTGTGAAATTATGTCCAATTTGCTTTTTTTTTCCCCAAAACACACAAAGGAAATAAACGTGTATAACAAAACGAGTAATCGCAATAACTTTCTGGTAGAAATGCTTCAGTTTCTGGAACAATTTCAAGGGTGCCATCACTTTCGGCCATGACTGTCCACGCTTCATGTATATGGAGACTCCTCACCCACCTCCACTTGTGACACAGATATATATATATATATCCAAAAACAGAAAAATAGAGGGCACTCACCGGTCTTCATGTTTCAGTCTTTATTAGCAATACATATAAATAAAATTCATGGCCGGGAACGTCGGAGCCGAAGCTTGTCTCCTTCCTTCCCTGCTCACACGAGCTTCGGCTCCGACGTTCCCGGCCATTAATTTTATTTATATGTATTGCTAATAAAGACTGAAACATGAAGACCGGTGAGTGCCCTCTATTTTTCTGTTTTTGGATTGCTATCACAGTCACATTTTCTGGAGGAGCACCCGACGTTTAGTTCAGTGAACATTGCAACAGTTAATTATTAAGTACTCCCTCAGGGATATACCTACTTATATAGAACCTCAGCAGAGATTGTGCCGCCTACTGAACTCTTTTATGATATATATATATATATATATATATATATATATATATATATATATATATATATATATATATATACATACTTGTTTTACTATTTCCTTGTGTTTCTGCCGCCCTTCTGCTCTGGCCGCAGACATACAGGTCACACAGGACTAGGGTTCCGCCGTGGCTTTTTCCAGCATTCGTTGGCCTGGCATGGATGCCCACTTGTGAGTACGTGCATTGGCACCTGTATTGGTGAGCTGCTCCGGGCAGAATGAATATGCATCAATGCCCTCATTGTGCGGAGTTTCACAATAGGAAGAATAAGTGATATTGTGCGCAGCTATAATAATAGGCCCTTTATACCCATCACTGCCAGGCCTGTGTGAACAGGTAACGTGACCCTCGGGTCATACCCTACGGCCGATCTGTAGCACCCACGTGCGCGGAGCGCAGACGTGCACATCTGTTGTTCTTCCCTGAGCCGCCTCTTGCTGTTCCTGACTCTTTCCATCTAAAAAAACTTTGGCAGATTCATGATTAATGTTCTGCGTCTCCAGAAATAATTATAATTTATGTGAAATATCAAACAGGGATATCATGCATTATTCCAGAAATTAACTTTTATTTGCATGTTCTACTTGGTTACATCTGGTTTCTTCATGAAAGACGACGTGAAAGAGACAAGCCGAAAAGTTGTTAAAGGAGCAGAAAATGTAATTAAACTGTCATCGAGTCTTGTATCATCATGGTGCGAACCTACGTCTATCGTATCCGGAGGTATCGCTAATGTCCGGGGGGTCTGAGCACCGATATCACCACCCCGCTGACTCCTCAGGGCCAACGATAGGGTCAAAAAGTCTAAAGGTCGACATAAATCTGCTGGAACACGTGAAGGTTATAAAGGGTTAATGGAGCTAGAATACAGTGTAGCCAACCATTCACGGTAAGAGACTGGGTGTGGCACATTATAGCGCCTATAGACACACCCATTTATGAAACCACGCCGATTCCCCGCCCCTTCAGGTATCGTTTTAGCCTATCAGAATAAAGAACAGAAATAAAGTGTCCAAAATTCAAGAACCGTGTGCGCAATCTGAAAACAGCAACAAAAATCACAAGATAAAATAAGAAAAGTGACTTTAAAAAGAAAAACTTCAAATGATGAATCAGGGCTAAAGATTTCAGGAGGTTTCAAGTAAGTTCAAAACAACTCAAAGGAGTTACTACAACTATCAGGAGTCTATAAGAAGGAGGTCTGCACCTGATTCACGAGCCTCCAGGACATTTTGGGAAAGCAGGAGAATACGACTAAGGGCTCATTTCCACTGGCGAGGAAAACGGACGAGTGCAATCCGATAAAAAATCGGATTGCACTCGGACCAATGTTATTCAATAGGTGTCTTTTCCTTTGCGATTTTTTTCTCTGCCGAAATCGGACTGAGAAAAAAATCGCAGCATGCTGCGTATTGCTGCGATTCTCGGACGAGACTCGCCAATGCAAGTCAATGGGTGCGAGAAAAAAAAATCGCACAGCACTCGCACCATGCGAGTTCTGTCCGATTTTTACGCACCGGTGTCCTTTGAAAAGCCGGCAATTCAGCGCGGTGTACAGTAAAATCACACTGACAGGTTAGAATAGAGTAGATATATACACATAGAATAGGTATATATACATATACACTCACCGGCCACTTTATTAGGTACACCATGCTAGTAACGGGTTGGACCCCCTTTTGCCTTCAGAACTGCCTCAGTTCTTCGTGGCATAGATTCAACAAGGTGCTGGAAGCATTCCTCAGAGATTTTGGTCCATATTGACATGATGGCATCACACAGTTGCCGCAGATTTGTCGGCTGCACATCCCAAAGATGCTCCATACAAGGCAGGATGGATCCATGCTTTCATGTTGTTTACGCCAAATTCTGACCCTACCATCCGAATGTCGCAGCAGAAATCGAGACTCATCAGACCAAGCAACGTTTTTCCAATCTTCTACTGTCCAATTTCGATGAGCTTGTACAAATTGTAGCCTCAGTTTCCTGTTCTTAGCTGAAAGGAGTGGTACCCGGTGTGGTCTTCTGCTGCTGTAGCCCATCTGCCTCAAAGTTCGACGCACTGTGCGTTCAGAGATGCTCTTAGGCCTACCTTGGTTGTAACGGGTGGCGATTTGAGTGACTGTTGCCTTTCTATCAGCTCGAACCAGTCTGCCCATTCTCCTCTGACCTCTGGCATCAACAAGGCATTTCCGCCCACAGAACTGCCGCTCACTGGATTTTTTTTCTTTTTCGGACCATTCTCTGTAAACCCTAGAGATGGTTGTGCGTGAAAATCCCAGTAGATCAGCAGTTTCTGAAATACTCAGACCAGCCCTTCTGGCACCAACAACCATGCCACGTTCAAAGGCACTCAAATCACCTTTCTTCCCCATACTGATGCTCGGTTTGAACTGCAGGAGATTGTCTTGACCATGTCTACATGCCTAAATGCACTGAGTTGCCGCCATGTGATTGGCTGATTAGAAATTAAGTGTTAACAAGAAGTTGGACAGGTGTACCTAATAAAGTGGCCGGTGAGTGTATATATGTCAGTGAGACACCTATATATGTATATTTATATTTAATGCAGCGCTAGATAGCATAAAAGCCGCTAATTCAATTGCCGGCTTTTGCTCTCTCCTTCACAAACCCGACATGATATGAGACATGGTTTACATACAGTAAACCATCTCATATCCCCTTTTTTTTGCATATTCCACACTACTAATGTTAGTAGTGTGTATGTGCAAAATTTGGCCGCTGTAGCTGCTCAAATAAAGGGTTAAATGGCGGAAAAAATTGGCGTGGGCTCCCGCGCAATTTTCTCCGCCAGAGTGGTAAAGCCAGTGACTGAGGGCAGATATTAATAGCCAGGAGAGGGTCCATGGTTATTGGCCCCCCCGTGGCTAAAAACATCTGCCCCCAGCCACCCCAGAAAAGGCACATCTGGAAGATGCGCCTATTCTGGCACTTGGCCACTCTCTTCCCACTCCCGTGTAGCGGTGGGATATGGGGTAATGAAGGGTTAATGCCACCTTGCTATTGTAAGGTGACATTAAGCCAGATTAATAATGGAGAGGTGTCAATGATGACACCTATCCATTATTAATCCAATTGTTTGAAAGGGTTAAAAAAAACACACACACACATGATTTAAAAGTATTTTAATGAAATAAACACAGCGGTTGTTTTAATATTTTATTGCTCTCTCAATCCATTTGCTGACCCTCGCTTGGCAAAACAATAAATTCACAAGATACATACCCTCTGTTGAACCGTCACGTCCCACGAGGTAATCCATCTGAAGGGGTTAAAATAATTTATAAGCAGGAGCCCTGCAAATGCAGCTGTGTGCTCGTGCTTGTAATTCCCCGGAGAATGAAGGAAATGTAGGTCATTGACCTACATTTCCTTCAGTCGCGGTGATGCGCCCCCTGGTGGATGTCCTCATATGACCTGGAGCGTGGGAAAAAGTTCCCAGGCTGCAGTTCATGAGAACATCCAGCAGGGGCGCATCACCGCGACTGAATGTAAGTATAGATCACTCTGCTTTCCTTTCAGCACCCGGGGGATTACAGGCACGAGCGAGTGGTTTATCGCAGCTCATGCCTGTAATATTAGTTAACCCCTTCAGATGGATTACCTCGTGGGATGCGATAGGACATCAGAAGGTATGTATATTGTGTGTTTATTATTTTGCCAAGCGAGGGTGTTGCTGATGGATTGAGAGAGCAATAAATTATTAAAACAACCTGTTTGTTTCTTTCATTAAAATACTTTTTAAATCATGTGTGTGTGTGTGTGTTTTAACCCTTTCAGACAAATGGATTAATAATAGGTGTCATAATTGACGCCTCTCCATTATTAATCTGGCTTAATGTCACCTTACAATAGCAAGGTGGCATTAACCCTTCATTACCCCATATCCCACCGCTACACGGGAGTGGGAAGAGAGTGGCCAAGTGCCAGAATAGGCGCATCTTCCAGATGTGCCTTTTCTGGGGTGGCTGGGGGCAGATGTTTGTAGCCACGGGGGGGCCAATAACCATGGACCCTCTCCTGGCTATTAATATCTGCCCTCAGTCACTGGCTTTACCACTCTGGCGGAGAAAATTGCGCGGGAGCCCACGCCAATTTTTTCCGCCATTTAACCCTTTATTTTAGCAGCTACAGCGCAGAAATTTTGCACATACACACTACTAACATTAGTAGTGTGGAATATGCAAAAAAAATGGGGATATGAGATGGTTTACTGTATGTAAACCATGTCTCATATCCTGTCGGGTTTGTGAAGGAGAAGGAAAAAGCCGGCAATTGAATTAGAGGCTTTTAAGCTATCTAGCGCTGCATTAAATATAAATATACATATATAGGTGTCTCACTGACATATATATATGTATATATACCTATTCTATGTGTATATATCTACTCTATTCTAACCTGTCAGTGTGATTTTACTGTACACGGCGCTGAATTGCCGGCTTTTCAAAGGACACTGGTGCGTAAAAATCGGACAGCAATACGGATGTCATACTGATGTCATACGGATGATGCGATTAAAAATCGCATTGCACTCGCATGACACTCGCATGACAATCGCATACGTTACATCTGTTTTTTCGGTCCAGATTACGGACCGATTTGTCTCTCGCCAGTGGAAATGAGCCCTAAAGGAGGAAGTGCAGCTCCGGAGTATAATACAGGATGTAACTCAGGATCAGTAATGTAATGTATGTACACAGTGACTGCAACAGCAGAATAGTGAGCGCAGCTCTGGGGTATAATACAGGATGTAACACAGCATCAGTAATGTAATGTATGTACACAGTGACTGCACCAGCAGAATAGTGAGCGCAGCTCTGGGGTATAATACAGGATGTAACTCAGGATCAGTAATGTAATGTGTGTACACAGTGACTGCACCAGCAGAATAGTGAGTGCAGCTCTGGAGTATAATACAGGATATAACTCATGATCAGTAATGTAATGTATGTACACAGTGACTCCACCAGGAGAATAGTGAGTGCAGCTCTGGAGTATAATACAGGATGTAACTCAGGATCAGTAATGTATTGTACGTACAACCTGCTGTCTGCTCCTGAGCCCCTGAGAACCACCACCTCTCCACCCGGGGACCTACTCTCTCTCTTACCCAGGGAGGGAGTGGGTTTCCTGGGATGAGTGAAGGAGCCAAGTCCCAGGCTTCTGCTTCCCGGACCAGGCTGGCGGGGGCAGAAGGAACCAGCAACCAGCCTGCACATCAGAGGAATCGGGGGTGAGACGCTCCACCAGGAGTTGCAGCAATGTGGCTCCTACTCCCCCCAGGTCTGCAGAGACCCAGAGAAGCCGCAAGGCTTCCATGGAGGAGAAACCTGCTAGCGTGCAGGATGGCGGCCCTTCCGGAGGAAAGCTGAGTACTCACGGAGGTGAGGCCGACCTCACTGAGGAGAGTTGGGCGCTGCAGAGACGCCGGGAGTCTGTGTCTGCCTATGCCTCCCGGGTCATGAGCCACCTCCGTGAGAATGAAGAGGCGAGTAAGACCCTGAGAAGGCTCCGGGAGGAGCTGCGCTGCACAAGGGCTAAAGCTGCAGGCGCCTCCAGACCCAGGAAGACGCAATTCCAGGCGGAGGTAAAGAGACTGAAGCTTGAAATTAATGACCTGGAGGTAAGAAAAGCATTTATTCAAGAAAAAAGTGGACCATTTAAAGAAAAATTGCAAAATGAAGACTGATTCAGAGAAATGGCTGATAACAGAGAGCAAAGGCAGATGGGGCTGCAGCATGGGAGCCAGGTGGATGATGATGATGATGAGGAGGAGGATGATGACCAGCAGAAAGCCCCACCTGGCAGCCTGCTTAGTCACTCACAGGCCACGTGCAGCGAGCTCCCTGCTGGACAGGCGACAATGACATCTCATCGCAGTTCTGCTGGCTCTGGAGAGGACAGTGATATCGGCCAGGGAGGGGCGCTAATGGCAGAGATCAAGCTCCTGGAGTCCCCAGTGTGCCTTCAGAACTTCCATCTTGGTGATGATTTACCAGAGGAGGCACCTGGGGGCCAGAAGAAAAAGGTAAAGAAGATCAAACCTAAGCTGCAGGAAGCGGTAAGCTATATATATGCCCCCCTCCCTGTACCCCCTGAGTCGGCTGCAGGGTCAGCTCGCTGTATAAGCCCCGTTGCCCAGCCCAGCCCGGGTTCTGCTGTGGATCCGGTGCAAAGGCGCGGGGAGATTACAAAGCACGGTAGTGAGCCGCAGAGCTCCGTCTCTGCTTGTAGTAGCGGGGATGTAGCAGCAGGTGCATCAGCCGAGAGGCTGGACAGTGAGGGTGGCTCGACGGTGGGCAAAAGGTCAGGCCACGATACTGTGGTGCGCTCCTCAGTGGGAGGGGGGAGCGGCCCGGTGTCAAGGGCAGCTCCGGTAGCCTCGGTGCCCCCGAATGCTGTTGCCACTGATCACTTAGTTGAGAAGCGGCGGCAGTGTGAGGGGGTTACTGGGGCAGGGAGTTCCGGTCCTCCCACCAAAGTTGTTCTGTGTTGGCGCCGCTGGTCAACAAGATGCTGATATAAAGGATCAGCGGCGCCCCACAGCGGCGAAAGATCAGCGGCGCCTGGTATGAACAGTAAAGCAGCGGAAAATATCATCTGATGATGCGGAGGGCACATGTAAGACCAGGGGTAAGGTCGCCTCCAGTTCTGTGGAGGAGACTCAGCCCCTTGTGCCTGATGATGCGGAGGTCAAAATGTCACCCCTTGTTGTCACTGGTCCAGCAGGAGTGAATGTGGTGGTGGGTATGGATGAGGAAAATTCTTTGTCTAGTGGTGTGGTTGCTGGTTTGGTAGAGGGTGAGGGGGTTATAGAGGTGGGTAATAGTGGTGCTGTTGGTGTGGATGTGGTCACTGGTCCGGTTGCCCCCACCGGTGGTGGCAGCACCTGTCAGGAGTTTTGCCGCTGTCACCTCCGGGGGAAATAGGGCATCCTCCTCCGGGTTCTGGGGACGGCATGTTGCAACGGCGTCTCCTGGAGGCTCTAAAGAAGGGAGAGAGATCACTAATGGTAGAGGGTCGAGAGGTTGATCTATCCTTCTGGATAGAGAGGCATGGCATTGGGGCCTTCCGAGAGCAAAGAGAGGGGATACAGTGTGGTCCCTCCCAACAGCTGGGCCGGGTAGTGTGCGTAGGAATGTGGTCCGTCTTCGGTGGAGGGGCAGTGATGCGTGTCCTCCAAGGTCTAAAGTTGTGGAGCTCCTGCTGAAGATGGGCTTCAGGGCGATTGACATCTATGCCTTGATACATCCCTATTCCACACCTGAGTTTGATGTCAGCTTTGTTCGGACGGAGGGGCTTGAGCTCTTCTGGTCGAACTAGGAGTTGGCAAAAAATGAGCCTGGCTGGCGAGACTTTGCCGTTCAGGTGGTGTCTCGACAAAATCAAGTCAAGAAAGTGACCGTGATGACTTGTAACGAGTCGCTTTCTTGCTATGACATCATGACGTGGCTTGGCCGGTATGGAGAGGTGGTAGAAATGCCAAAGAAAAACCGTGACGAGTTTGGTATCTGGTCAGGGGCCTGGACGTTTATGGTAAAACTTAAGCGTTCAGGTGGTACGGTTGCCCACATACCATCATCTGCCTTCCTGGGTATCGATCGTATCCTGGTCTTCTACCAGGGGCAACCGAAGATCTGTCACAAGTGCGGCAACCCCACACACTTCAACGCAAATTGCACTGTGCAGAAGTGTGCATTGTGTGGGGATATCGGCCATCTTGCTGCATCTTGTGTGGAGATTAGGTGCCACCTGTGTGGTGAGTTAGGTCACCCATTCAGCCGTTATCCTCGCTCCTTCGCTAACGCAGTCGTGACCCCGGTGGGAAAAAGCCGTGAGGCTGATTCTGCTGGGGAAGGGACTAGCAGGGGTGAGGGAGTTGAGGGGCCAAGGAAGAAAAGCAATAAAAATACGCCTGCCCAGCTAAGGCGTCTAGACAAGCGCAGACAGGATAGGGAGCTGGGCGAGCCTTGAGGTACTGGGCCGGCCCCTGTTCTGGACGCCAGTCTTGCTGCTGAGGCCCCGAGGGATGATGAGTTGGATGAGGAGGTCAGGAGGATCCACAGGGAGGAAAGTGCCACTGCCTCAGAGTCCTCCCATTATGAAAGTATGGATGAGGATAATAGGCAGTGGCTAGAGGACAAGCGTAAGCTCGGCACCAAAAAGAAGAGAAAGAAGGGAGATAAAAAATCTTCTCCCGCTCTGACCAAGGTACCTAAGGAAGGAACAACCGACTCCCCTCTGGTTGGTCTTTCTAACCGGTTCCAAGCCCTTGAAAACATCTCTTCCTCTGAGGAGGAAGCTGAGGGTGAGGTTCTGGCTTCGGCGGGGCTCACAGGGGACGCCGAGTCTCCTTCTTCGGGGAATGTAAGATCCTTGGAGGGAGGGACTGGCCCAGAGTCCGGAGACGAGGACGATAAAAATAAAAAACACATGGGAATGGATACCTTATTGTCATTAAAGAGGGGGAAGGATTCCTCCTCTGAGGCAGAGGATAAGGGTAGTGGGAAAAAGAAAGCCATCTAACTCAATCACCAATGATGGCGGAACCCACTCCATTGACGTTGGGCGTCCATTAATGTCGCCAGCATAAAGTCAAATACAGCTAGATTTGCGGCCTTTGATTTTCTCAGCCGGGTTGAAGCTGACATTTTCTTTTTGCAAGAGACCAGGCTGCCAAACATGGCAGATGTGTTTAAAGCTAAGAGGGAGTGGAGACTCGGGCCTTCCTATTGGTCTCTTGCGGCCGAGCCGTATAGCGGAGTGGCGGTCCTTTTTACCGCACCGGTGGAATGGCGACGGGTTATTGAGTTAGAAATGGGGAGGTACCTGATCTTAGATGTCCTCATGAAGGGACAAGAGCTCCGGCTCATCAACATCTATGGTCCCCAATCTAAGTGGGACCGGAAGCGTCTCTTTATGAGGATCAAGCCCTACCTTTTTACAAGTCGGCAGGTTGTCTTTGGAGGGGACTTCAATGCTGTCACGAGGCCCCGAGATAGAGGAGGTTCCAGAGTCAAGCTGACTTATGATAGCGTCGCCCTTAATAGTATAGCTAGTGAGGCTCGTCTGGTGGATGTCCACATTCGGCACACCCCAGGCCACGAGGGGTTCACCTATCATAGAGGTAACTGTAGGTCCAGAATAGATAGGTTTTATTTAAAGGAGGAAGCTGTCTCTTCAGCAGTGTCTGTTGTTGAGGTGGAGTTCTCCGACCACTGTTTAATTTTGTTTTCTCTGAATGTTACAGAGACCCTCCGGATGGGAAGAGGCTTTTGGAGGCTCAATTCGTCTCTCTTGGAAGAAGCGGAGATAAGACAGTCCTTTGAGGATTTTTCCCTTACTGGATCTTTGTAGTAGTAAGTCAGAGTGGTGGGAGATGTTCAAGGAAAGGGTGGCGAGATTCTTCTGCCAGCTCTCGAGCCTCAGGAGTCTGAGCAGGTACCGCCTGTATCAGGGTCTGAGAAGGAAACTCGAACATCTTGTCTGGAGGTAGCCACGAGGAGATCTCCAGAGTGAAATCTTTGCTTATGAGGTGTCAGTACGATAGACACGCATCTTTGGTTTTTGAGAGGGATTACGGGAAGTACCGCTCACCCGACCCTTACAGAAACTGCAAGATGTCAGTGAATAGTAAAGTAGTTACAGGACTGGTCGACACTACGGGGTCCCTGAGGCGATCCAGATCAGGGATCCTGGAGGTTGTCAGATCCTTCTACTCGCACCTCTTCTTGGGGAAGAGGGATCTTGATTGGGATGAGATGTCGGCTTTCCTGGCTGAAGTTGTCCCCGAACCAGGGGTAGACCCCTCTCTTGACGTCTTGACAGAAATGATCAGGGAAGAGGAAGTTCAGTTGGCGATTGAAGGGCTTGCCCAAAAAAAAATCGCCTGGTCCAGATGGCTTAACATCTGAATTCTATAAGACCTTTAAGGACGTTTTGGTTCCCCTCTTGACTGAGGTATTCAATGAGTGTCTTTCCTCGGGCACTCTGCCGAAGTCAATGAGGAGGTCTGCTCTGATCATCTTGTCAAAGGGTAAGGACCCATCTTGCATTGAGAATTGGTGTCCCATAGCGCTTCTCAATGCAGACAGGAAGGTTCTGGCAAAGGTGCTGTTTAATCGGCTGGTGAAATTTGCACCCCGACTCCTTTCGGAGGCCCAGCATTGCTCTGTTCCAGGCCGCAGCACATTTAGTGCTGTGCTCTGTGTCCGAGAGGCAGTGGAGCAGGGTAGGGCTGGTCACTGGAAGGGGTACATGCTGTCACTGGACCAGGCAAAAGCGTTTGATCGGGTTAATCACGAGTACCTCTGGTCCGTCCTTCTGAGATATGGCCTGCCGGGGGGGGGTTTGTTGATTGGCTTAAGACCTTGTACAGTGGGGCAGAGAGTTTCCCGCTTGTGAATGGTTGGATTGGCAGCTCTTTTGAGGTTGGGTCCGGTGTTCGCCAGGGTTGTCCCTTGAGCCCGCTGCTGTACGTGTTTGCGATTGACCCTCTTCTTAGGAGGGTGGAGCGTGGACCGTTGGCCGGGATCGGGATGGACCAGGCAGCACCGGAGGCCACTCTGAGGGTGGTGGCGTATGCCGATGATGTCACCATGTTTGTTTCCTCTCACGAGGAGGCAGGGTGGCTGATGTCAGAGGTAGATCGCTACTCGCAGGCATCCGGGTCCAAGATCAACCGGGATAAGTGTCAGAGTCTCTGGCTGGGAGGAGGAGATCCTGGTTTTGATCTCCCGGACACCCTTCTAGGACCCAAAGTCTCTGCAAAAATCCTTGGCATCGAATTTGGCCAGGGGGATTACCCCAAACAAAATTGGGACAGCAGGCTAGAGATCGCCACTCAGAAGGTGAACCAATGGAAGGGTTGGTCTTTGACCCTAAGGGAAAGGGTAAACCTGATCAAAACTTACCTGCTCCCTTTACTGATTTATCTGGGCAGTGTGTGCATCTTGCCGGAATCTCTCTGGACTCGGGTCTACAGTTTGTTCTTCCAACTGTTATGGGGGAATAGACTGAACCTGGTCAAGAGGGAGGTTACTTACCGTACGAGGAGATTAGGAGGGTTGGGTATGGTCAACCCTGTGCTATTCCTTGTGGATACCTTAAGATTAATATTGCAAACCTCTGGAAAGAGAGGGCTCCTCCGTGGGTATTCTCCTGTAGGGGATGGTTTCAGCCTTTCTCCCAGGAATGGGAGACAGGAGGGCAAGTGAAGGATCTTCGCACACCGCATGGACATCTTCCGGCTTACGCTACCTTGGTTCTGAAGGTAATTTGTCGGTGGGGTCTGGGAATGTGGGAGATCAGGACTCCGCCAAGGAAACTCCTTGACAATAGGGTTCTGTTGACCCATTTTCAGAGGCCTCTGGCGCTCAGGGACTGCCCAAGTCAGGATCTTGGGGTGGGTTTGCATCTTTTAAATTCTATCAGGATCCCCTCGAAGTTTTGGGACTTGGCTTGGCGCTGCTTCCATGGGAAACTGTGTGTGAGGGACAATCTGAAGTGTAGGAGCTCCGAGGACAGGAATTGTCCTCGGGAGCATTGTGGTACTTTGCTGGAAAGCATGGACCACTTCCTGCTTCATTGTCCCTTCAACACAGAGGTGTACAACAGGGTGGGCGCCTTCATTGATTGGTCTCGGCTGGCCGGTCTCTGCTATGCAGAATGGGCCTATGGAGCATTCGGAGACCTTGGTGGTCGGGACCGCTGCACCTTATTTCTAGTTAGCGCAGTGGTTAGGTATCACACGTGGAACGCACGGTGCTTAGTTTCGACGCAACGAAAAATCCTCCCAGTGGACGATGTGTTTAGGATCATACTCGGTGACCTGGTGAAGGTGCGGTCTCTGGAGTATGGGAGACTGGGCAAACGGAGGGCCGCTCTCCTCTGGAGGGGCTTTTCTTTTAGTGTGCCCTAGTCTGGTCTTCTCCTTTCCTGGTGGTGGGCTGCTGCTGACACTGTAGATTTTTGTTTTGTTTGATCATTATACAGTGATGTAGGGCTGCAGGCGCCGAACTTGGGCTTCGTGATTATTGTGGTGTGTGCTGCTGTATATATTGTATATGGGGATATAGATTTGGGTGTAGGTGTTAGGTTGGGTGGTGGGAAAGGGGGGGAGGTGGGTTCATCTTGTGGGACTATGGGACACTGGGTTGTTTGGGGGAAAACTGACACTGCCTGATCTGGCCTATGGACGTTGGACATGGACTGAGGCATGAGATGGAGGACTAGCTCTCAGGTCAGTGCGGGGGGTTGGGAATGGAGGATAGCTTAGTATTGTATATATTTGTGGTTATTTTATTTAAAATTAAAAAAAAAAAAAAAAGTTCATGTATATACTTTTTGTTTGCCATTGTTTATTTTATTTGTTATTATTATTTTGTTTGGTGACCGGACCAGAAGGTCAAAGTAGTTATTATTCTGTATATACTGTATAATATGTGTGAGAGGAGAGAATGAGCGGCTGGACCAGTGTTCAGTATACTGATTATTTTCTGGCTAATATTTTTTTTTATGTTTTCCGCTATTATTATTGTTACGTTTTTCATTTTTATAATAAAAGATCTACAGGAGGTAACTCAGGATCAGTAATGTAATGTATGTACACAGTGACTGCACCAGCAGAATAGTGAGTGCAGCTCTGGGGTATAATACAGGATGTAACTCAGGATCAGTAATGTAATGTATGTACACAGTGACTCCACCAGCAGAATAGTGAGTGCAGCTCTGGAGAATTGTACAAAGTGTAAGGAGCTATACATTAGACACTTTCCCTTACTCAGGTGAACAATAAATCTGGTCCATTTTTAGTCCTGTCACTTTTTAGGTTTCTGGTGATGGCACAAATACATTAATAATTTGTCTGTATTGATTTGCACTCAGAATTCTGCTTCCACAATAAGTGATTTGGATACTTGGTAAAATAAAAATGCAGAAAATAACAAATCCAGGCACTGACCGTAATCATCTCCTGCAGTGTAAGAGGCCACAAGTCTTCTACGGATAACGCTGCGCCTTCCTCACTAGTCTGCGGCCGTCAGGTCTGAATACATTATCCGTTGCCTGAATATATTCCATCATCAGCTTCTGTTTTCACCAATTTTTTTTTTTCTTTCCATGTCTGCAATTTAGAAAAGAAAAACACAATTTGTTTTTAACATTGCGGTTGGTCCCGAAGTTATTTCTGATCTCGCACTATTATCGTCCTTATTTATTGCCATGCCAACGGCTCGACTCATTATAACCTGATTAAGGCTGGCGTCCTGGTTGTATGCGGGGAGCCGCGCTCGCTCCTATAGACTAACCCACAGCTTAGCGCTCGGCCGCAATCCTCCTCTCCTACATGTAAGAACGTTATTATTCACCTAAAGCCTGAAATTTGGAAATTCACGAGCGACGAGCGAGACCCCGATATCCTCCATCCTCACTGTCGCTCTCATTGTGTCCTGGACGCTGAGATATTAAAAGTTTGTACTTTCAGTCTTGGTCAATAACCCCTTGACGCACGTGGTTTTATCTGTACATCTGCACAAGTGTCGGGTGGATCGTGGGTGTTGGCGTCTGCCGCGATCAGCAGTATTGAAACATTTTTCCATTTAAAAAAAATAAAAAACGTAAAAAACAAAGTAAAAACAACAAATTTTGCATTGTAATGTCCACATGGTGAAAATGTAAAATTAAACTTACATGAAAAATTACATAAAGAAAAACATAATCCAAACGCCAGAATTGCTGTTTTTTATGCAGTCACTGCACTCCCCCCCCCCCCCCTAAAAAGTTCAATAAGAAGCGATGGATAATATATAAGTACCCCAAAATGGTAACAAGAAAAGCTGCAGCTCAAGTTGCAAAAAACGAGACGTTCCATTGATGGAAAAACTTAAAATAAAGTTGTGAAAATGTCGACATAAATATATATATTTTTATTTCAAGCACTAAAATAATAAAGTGATTTTTATACTAGTACTGACCTCGTCATCTTTACCATACAATGATCGGCCGAACAAATGAACCCCTCCCCCCCCCCAAAAAAAAAGGTAGACTTTTTTTTTCTTCCCCATGCGACCCAACTTTGTATTTTTTTTTCTTCCTATTTTTCGGCAATTTATATGGTACAGTGAGTAGTGTAATTTTATAAGTTTGACTCATTCATTAAAAAAAAAAAAAACTCACAATCCCTGCTTACATAATAATAGTAGTAATAAAAAAAAACAAAAGTTATGGCTCTTGGACAAAAAGGAGAAAAAAAAACCCGAAAGCGCAAAATGGATAAAGCGCTCCCGTCTCCATTGAATTTTGGCTGATGGTTTCAGTTTTCAGTGTTCCAGTGATTGACGTGGATGACGCTTCCTACATCAGAACTCTCCGGCAAGGAACTGGTGCATGCGCATTGAGTAGAGGATACAGGAATCAGCGTTATTCTGCGCACACCGTGGGTCTTCCTCACACATGTAGGGTTATAAGCGTCCTCGTTGATGGAGATTGTCACATCTGCAGAATATCGGCAATTCCTCTGCGCACAAAAAGGAAAACCCACTGCACCTGAACAGCGCTCATCAATAGGAACGCTGGCAACCTGAGATGTGCACAAAGTGACGATTCTTCTGCCAAAAAGAGTGGTGGAGGGGAACCACTGTGCATGTGCCAGTCCTCTGCTGGAGATGCCATTTCTCCAAAGTGTCCCCAGGACCCGTCACAACATGACAACCCAAAGCCTCATGTTCCTCGCACTACTGTGAGCCGCCTGCATGGCCTAAACGTGCCCCCATGGCTGCAGCGTCTTCAGACTTGTCTCCATCGAGCACGTAATTAGTCGGTGATTACACAGGAGCTGTCGGCAGAAGACCTTGATGATTTGCCCAAGTGCATTCAGCGGCAGAACCTTCATCAGAGGACCATTAATAAAGCCTGGAAGTGCCGGGATTTCTGCACGAGGCTCAGACTCCAGACTGAAGAAACCAAGAGGTTCTGAAAATGTTGTTTCCATCGGTTGCAGATCAGTGACGTCGCCACCCGATGATTTCCAGAATTCCACCACTTCTTGGGGTTGGAATTGAAATGTTGGAGTGTATCGGTGAATGGTGTCTTCACATGTTTTGGTTATATTACGTAGCATATTGTTTTTACTGTACTTTGTTGCATCCACGTTCTGTGTTTTTATATCTTTCCTCTATACATACAGATGAGTCAGGACAATGATCAAATCATCTAATGGTTGGAGGATCAAACACATCTTATTGGACAAACCTCCCAGAGCTGCTGTTCAGATGTGACCGGTCTCCCACCTCAGATGTTTCTCTTGAGGATACCAAGTTTTTCAATAGGGCTGAGGTCAGGGGAGGGTGGTGGCCGCCCCATGAGTTTCCTCCTATTATGCCCATAGCAGCCAATGACCCGGAGGTTTCTTTGCAGCATGAGAAGGGACATGTTAAGCCTGAAGATGATTTCGCTATGGATGACGCGGTTTTACTTTTTAAATCATAGATTAAAAGTGGTCAGTCAGAAACTCTATATACTTTGCCGGGTTCATTTTCACACCTTCCGGGACCCTAAAGAGGCTACCGGCTGTCCCCATGATTCCGGACCAAAACATGACTTCGCCACCTCCTTGCCGACGCCGCAGCCTTGTTGGGCATGGTGGCCATCCACTACTCCATCCATCTGCACCATCACTAAACATAGCTGGTTTACAATGAGTCTTCATGTATATGTGGGCCACTGCAGCCGTTTCTGCTTGTGAGTGTTTAGGGGCGACCGAAAAGTAGGTATAAGCCCAGCTGCAGCCTATGGAGAATCCTACACCTTGAAGTTCGCGGAACTCCAGAGGCGCTAGCAGCTTCACATACCTGTTTGCTGCTTTGTAATGGGATTTTAACAGCTGCTCTCTTAATCCGATGAATTTGTCTAGCAGAAACCTTTGTCTTTCTGCCTTTATCTGCCGAAACTCGTCTGTGCTCTGTATCGGCCACAAATCTCTTCGCAGTATGATGATCGTGCTTAAGATTTTGTGAAAGATCTAATGTTTTAAAACCTTGTCCGAGGCATTGCACTATGTGACGCTTTCCCATATTGCTTGAAACCTGCGGCTGCCTAATAATGTGGAACGTCCTTAAGTAGTTTTCCTTTAATTGGGCCTCACCTTGCAACTAATTATCACAGGTGTCTAAGACTAATTTCAGAGATCCAAAGACCCGAGACACAAAACATCCACTAGTTTACGGGGAGAAAAAACAAACAAAAATGATATCTTTATGCCCCTAAATCCAATTTGCATAGTAATATGGAACGCGGTGTATCACGTAGCAGATTATTTACACTTTGTTGCACTTGTTTGTGCAGGTGTATTGTCTTTTTAGCTGTTACATCTTTTGGTTAGATTACATAATATTCTTGTTTCGGCCCACAGCCGATAATGTAGATCCAGACAAGCTTTGGTCCCATCTCTTGGGGGACTTAGTAATTTACAATGCTCAGACATTAGACAAGTTGCCCTTTTTATTAGAACAGCTAAACAATGGCGCATTGAAGCCGGTTCCCTCTCGGCTCCACTTTGTACACACCAGAGATAATGTAACTGAGCAGATAATGTGAACTCGGGCTGAATCTTTGCCAGTCTCAGTGACTCGGAAGCCGCTTGTACAAATGTCCTTGTAAACTTCAATAACGAGTCCTTGATAAGCGCGACACATCTGACAGAGTGAGAGATCCGCGCCGTCCGGGTAACGAGCACTCTGCAGATCCTTTCCACATTGGATCTGCTTGTCAACAAGTCCAAGTTAAGGGTTAAATTGATTAGTACTAAATCAATTATCATCAGAAATCACGAACTGCAAAAATAAAGGAATTGAAAAATGTGTCAAGCCTTTTTCCAAAAATAAAAAGCAGCCACAAGTGTCGACAGGACAGGTGGAATTGTGAGAAAACCCTATTCACGTTCATCCCTTAAAATCCAGGGAATCCAGTGGTGGCGGCTTTACACCACTCGATCCGACACTCGGCATTGTGCTTGGTGGTGTACGGCTGCATGCAGCTGCTCGGCCATGAAGCTCCCGGTGGGGGCGCAGTGTTTGTGCTGATACCAGAGGAGGTCTGAACTCTGCAGTTATGGGGTCAGCAGAGTGGTGGTGAGTTTTCTGCCCTCTGCTCCTCAGCACTCGGCCCCCAGCCCTGTAACGTTACGGGGTCTCCACTTCGTAGCTGAGTTGCTGCGGCTCCTTCCATTTCTCAATAATATCACTCACAGGTGATGGGGAAGATTCAGGGGGAAGTAATGCCATGGACGGACTTGTTCCCCCGGTGGCTCCTATTACAGACCCACGCTGGGATCAGGAGCTCCGCACCACCGGGGAGGGGGACCAACATATCTAGTTGGACACATTCTGGCTTCATATCTATGAGCCTGTGTTCGCCCCTCCCTTTTGTTATTTTCTTTCATAGGTGAAGTCACATTTTTTATTTATTTCTTTTATTTCAGTATGACTTATCTTATGTCTCCTCATTCTCCACCACTTGTTCACCAGGGTTAACTGGTTTTGTGCTGCTACAGCCAGTCCAATTTTTGCCAAGGGTGTCTATGATGCCCATAAAAGATTTTTAAAAAATTTAACCCCCATGGGGAAATGTTTGTCAGCCCATGCACTTACTGTATGGGCATTACAAGTCTTGGAGACCCGTTCCTTAACATTGGGCCTAGTTTTTAAGAATGCCTTCCTCAAGATATCACCATTCGCCGCCACTAGATCACCATGGTTAAAGGGAACCTGTCACCCCGTTTTTTCAGTATGTGATAAAAATACCGTTAAATAGGGCCTGAGCTGTGCTTTACAATAGTGTATTTTTTGTCCCCTGATTCCCCACCTATGCTGCCGAAATACCTTACCAAAGTAGCCGTTTTCGCCTGTCAATCACGCTGGTCTGGTCAAAAGGGCGTGGTGAAATGGCTGTTTCTCCCCCACCTCTTGCTTATCTTCCCGGCGTTGGCATAGTGTTTCGCGCATGCGCTGCAGCCGAATGCCATGCGCAACGGCCGAAAAAGAGCGCGATCTGTGCTATTCCCCTTGTTATCGGTGGAGGCGGCCATATTCCTGAGGCCGCGCGTGCGCATATGGAGTGCTCTGCTTCCCAGGGCTTCAGGATAATGGCCACGGGATGCCGTGCGTGCGCAGATGGAGATCGCGGCGGCCATTTTCCTGAAGCCGAGATGCGAACTCGGCTTCAGGAAAATGGCCGCCACGATCTCCATCTGCGCACGCGCGGCATCCCGCGGCCATTTTCCTGAAGCCCCGTGAAGCAGAGCACTCCATCTGTGCACGCGCGGCCTCAGGAAGATGGCCGCCCCCACTGATAACCAGGGGAATAGCACAGATCGCGCTTTTTCGGCCGTTGCGCAGTGCATTCGGCTGCTGCGCATGCGCGAAACACTACGCCAACGCCGAGAAGATAAGCAAGAGGTGGGGGAGAAACAGCCATTTCACCACGCCCTTTTGACCAGACCAGCGTGATTGACAGGCGAAAACGGCAACTTTTGTAAGGTATTTCGGCAGCATAGGTGGGGAATCAGGGGACAAAAAATACACTATTGTAAAGCACAGCTCAGGCCCTATTTAACGGTATTTTTATTTCATACTGAAAAAACAGGGTGACAGGTTCCCTTTAACGGGTTTTGTGCTGCTACAGCCAGTCCAATTTTTGAAAAGGGTTTCTATGATACCCATAAAAGATTTTTTTTTAAATGTACCCTCCATGGGAAAATGTTTGGACATTTTTAGTACTCCAAATGTTTTATTTTAGTGTCATATCCTACTTATGGACACATTTTGGTGGGCCCAAAAAAAAACAAGAACACATTTTGATCACTCTGTTATCTCCGACAGACGCACGGTGTATCTGTGGTGTCTAAATCGTTCCTTTGCAGGCATACATTGCATTTTTTTGTCTGCTAGACTACTACCCTTGGTGTATACAGTATTTTGTGGTTTTTAATATTATAAAAAATAAATCCCACATATTGAAACAGTCTTATCTCTGTCACATGTCTGGTCTATGTGTGGTCTTCAAATCTTGGCTTTTCAGACATACATTCCATTTTTTGGTCTGATACCCTTGGTGTATACAGTACTTTTGTGGTTTGAACATTTTTAAAAATACAGGCCACATATTGAAACAGTCTGTTATCGCCGTCCGAGGGCCTTTTTATGTGTGATCTAAAAATAGCTTTTTTTCATGCATAAATTACAATTTTTGGTCTGTCTAATACCCTAGGTCTATACACCAGCTTGGTTAAAAAAAAAAAAAAAAATTACAGTGTGGTAGTTCAGTGACACGCCTCAGCGCTATGTTGCAAATTGAAAAAGTTCTGGCTGTCGCAAAAAAATGATAAAAATAAAAAATTACAAATACAATATTGCTGCATCACGGAGTCCAAACCTGGAAGGTATCAGCCGCTCGCCGGACAAGTTGTAAAACTCCTCAGGTGAAACAAAAAATTTTGCGGTCACTTTTCCTCGTCTCCTGCGTGCGCGGCACATCCAGTAACGAACTGACCTTGGAAAGTCGCGTCTCAGCCGGAATCAAAAGAAGCAGAACGCCAGGAGATGGACGGACGCAGACAAGGTGGCGATGCCCACGACATGAGCACAACACTGAGTGTCAGAGAAATGCGCAAGGCGGCTGCTATAACCTAAGTTTCGAGCCATCACCAGGAACACGACTTATGGAAATGCCTATGAACTAACGGGGAACAACCCTCCGCTCTGCAGACTACAAGCAGGTGAAGCGCAGACCTGCAGCACAAGCAGAAAATCCAGACATTTCCTGAGACCTTACAGGCTGCATGTACGTCACCCCCTGCAATTAAAGGGATTGCTTTTGCTAACATCACTACTCCGGGGAATAGCAGTTTATGTATACAGTGGGGCAAAAAAGTATTTAGTCAGTCAGCAATAGTGCAAGTTCCACCACTTAAAAAGATGAGAGGCGTCTGTAATTTACATCATAGGTAGACCTCAACTATGGGAGACAAACTGAGAAAAAAAAATCCAGAAAATCACATTGTCTGTTTTTTTATCATTTTATTTGCATATTCTGGTGGAAAATAAGTATTTGGTCAGAAACAAAATTTCATCTCAATACTTTGTAATATATCCTTTGTTGGCAATGACAGAGGTCAAACGTTTTCTGTAAGTCTTCACAAGGTTGCCACACACTGTTGTTGGTATGTTGGCCCATTCCTCCATGCAGATCTCCTCTAGAGCAGTGATGTTTTTGGCTTTTCGCTTGGCAACACGGACTTTCAACTCCCTCCAAAGGTTTTCTATAGGGTTGAGATCTGGAGAGTGGCTAGGCCACTCCAGGACCTTGAAATGCTTCTTACGAAGCCACTCCTTCGTTGCCCTGGCGGTGTGCTTTGGATCATTGTCATGTTGAAAGACCCAGCCACGTTTCATCTTCAATGCCCTTGCTGATGGAAGGAGGTTTGCACTCAAAATCTCACGATACATGGCCCCATTCATTCTTTCATGTACCCGGATCAGTCGTCCTGGCCCCTTTGCAGAGAAACAGCCCCAAAGCATGATGTTTCCACCACCATGCTTTACAGTAGGTATGGTGTTGGATGGATGCAACTCAGTATTGTTTTTCCTCCAAACACGACAAGTTGTGTTTCTACCAAACAGTTCCAGTTTGGTTTCATCAGACCATAGGACATTCTCCCAAAACTCCTCTGGATCATCCAAATGCTCTCTAGCAAACTTCAGACGGGCCCGGACATGTACTGGCTTAAGCAGTGGGACACGTCTGGCACTGCAGGATCTGAGTCCATGGTGGCGTAGTGTGTTACTTATGGTAGGCCTTGTTACATTGGTCCCAGCTCTCTGCAGTTCATTCACTAGGTCCCCCCGCGTGGTTCTGGGATTTTTGCTCACCGTTCTTGTGATCATTCTGACCCCACGGGGTGGGATTTTGCGTGGAGCCCCTGATCGAGGGAGATTATCAGTGGTCTTGAATGTCTTCCATTTTCTAATTATTGCTCCCACTGTTGATTTCTTCACACCAAGGTTTTTGTCTATTGCAGATTCAGTCTTCCCAGCCTGGTGCAGGGCTACAATTTTGTTTCTGGTGTCCTTTGACAGCTCTTTGGTCTTCACCATAGTGGAGTTTGGAGTCAGACTATTTGAGGGTGTGCACAGGTGTCTTTTTATACTGATAACAAGTTTAAACAGGTGCCATTACTACAGGTAATGAGTGGAGGAAAGAGGAGACTCTTAAAGAAGAAGTTACAGGTCTGTGAGAGCCAGAAATCTTGATTGTTTTTTTCTGACCAAATACTTATTTTCCACCATAATATGCAAATAAAATGATAAAAAAACAGAAAATGTGATTTTCTGGATTTTTTTTTTCTCAGTTTGTCTCCCATAGTTGAGGTCTACCTATGATGTAAATTACAGACGCCTCTCATCTTTTTAAGTGGTGGAACTTGCACTATTGCTGACTGACTAAATACTTTTTTGCCCCACTGTATGTTCCTTAATGCGACACGGCGGTATTACCAGATGCATTCATTGCCGTGTAAATAGGCCTGTAATTACCATCTGCACCGACGGAGGCCATGTATGAAGAGAACCACAGCGAAAAGCGCTTTCCTGACAGCCGGGCTGCCTGCATGCTGCAGGGAAGGGGTTAATTACTATAAAACGCTTGCCGTAGTGATAAGGGTAATCCATAAGATTCAATTAAGTTTATCAGGCAATTAGACACACAGAGGCGCAGTCACGGTAATTACATCTTACAGATTATCAGGAGGGGAACCGAATCTGCAGCAAATCTCCCGAGAGCCAGATCCAACTGAGAAAGCAGGAAAATAGCCTCCTGCCCCCGTGACTGGGAGAGAAGGCAGGGGCAACAGCCACAACCGAGACAGCAGAACAGTGAGCGCAGCTCTGGAGTATAATACAGGGTGTAACTCAGGATCAGTAATGTATGTACACAGTGACTGCACCAGCAGAATAGTGAGTGCAGCTCTGGGGTATAATACAGGATGTAACTTAGGATCAGTAATGTAATGTATGTACACAGTGACTGCACCAGCAGAATAGTGAGTGCAGCTCTGGAGTATAATACAGGAGGTAACTCAGGATCAGTAATTTATGTACACAGTGACTGCACCAGCAGAATAGTGAGTGCAGCTCTGGAGTATAATACAGGAGGTAACTTAGGATCAGTAATGTAATGTATGGACACAGTGACTGCACCAGCATAGTGAGTGCAGCTCTGGGGTATATTACAGGATGTAACTTAGGATCAGTAATGTAATGTATGTACACAGTGACTGCACCAGCAGAATAGTGAGTGCAGCTCTGGGGTATAATACAGGAGGTAACTCAGGATCAGTAATGTAATGTATGCACACAGTGACTGCACCAGCAGAATAGTGAGTGCAGCTCTGGAATATAATACACGATATAACTGGAGGCACAATATGACTGCCAATAGGTAAACATTATTAGAGAGGCAGATGGAAAAAAAAAATGCTGCTCACTGAGGGATGTCGGATGTATAATAATTTGCACAGGCGGCCATTCTTCTCGGCGGTGTAAGATCACACAGGATGATGTGCTGCAGGGAGCGATGCTCTTTTATGATGCCCATAAGGTCATTCTGCCCAATGAACTAGTCTTTTGCTCATTCATAGCCATTTACATGGCAAGAACCAGAAAATGAACATTTTTAACGCTCGTTCTCGATCATCTCGCAGTGTATGCCCCTTTTCTATACTTCTTACGTTACATTACCCCAACAGAAGCCGATCCTTCATTAGCTCCACCATTGTTACTGTAACCTTGAATTGAGCGCGGCCTCTCAACATTTTAATCAGCTGCAGCCCCCGTGTAGTGACAGCCCCCCGTGTTTACCTTACCATGGTGATGACGGCGCAGCGCCGTTCTCCATTCCTCAGTATTAGGATTCCAGCTCCGGTAATAAGTGACGACCGATCGATCATCGCAGCAGCTTTACAGGTCACTGCAGTGGTAAGTTCACAGCACCATCAGGTATTCTACCACACCGACACCGCTGTCTGCCTGGTGGATGTGCTGCAGGCGGACACATCCAAGGGCAATGTGATCGGATGGTCACATATAAAGGAGGCTGGATAGATAATGTAATGTTCGGATTATGCCACGATTTTTTGTTCATGGGGTCGACAGGAATCTGTGACCCTCGGAGGCCGATCGTGGGCACACAGCAGTGTACGGGCGCGGTACCACGGACCCATACTACACACATCGCAGCAGCGACACAGCAATGGCTTCTGTGTGGGCCCTATAAGGATCCATCAGGACTGGTTATCGCCCGCTTTTCACAACCTCGCCCATTCCTCACCGCGGTATTTCGAAGGATGTCGCACATCATCAGATGCTTCTCACTGACATTTTTATGAGTCAGTGACTTGTGATTGTCTGCTCAGACCCGTGACATGAGACCCACCGGCGAAATGGGACATCATGGCGGTACGGCTGAGCAATCAAGTATATATGGGGGTGCGGGCGAGATTACGGAGAGGTTTCCTGCTGTTATAGGAATCATCAGCTATTGCTGTATTTTTTTTTACTATCTTTGGTCCAGCGGTAGCTTTACAGTCATGTTACATTAATGCATGAGCGCGGACCTTTAAATCAAACGCATAGGACTGCGTCACTTTAGCGCCACCTGCTGGTGGAAAGTGGATTTGATATCTTCAGCACTGTACTGGATATAGTGGTACGTTCACATGTGGGAGAAGTGACGCGAGCGGTCAATGGCTGCAAGCAAAACACAAAGAGGCGGCAGGGAGCAGACGCTGGAGCTAGGGATGGCGAATACCTCCTCGGTTTGTTCTTTTAGAGGATTTTGGGGGCCATTTTACTGAAAGCAAAAACCCCTTTAACTTTGTATTTGTGAACTCTGCTTCCATCTGCATCCCTAGGAACACTCAATGCTTTTGCATCCTTTTCAGTGTTTGTGCAAGGTAATGATATGGGGTTGTCTATTCCAAAGCATAGGTGATCAGTGAGGGTCTAACATCCGACAACTGCTGCACCCATTCATGAGGAATGGAGAGAACTTTTTCCCCGACACCTAACTGCATTATCCCATTTCTAAATAATTGAGGAGGGATTATAGGGTCCATCTCATTTGTTTAACTCAGGCACACAAAAAATGGTTAAAAGCTGTAAGATCCAATGGAAAAAAGTTACAGTTTAGATATCAGAAGTTTTAGAACTTGGGAGTTTTAAAATATATAGAAACAGCGACACCTGGTGGTCACAGAGAAGTAATACAACTTAATAAAATGTACCGTACTTTTCCTATATGAATGAGCTCTTCCTCGTCACTAAACCGTTCATACACAAAAAATAGACAAAATCTACACATCCAACAGATACCTCCAAAGATGTCATAATTCCAGAATTCATTGTCCAAAGGATCTGACAGTAAAAAAAAAGGAAAACACCAGCGCACATACTGGATGCTGCAAAATTCTCCCCCTCCATGTTTGTATGGAGTTTGTGCACTGGGCTCAGTCATGGGGGGCAGATAAGGCTACTTTCACACTAGCGTTAACTGCATTACGTCTCAAAACGTCTTTTTTTCGAAAAAACGCATCCAGCAAAAGTTTTTGCTGGATGCGTTTTTTCCCCATAGACTTGTATTGGCGACGTATTGCGACGGATTGACATACGTCGTGTACGTTTTACGACGTATGCGTCGAAATTTGGCGACACGTCGTCTCAAAAAAACGTTGATTGTAAAGTTTTTTGTCTCCGCCTAAAAAACGTGTCGCGACGCATCCTGCGGCATACGTCGTTGGCTGCAATGGAAGCCTATGAGCGACGGATGCGTCGGGACACGTCGTACGACGCAATACAGCGCTGCAATACGATTTTTTTACACTGAGCATGCTCAGAAGCAGAATTTTGTTGCCAATTGGCCAGACACCCCCAAATCTATATAAACCTGGCCTGGGCCTTCAACCCCACATATGCCAGCAAGAAGACAGAGAGGAGAAGAGACTGCCAGCAAGACCCCAGCCAGCCACAAGACCCCAGCCAGCCTGCCACAAGAGTCCAGCCAGCCTGCCACAAGAAGCCAGCCTGTCACAAGACTGCAGCCAGCCTGCCACAAGACTCCAGCCATCCTGCCACAAGACTCCAGGCAGCCTGCCACAAGACTCCAGGCAGCCTGCCACAAGACTCCAGCCACCATAGAGCCAGTGTGAGTATTGCAATTTTTGTGTGCATCTGTGTGCCTGTGCATTTCTGTGTGTATGAGGTACTACTGACTACAGCAAGAGCTTAAAACCTGAAGAGAACCTGAGGCCTGCCATCGTCCTGCACCAGCCAGTGCCATGCTAGAGTCCAGATCCACCATGATGCCAGCCACTGTGAAGACATGCAGCTCCAGCCAAAGGATTGTCAGCCTTTTGTATGTGTGTGTGTGTGTATGCGTCTTCTGATTGGGTTCACCTTTCTGCCTTTGTTGTACATACAGTGGGGCAAAAAAGTATTTAGTCAGTCAGCAATAGTGCAAGTTCCACCACTTAAAAAGATGAGAGGCGTCTGTAATTTACATCATAGGTAGACCTCAACTATGGGAGACAAACTGAGAAAAAAAAAATCCAGAAAATCACATTGTCTGTTTTTTTATCATTTTATTTGCATATTCTGGTGGAAAATAAGTATTTGGTCAGAAACAAACAATCAAGATTTCTGGCTCTCACAGACCTGTAACTTCTTCTTTAAGAGTCTCCTCTTTCCTCCACTCATTACCTGTAGTAATGGCACCTGTTTAAACTTGTTATCAGTATAAAAAGACACCTGTGCACACCCTCAAACAGTCTGACTCCAAACTCCACGATGGTGAAGACCAAAGAGCTGTCAAAGGACACCAGAAACAAAATTGTAGCCCTGCACCAGGCTGGAAAGACTGAATCTGCAATAGCCAACCAGCTTGGAGTGAAGAAATCAACAGTGGGAGCAATAATTAGAAAATGGAAGACATTCAAGACCACTGATAATCTCCCTCGATCTGGGGCTCCACGCAAAATCCCACCCCGTGGGGTCAGAATGATCACAAGAACGGTGAGCAAAAATCCCATAACCACGCGGGGGAACCTAGTGAATGAACTGCAGAGAGCTGGGACCAATGTAACAAGGCCTACCATAAGTAACACACTACGCCACCATGGACTCAGATCCTGCAGTGCCAGACGTGTCCCACTGCTTAAGCCAGTACATGTCCGGGCCCGTCTGAAGTTTGCTAGAGAGCATTTGGATGATCCAGAGGAGTTTTGGGAGAATGTCCTATGGTCTGATGAAACCAAACTGGAACTGTTTGGTAGAAACACAACTTGTCGTGTTTGGAGGAAAAACAATACTGAGTTGCATCCATCAAACACTATACCTACTGTAAAGCATGGTGGTGGAAACATCATGCTTTGGGGCTGTTTCTCAGCAAAGGGGCCAGGACGACTGAAAACATGAAAGAATGAATGGGGCCATGTATCGTGAGATTTTGAGTGCAAACCTCCTTCCATCAGCAAGGGCATTGAAGATGAAACGTGGCTGGGTCTTTCAACGTGACAATGATCCAAAGCACACCGCCAGGGCAACGAAGGAGTGGCTTCGTAAGAAGCATTTCAAGGTCCTGGAGTGGCCTAGCCAGTCTCCAGATCTCAACCCTATAGAAAACCTTTGGAGGGAGTTGAAAGTCCGTGTTGCCAAGCGAAAAGCCAAAAACATCACTGCTGTAGAGGAGATCTGCATGGAGGAATGGGCCAACATACCAACAACAGTGTGTGGCAACCTTGTGAAGACTTACAGAAAACGTTTGACCTCTGTCATTGCCAACAAAGGATATATTACAAAGTATTAAGATGAAATTTTGTTTCTGACCAAATACTTATTTTCCACCAGAATATGCAAATAAAATGATAAAAAAAACAGACAATGTGATTTTCTGGATTTTTTTTTCTCAGTTTGTCTCCCATAGTTGAGGTCTACCTATGATGTAAATTACAGACGCCTCTCATCTTTTTAAGTGGTGGAACTTGCACTATTGCTGACTGACTAAATACTTTTTTGCCCCACTGTATGTGTATTTGCATAAAGCTATGTGCGTGCATGTGTATGTGTGTATTTTTGGACGGTTGTGTGCTTTTGTATCATGTGCCTGCACCTTATTATGCCTTTGCCAATCTTATGCCTGTTCATGTGGGAGGGTATGTGTCCATGTTCAGGATTGCATCAGGATTTGTTCAGGATTTTCCATCAGTATTTGTACGCCAAAACCAGGAGTGGGTGATAAAAGCAAAAGTGTGCCTGTTTTCCTATTATACTTTCCCTAATTGTTACACTCCTGGTTTTGGCTTACAAATACTGATGGAAAATCCTGACCAAATTCTGATGCGATCCGGAATGTGGACACATACCATGCATGTTTGTGTGCGTCTTGTTGATTGCATGTGCATTTGTCCATGCTTTAATTGGTTAATTGCCTTTTTCTGATGTATTGACTGTATAGTGGTCTGTGCAGCATGTGGTTTAAATGTGTTTTTTTTTTTTTTTTTTTAAATCTGATGTGTTTTTTTAAAAAGTCTAGCGGTCTGCAGCTTGTGGTTTGAATGTGTGAGTGTGGTTTTTTTTTTCTATTTAAAAGTGTTGATTTTATTTTAATTACTGTTAAAACCATTTGCAGTTGATGTACTTGTATTTAAAATAAAGAGCATGTCAGCTCCTAATTGTGATTTAAAAAAAAAAAAGAGTGAAAAAAAAAGAAAATAATAACATTTTTGTTATAAAAATGTCCGTAGTATCATTTCATAAAGGTAAATTTAAAACTGGTGTATGTACCAATGGTTATACTTGCAATACACAGTTGGTTGAGGGCACTTTTTTTAATAAAGGTTACACTTAAAGGTTTTTTTGGGGAGGTGATTTTTGAAAATAAAATGTGGTAAATATATGTTTACATGGTGGGTTCACATTTCAAAATATTTTTTTGGGAACATGGAAATAAATGGTATACCGTGCACCTGTTTTGGGGTTTTGGTGTTCACATTTAATGAACTTTTCTCACATCATTTTAGCAGGGTGTTTATAAAAACATTACCTAGTTTAGGGGGTGGTCTAACTAGAAATCCATTATACTTATTATAGATACACCAGGGACCAGGACCACAGCCGCCGCCTGTCAGCACAGGACCAGCCCACCAGGACCACAGCCACCAACTGTTAAAAGTAAGTTTTGAAGACCCCAAATCTGCTGCTTCAATGTGTAGAGCAGATTGCAAGTGTCTTTAAACTTACAGAAAAACCAGGACCACAGCCGCCGCCTGTCAGCCCAGGACCACAGCCACCGGCCTTACTTCCACAACAATGTCCTCTTCTGACAGCCCTCCTCCACAGCAACAGCGTGTATCGGTAAGTTAACACAAAAATTTTTTTTTTTTTTTAAATTTACTTTTTTTTTGATCACTACATGCATAAATTATGTTTCAACAGGAAGCTGAATCAGATGAGGAGCTGTCAGAAGGGGGCGAGATGGGTGGAGAGATGCAAGTGGAGGAGGAACCAAGTGTAAGTAGTGGTGAAACAGTTGCTTCGCACATCACACTGCACCATACACAAAACAGACTTTCATACATAACTAAACACAGAAAATATATGCCTACCTAACTGAGAATTTGTTTCCTTTATTTCAGGCTGCTGCTGCTGCTCCTGCTGCTGCCGCTGAAGGTCCTCCCAGCCGCTCCCAGAGTCGGCGGACTCGTCGCCGCGGTCGGCCATCAGTGAGTTGTTTTTTTTTGGGAGGGGGATTCTATTGGTACTTTAGTGTTTCAGTGTACTAATTTGTTTGTTTTTCTTCTTCCTTTTTTTTGGCACAGGCTTCACAGCGTGCTCCCGCAGAAGAGGATGATGACGACATAGACATTGATGATCTCATTGAGGAGGTTCGCGAGCGGGAGCCGCTGTGGAACATGGCTGACCGCAGGCATGCCGATACCGGTGTCACCCGTCGGCTCTGGGACGAAGTGTGTCGCAACCTGTTTCCAAGGCGGGAGAGCCTTCATCCTCAGCAGCAGAGCAAACTAGGTAAGTATTCACTTTCCAGTGATGTTTTGAGCTGACTGTAAGGTATTGCATTTACCAATTTTTTTTTTTTTCTTTTGATTCTTGTCTTCACAGTTGGAAAGGTTAGGAAGCGGTGGCGGTCACTGAGGGATCGCTTTAAGAGGGAATTCAACGAGGAGATGCAGGCCCCGAGTGGCTCTGCAGGAAGGAAGAGGAGCAGATATAAATATGGCCAGGCCCTCTCCTTCCTGAGGCGAACCATGCTAAGCAGAGTGTAAGTATTCTACAGCCCAATTATAACCATGTTAACCTGTCTACTTAGTTTGCTTTCAGTCAGGGCTTTTTCATTCCAATGTATTAATTTCTTTTTTTTTTTTCTTTCACAGCACCTTCTCCAGCCACCGTGCGCCTGCATCTTCCTCTGCGCCCTCTGGAGCGATCCCTCCTGAGTCCGCCACTGAGGGCCACGTCGGTAGGCCCCACACCACTGTCCCCTCCTCTGACCCCACTGTCCCCTCCTCTGACCCCTCTGTCCCCTCCACTTCATCCGCCCCAAGCAGTGGAGCATTATTGCAGGCTTCATTGCTCGCATCTGATGCTGAACAGTTAGCGTTCCCTTTACCCCACCCCTCTGATCCTGCCACCTCGAGACCACCATTAGGTTCGTGGCGTCAGCGACAGAGGGGTCAGGAAAGGAGCTATGCTCCTGAGTTCTTACACCTGAATGCATCCTTCCAAGGCTCTTTCAAAATTTTGGGAGAGCAAGTGACTGCTGGTTTCAACATGGTGCAGTCACGCATCAGTGAAACAAGCCATGAAACCAGCAGTCGCTTGGATAGGCTGCATTCAGCTGTAAGTCCAGATCCGGCCAATATTTTTTTTCAATCCATGCTCAGGAGCATGGAGAAGCTTTCTTTTGAGCAACAGATGCGGGTAATGAATACCTGCCATAATGCTCTACTGCAGGCCGTTAATGAATCTACCCACACACCTCCACTCCAATTCCACCCCAGGCCCCATTTCCACACCATGCCCAACCCCAGGCCCCATTTCCACACCATGCCCAACCCCAGGCCCCATTTCCACACCATACCCCCCATTACCAAACCCAGCCCCAATACCCACACCAGCACCATTACCAAACCCAGCCCCAATCCCCACACCAGCACCATTACCAAACCCAGCCACAAACCCCACGCCAGCCCCATTACCCAACCCAGTCCCACTACCCTACCCAGTCACAATACCCAACCCAGTCCCCACAACCATCCCGGCCCCCAGACCAAATTCCTTCCCCAATGTTTTCTTTACCCAGCTTTTCTCTTCCCCCTACCCCAACACCACCCCCCTCTGGTCAGCCTCCTGGTTTTACCCCCCCTTCCACTGCACCCCAAACAAGTAGGGTTTCCCCACCTATCGACGTGGTCCAACCTTCCTGCCCCTCCTCCCCTCGTATCTCCACCCCACACTTTGAAGACTTATAAATATTTACAAAACTATATTACGTCAATGTGATTTCAAAAATTTTGCAAAGTTTTAAAAAAAAATAAATTTGAAAATAAAAAATCTATTTTTTTTGCAAAAAAAAAGTTAAAATAAAATTCTGATTATAATTGTACTCTCTGTGTGTGTGTGGATTTATTAAGGTAATATAATAAAAAAGGTTTAATAAAAACAAACACCAGACATGTGAAAGGTATAACATAATGGTTTTACTAGCAAGAAAACCACGCTTTTGGGCCTTTTTTTTTTTTTTTTTTTTGGCAGAAACACATTTTTTACATAAACAAAACACATGGGAAACTGGTTACACAATCATGTCTTGCCACGGGATCCGCCCGACAGGTGAGACAAAATAATCGGCAAACTGGTCCCTCATCCTTGTAACTGAACCTGTAGAGCGAACCGAGCTGCTGCGGTAGTCCCACAAGGTGGTCTCCAACTCTTCATCATCCAAGGAAACGGGCTCCTTTGAAAGGACAAAGTTGTGGAGCGCCACACAGGCTTTAACTACCTCGTCTATAGTTGTTGTTTTCAGCTTGATAGCCGTCAGCAGAACTCGCCACTTCGCCGTCAATATGCCAAAGGAACACTCCACTACTCTTCGTGCTCTAGTAAGCCGGTAATTAAAGACCCGCTTGGTATGGTTTAAGTTCCGGCTACTGTACGGTTTCAGTAGGTGCAGCGACAGTTGAAAGGCTTCATCACCTACAAAGACATATTCCAGGGCTGGGTCATTTGTTCCTGGCAGTGGTCTGGCTGGCGGGAAATCGTAGCTCTCTCCATAAAGGCAACGACCCATTGGAGAGTTTTTAAGAACTTGCGAATCGTTGGACCGTCCATATGCTCCGATGTCCACGGCAAGGAACCTGCAGTTGGCGTCTGCAATAGCCATAAGGACAATGGAGAAATACTTCTTGTAATTATAGTACTCCGATCCTGTTCCTGCCGGTTTCGCAATCCTTATATGTTTCCCGTCAACTGCACCCACACAATTAGGGAAATTGCAAATTTGCTGAAACTCTTCAGCACTTCGCAACCAGATTTCCATGGATGGTTGGGGGATATACTCTGGTTGCAAAGTGGTCCAAATAGCCCGACATGTGTCCTTCACTATTCCTGAAATAGTGGAAATGCCCAGCCTGAACTGATAATGGAGCGAAGTCATAGATTCACCCGTAGCTAGGAAACTTTAAAAAAAAAAAAAGTTAGAAAAAATTGCACAGACCAACAAGTTTTAATATGGCACTGTTAAATTTATTTTAAGGACGGGACACACAATAAAACCAGCATGAAACCGGTGTAAAAAAGCAGTGGAATGTCCGCCAAGAAAACCAAAATTACATGCTGCAGAAAATAGTGCGCAGTATGCCAGCGCAGTATTGTCTGCAGCATGTAATATAACATTAAAAATACCAATGAAAGAAAAAAAAGCAGTTGCATGTCATCAAACCCAAAAAAAACAAACAAACAAAAAAAAAAAACTGCAGAAAATGCAACGCAATATTTCAGCGCAGTATTTTCTGCAGTCTGTTATCTAACATTCAATATCAGCAATGACATTTAAATAAAGCAGTGGAATGTCCGCCAAGAAAACCAAAATTACATGCTGCAGAGAATAGTGCGCATTATGTCAGCGCAGTATTGTCTGCAGCATGTAATATAACATTAAAAATGACCAATGACAGAAAAAAAAGAGGCTTACCGCAGGGTCACCATCAGCCGCTCCGCCGGTGTGATGGCAAGCCTCATCCTTGTGTCCTGCCTTCGGATGACATCCTCCAGTTTTGCAAGCAAAAAATCAAAATGTTCAATCCTCATCCGCACGTAGTTGTGGAATTTGTGTGGATTGTGCCGCAACTCCAGGTACAGAGTGGACTGGACACCCCGGGTAATCCGTAGTTGATTAATCGGATGAATCCACAGTCATCTCCGTTGCTGCAGAAGCATCCTACGCCTTTCCGCTGCCGCCTCCTTCTCCCGCACTATGATGTCCAGGCGATTCGTCTCAAAGATAACGTCGGTAACCAAACTAGCAATCCTCCCAAGAACACCTTCCATCGCTGCCACAAAACTAAACCCACAAAGATGGGCTGTAAAAACAGTAACTATATAGTTTTTCAAATTTTCCAGTAGCCAATCAAATTTGGGAGCCTCCCATTTTAAAAACGGATCCGTCGGAAAAACGGATACAACGGATGGTAAAACGTATGCCACGTATGCAACGCATCCAGTATTTTCGACGGAAACGTTTAGCGAATTTGCGACGGATCCGTCGAAATGCTGGATGCGTGGCATACGTTTGTCACCGTTTTGCACTTTTTTGACGCATCCGTTTTTTCGGCAAAATGCAGTAATGCAGTTAACGCTAGTGTGAAAGTAGCCTAAGGGTCTTCCCCAAACTGTTCCCACAAAGCTGAAGCTAAATTGTCCACAATGTCTTGTGCTGAAGATTAACATTTCCCTTCACTAGAGCTGAGGGTCCGAGGATGCCCCCTGATAACAGCCCATAGCATTATCCCCTCCACCATCTGTACAGGGGGCATAATGCAGTCAGGGGGTAACGTCCTCCTGGAGTCACCAAACCCAGACTCCTCCATCAGACGCAGATATAGAAGTGTTATCCGTCACTGCACAGAACACGTCTCCTCCAGAGTCCAGTGGTGGCGGCTTTACACCACTCCATCCGATGCTCGGCATTGTGCTTGGTGATGTACGGCTGTGTGCAGCTGCTCGGCCATGAAGCTCCTGGTGGGGGCGCAGTATTTGTACTGATACCAGGGGAGGTCTGGACTCTGCAGTTATGGGGTCAGCAGAGCAGTGGTGACATTTCTGTCCTCCGTACTCGGCCTCCCGCTCTGTAACATTACGGGGTCTCCTCTTCATGGCTGAGTTGGTGCGGTTCCTTCCACTTCTCAGTATCATCACTCACAGGTGATGGAGAAGATCCAGGAGGAAGTAATGCCATGGACGGACTTGTGACCCCGGTGGTCCTATTGGAGACCCGCGCTGGGATCAGGAGCTCCGCACCACCGGCCGCTCTGTCACATATTTTAAAGACATAAAGCTGTAAGAAAGCAGTCCCTCCTAGGGCTACATTGCAAATTGAGAAAGGTTCGGGACATTGGAAGAAAAGAACGAAAATGTTAAATACAAAATTGCTGCATCAATGAGTCTGAAACTGGAAGGTATCAGCTGCTTCACCCGAGGTCTCACCAGTCATTTTATAAAACTTCTAAGACTCTTCAAATAATTAACAACTGAAAAAAAAAAGTTTTACAGAAGTTTTCCTTTGTCTCCTGCACTTTACACTTATAGTAACACGATCATAAACTCCCAGAATGCACTGAGCTTAGAAAGTCATATTTCAGCAAGAATCATAATAGAAGCAGGATGCAGACAAGGCAGCGATGCACCCGACATGGGAACAATGTTGACGACAAGGTGGCGATGCCCCCGACATGGGAACAATGCTGACGACAAGGTGGCGATGCCCCCGACATGGGAACAATGCTGACGACAAGGTGGCGATGCCCCCGACATGGGAACAATGCTGACGACAAGGTGGCGATGCCCCCGACGTGGGAACAATGCTGAGTGTCAGAGACATGCGAAGGCGGCTGCTATAACCTAAGCTCTGAGCCATTACCAGGAACATTAGTAACAACCACCGCAGACTGGAGTTATTAAGAGGCTTCTAGCTACAGGAAATGTGAAAATATATGAGATTCCTACTGCTCAGACACTCAAATGACCGAAAAACTGGGGGTCCACTGACCTCAGCATGCTAATGTAGTGCAGCAGCTTTGACCACGGTGGTCACTTGCTCAGCACTTATTTGATCCGTCATACAGTTATGATAGAAAGGGGTCAGGACACGCAGAGCATCGCAGCTGTGATAGAAAGGGGTCAGGACACGCAGAGCATCGCAGCTGTGATAGAAAGGGGTCAGGACACGCAGAGCATCGCAGCTGTGATAGGAAGGGGCCACGACACGCAGAGCATCGTAGCTGTGATAGGAAGGGGCCACGACACGCAGAGCATCGCAGCTGTGATAGGAAGGGGTCAGGACACGCAGAGCATCGCAGCTGTGATAGAAAGGGGCCAGGACACGCAGAGCATCACAGCTGTCATAGAAAGGGGCCAGGACACGCAGCGCATCGCAGCTGTGATAGAAAGGGGCCAGGACACGCAGAGCATCGCAGCTGTGATAGAAAGGGGTCAGGACACGCAGAGCATCGCAGCTGTGATAGAAAGGGGCCAGGACACGCAGAGCATCGCAGCTGTGATAGAAAGGGGCCAGGACATGCAGAGCATCGCAGCTGTGATAGAAAGGGGCCAGGACACGCAGAGCATCGCAGCTGTGATAGAAAGGGGTCAGGACACGCAGAGCATCGCAGCTGTGATAGAAAGGGGTCAGGACACGCAGAGCATCACAGCTGTGATAGAAAGGTGTCAGGACACGCAGAGCATCGGAGCTGTCATAGAAAGGGGCCAGGACACGCAGAGCATCGCAGCTGTGATAGAAAGGGGCCAGGACACGCAGCGCATCGCAGCTGTGATAGAAAGGGGCCAGGACACACAGAACATCACAGCTGTGATACAAAGGGGTCAGGACATTCAGAAGATCGCAGCTGTGATAGAAAGGAGTCAGGACATGGAGAGCATCTCAGCCATCATAGAAAGACATCCTGAATTTTCACAAAGGCAGGTGATCAGGGGGTGGTGGGTGTGATGTGGATGGAGCTATTCATGTGTGACCCGATGAACCTGCTCACCAGGCTGCTGCTGCTTTGTGACAAGGAACCTGTCAGCTATGTGTGTTGGGGCGTGACTGTATAAAATGCTCCTGTTCCTGGTGTGACGCTGCAGGTGAGCAGAGCTGGCAGTCATCAGTGATAGGCAACACCGGGTGCAAACTGATCATCAGATTACAGGTATAGACGGGCAATAAGTGATGGGGCGTCCTGCTGGGGGGGATTACATAAATAGCAATGAACAGACTGCCGCGTCCTCAGTGATATCGGGGGGCGCTGGAGCATTAGAGCCCAGGTCACACCTGCTACATGGGGAGGACTCGTAGTGACAGCGGTGTGCGGGGTATCGCTTTATATACGCCCGGGCAGAGACACAGGAGCGGAGAGCAGACGCCGGACCACCACACAGCGATGGAGGGCGGCACTGGTCATAGAGACACTCTACAGCTGGTATTGTTAAAGAGACACTCTACAGCAGGTATTGTTAAAGGGGCACTCTACAGCTGGTATAGTTGAAGGGACACTCTACAGCAGGTATTGTTAAAGGGGCACTCTACAGCTGGTATAGTTGAAGGGGCACGCTACAGCAGGTATTGTTAAAGGGACACTCTACAGCTGGTATTGTTAAAGGGGCATGCTACAGCTTGTATTGTTAAAGGGGCACGCTACAGCTTGTATTGTTAAAGGGGCACGCTACAGCAGGTATTGTTAAAGGGACACTCTACAGCTGGTATTGTTAAAGGGACACTCTACAGCTGGTATTGTTAAAGAGACACGCTACAGCAGGTATTGTTAAAGGGACACTCTACAGCTGGTATTGTTAAAGGGGCACTCTACAGCAGGTATTGTTAAAGGGGCACGCTACAGCAGGTATTGTTAAAGGGGCATTCTACAGCTGGTATAGTTGAAGGGGCACGCTACAGCAGGTATTGTTAAAGGGACACTCTACAGCTGGTATTGTTAAAGGGGCATGCTACAGCTGGCATTGTTAAAGGGGCATGCTACAGCTTGTATTGTTAAAGGGGCACGCTACAGCTTGTATTGTTAAAGGGGCACGCTACAGCAGGTATTGTTAAAGGGACACTCTACAGCTGGTATTGTTAAAGGGGCACTCTACAGCAGGTATTGTTAAAGGGGCACGCTACAGCAGGTATTGTTAAAGGGGCATTCTACAGCTGGTATTGTTAAAGGGGCACGCTACAGCTGGTATTGTGAAAGGGACACTCTACAGCTGGTACTTTTAAAGGGACACTCTACAGCAGGTATTGTTAAAGGGGCACTCTCGGTCATGGCCAGTATCCACACATTACCTCAGGGCACTCATGTCACGCAGCAGGAAGAGATTTACAGTAACTCATAGTAAACTTCCAAACCAATGGCCGCCGCGTTCCAGGCCAGCGACAGCTACAGCGGGGTGACGTCATTAGTCTGCACCCCTCCCGGAAGTGTCAGAGTAGAGCGCACCCTGGCCGCGCACTGTGGGCGGAGCGGTGTGGCGCCCTCTTGTGGCCGGAGTGCAGAGTGCGCTGTATATATCGCTGTGCCGCCGCCGTCCTCACCTCCCTCTGTTCGCCATGCACAGGGCTCTGAAGCGCTCCGGCATCCTGAGGATGGCGCTGTCCGGGGAGCAGGAGAAGGGGGCAGGAGAGGCCTTCCTGGTGCGGGCAGTGAAGATCGCCCTGGTGGTCCTGCTCTACTGGTTCATCTCCATCACCATGGTGTTCCTGAACAAGTACCTGCTGGACTCCCCGGTCCTCCGCCTGGACGCCCCGCTCTTCGTCACCTTCTTCCAGTGCCTGGTGACCGTGCTGCTGTGTAAGGGGCTGAGCCTGCTGGCCCTGCTGCTCCCGGGGGGCTCCGTGGACTTCCCCTCCGTGCGCTTCGACCTGAAGGTCCTGCGCAGCGTCCTGCCGCTGTCCCTGGTCTTCATCGGCATGATCACCTTCAACAACCTGTGCCTCAAGCACCTCGGGGTGGCCTTCTACACCGTGGGCCGCTGCCTCAGCACCGTCTTCAACGTGCTCCTGTCCTACGTCTTACTGAAGCAGACCACCTCACTGTCCGCGCTGCTGTCCTGTGGGGTCATCCTAGGTAAGCCCACCACCCCGGCGCGCGCCCACTCGACAACTTATAAAACTTTCTACAATACTTTGAGGGTTTTTATTTCTTAGATTTCTCCCATTAATAGACACCCCCCACACCCCAATAATCAGAGTTCTTATTCTGGGAATATCGCACAAATGACACTTTAAAGGGGATGTCCGGAGCCGCTCTTCCACGTTGGGGTAATAGATGATGCCCACGTCCTGGCCGACATCAGGTCCTCACTGCCACTTACCCCCTGATAGTCGTCGGCGCCGGATTAACCCTTTACTATAATACGGGCATTATTGAGGTGGTTTATTTTTTGATCCTCTTCTGTCTTCTCTCCCCTCACAGGAGGCTTTTTGCTGGGCATAGACCAAGAGGGCTCAGAAGGCACCCTGTCCTGGGCTGGCATTTTCTTCGGTGTCCTGGCCAGTCTGTGTGTGTCCCTGAACGCCATTTACACCAAAAAAGTCCTTCCGGCCGTAGACGGCAGCATCTGGCGCCTGACTTTCTACAACAACGTGAATGCCTGCTTCCTCTTCTTGCCCCTTCTGCTCGTATTCGGGGAGCTGAGCACCCTCAGTGCCTTTGACAAGCTTTACTCCTCCTACTTCTGGGGCATGATGACCCTCGGGGGCATTTTTGGCTTTGCTATCGGCTACGTGACTGGTTTGCAGATTAAATTCACCAGTCCTCTCACCCACAACATCTCTGGCACTGCCAAGGCCTGTGCCCAGACTGTCCTGGCCGTATCGTACTACCAGCAGACTAAGAGTTTCCTGTGGTGGACCAGCAATGTAATGGTGCTCGGCGGGTCCTTCTGCTACACGTGGGTGAAAGGTCTGGAAATGAAGAAGACGCAAGATCAGGATGAGCCGGCGAACAGTAACGAGGAGAAAAGTTCTCCGGGGGTGTAATGCCCGTTCCCGGAGCCACCAGGACTGATGTGTATGGGAACGGATTGTCTCCTTCTTATGAACTGGGTTCTGTATGTCACCCGCGTACATACAGATGACAGGCCCCAGGGGGGTTACAACCAATATGGCCACTGTTACAGCTCCCGCGGTGGTTGGCATCCCACTTTCCCAGAGGCCAGAATGGTAAATCTTTCCTGTATCTATATTAGAGGTAGACCTGGGGGTCTCGATCAGGAGCGCACAGCTCCCCTGACTCATACCTTTCTGTGCCCTGGATGATTGACAGTTTGGACCAGTAGCATGGTTGTGCTGCTTGGCCAAACTATGCTCCCTCCAGTGGTGCTAGCAGAGGTAACGTTACCTCTGCAGCATCGGAAGAGCACAGAGGCTGAATCCAGCAAGCTTTAGAGCAGCGCTTACAACATCTATTCTAAGCACTGTGCCCCCTGCCTACGAGACCCCTGCTGACAGGCTGCAGAGGTGACCTGAGCAACTATCAGTAAAAATGCCTCCACTCTTGAGAATGGAGAGGCCGTCTGACGACAAGTAAAATGCAAAGTTGCTTCTTCCTACCAACTCTGCAATGTTACCCTTTCAAGATGAGACAACCCCTTTAATTGCATAAGTAAACAGATTCGCCACTCAAGGATCCTGGAAAAGCTGGGCTGGGGGGGGGAGGAGGAATTAATGCTTGCTGCAAAAAGGTAAATTGGTGCAGAATTTCTATTGCGTACACTATGCCATATGTGAATCCCCCCCCCCCCCCCCCCATAACAAGTATGGCTGCTACTCACGAAACCACAGAAAGTCTCATTATAAGGCAAACGAGCCGCCTATGGCTCCTCCAATCTCGTGCTCTTCAGATTTTCCATCCAGTATGGAAGAAAACACCGTTTTGTGACAATGAGTTGTCATGGGACCATAATGAGGTCATTCAGGTTTGACTGTTCAATTCTTTTTTATTATTACAAATTGATGATGATTCTATGAAGATAATTGCACTTAATTTTTCTTTGTTTGGGATTAGGAAAACATGGCAGCTTTCTCCCCCCGTCTCCAGGTCGTGTCTGATACTGCAACTCAGACCATTCAACAGAGCTGTAATACCAGGCACTACCTGCAGGGCGGCGTTTTTTTTTTTTTTTTTTGCAGAAAGCCGCTGTGTTTCCTGTATGTTCCCCTTTAGTATTTAGGGCGGTTTTGAGGGCTGTTACGTGGCATATGGTGGTCGCACCGGTCAAAATGAATCATTAACGTTTACAATGAAGGAACTAGAATCTTCTAGAAGTCGCTGCTGTTTTTACGTAGGATTTCTTACAATTATATTAAAAAAAATGCACTTGTACCTCTGAATCTCTGCTGTGAATGACGCTGATTTGTATAAAACTTTATTCGTACTGTTTGCTCTCAGGTGGGTGACTGTTATCAGGCTGCGTCTTGTGTCAAGGACCATCTGTTACTGAGAAACCAGTGTTTAACTTGATATGCAAATGAGGCTAAAGTGCTTCAGCTGTGTTGAAGCACTTTTCAAGACTGTCACTCCAGCTCTAATCCCCACCCACCTCAATCTTCTCCAGCTTCACTGACTGCTCTTTTACTGTGTGACGTGAATTCAGTGAATTGCGTCTCTGCCGGTAATACGGGCTGGGTGAGAGCCATCTGCACAACTCTCCCAGTAATATAGGCTGGATGTGAGCTCTGTGCATCTCTCCCAGTAATATAGGCTGGATGTGAGCTCTGTGCATCTCTCCCAGTAATATAGGCTGGATGGGAGCTCTGTACATCTCTCCCAGTAATACAGGCTGGATGGGAGCCACCTGCGTGTCTGTTGGTAATATAGGCTGGATGGCAGCTCTGTGTGTAGTCAGGCTGCTGTTGTCTTATTAGCTCATTTAGCAGCACTGCTTCTATCCAGCAATGATTTTCTCTCCATAAGCTTTCCTTCTTGTCGGTTTTCTCTGCCCTCCCTGCAATACTTTCTCCCCTCTCTACTGTTGAGAGGGAGGCGAAGCTTTAGGCCGGCGTCACACTAGCGAGTTTTACGGACGTATGAGCGCAGAAAATACGTCCTGAAAATACGCATTGCACACGGCCCAATGATTCTCTATGGGGCAGCTCCTATCTGCCGTATATTATGCATCCGTAATATACGGTATGTTACGGGCGTAGAAAATCGCAGCATGCTGCATTTGTCAGCGTATTGCACAAAAAATCCACCAATGAAAGTCTATGGGGGCGAAAAAATTACGGATTACACACGGACCAGCAGTGTGACTTGTGAGAAATATGCACCGGTGTTCTATAGAAAAGCCGGCAATTCAGTGCGGTGTACAGTAAAATCACACTGATAGAATAGGTAGAATAAATGAGTACACATTGAATAGGGGTGTGTGTGTGTATGTATGTATATATATATATATATATATATATATATATATATATATATATATATATATATATAATTTTAAATTCAGCGCTAGATAGCAGAAAAGCCGGTAATTCAATTGCCGGCTTTTCATTTCTCCTTCACAAACCCGACAGGATATGAGACATGGTTTACATACAGTAAACCATCTCATATCCCTTGTTTTATTACATATTCCTATTTACTAATGTAACAAGCGTCTCTGTGTAAAGTTTGGGGGCTCTAGCTATTAAATTAGAGGGTTAAATCCCGGAAAAAATTGGCGTGGGCTCCCGCGCCATTTTCTCCGCCAGAGTGGGAAAGCCAGTGACTGAGGGCAGATATTAATAGCCTAGAGAGGGACCATGGTTATAGGGACCCCCTGGCTAAAAACATCTGCCCCCAGCCACCCCAGAAAAGGCACATCTGTAAGATGCACCTATTCTGGCACTTGGCCTCTCTCTTCCCACTCCCCTGTAGCGGTGGGATATGGGGTAATGAAGGGTTAATGTCACCTTGCTATTGTAAGGTGACATTAAGCCTGGTTAATAATGGAGAGGCGTCAATTATGACACATATCCATTATTAATACAATAGTACTAAATGGTTAATAAAACACACACACATTATTAAAAAGTATTTTAATGAAATAAAGACACGGTGTTTTAATATTTTATTATACTCTTAATCCACCTGAAGACCCTTGTCACCTGAAATAAAGATAACCCCTTCCCGACCTTTGACGCAGCGTATGCGTCATGAAAACCTGTGCCAATCCGACATGTGACGCAGCATATTCGTCATGGTCGGATCGCGTCCCTGCAGGCCGGGTGAAAGGGTTAACTCCAATTTCACCCGACATGCAGGGACGGGGAGTGGTACTACAGCCCAGGGGGGGTGGCTTCGCCCCCCCCCCCCCCCCCCCTCCGTGGCTACGATCGCCCTGATTGGCTGTTTCACTTTCAACAGCCTATCAGAGCAATCTGTAATATTTCACCTATGAAAATTGGTGAAATATTACAATCCAGCCATGGCCGATGCTGCAATAGCATCGGCCATGGCTGGAGACCCCCATCTGGCCCCCCCCCACCGACTGACGGCGGCGACCTGCAGCTGCCGTCAGTGTTCCGTACCCCTCCGTCCTGTCCTAAGCGCCTTCCTCTCCTCTCCGCCCCCCCGCTGTCCGATCGCACCCCCCATACTAACCTAGTCCCGGTGTCCTCAGTCTTCTCGCATGGGCGCCGCCATCTTGGAAAATGGCGGGCGCATGCGCAGTGCGCCCACCGAATCTGCCGGCAGATTCGTTCCCTGTAAACTTTGATCGCTGTGATAGCCTATCACAGCGATCAAAATTAAAAAAATAGTAAACCCCCCCCCCTTTATCACCCCCATAGGTAGGGGCAATAATAAAATACAGAAAATATATTTATTTTTGTTTTTCCATTGGGGTAGGGCTAGGGTTGCACTTAGGGCTAGGGTTAGAATTAGGGCTAGGGTTGGAATTAGGGTTAGAATTAGGCTGTGTGCGGATTTGGCTGCGGATCCGCAGCGGATTGGTCGCTGCGGATTCGTAGCAGTTTTCCATCACGTTTACAGTACCACGTTTTCCTATGGAAAACCAAATCCGCTGTGCCCATGGTGCGGAAAATACAGCACGGAAACGATGCGTTGTATTTTCCGCAGCATGTCAATTCTTTGTGCGGATTCCGCAGCGTTTTACACCTGCTCCATAATAGGAATCCGCAGGTGAAATCCACACAAAAACACTGGAAATCCGCTGTAAATCCGCAGGTAAAGCGCAGTGCGTTTTACCTGCAGATTTTTCAAAAACGGTGCGGAAAAATCCGCACACAAATCCGCAACGTGGGCACATAGCCTTGGTTGTGGTTAGGGGTGTGTTGGGGTTAGTGTTGGAGTTAGAATTGAGGGGTTTCCACTGTTAAGGCACATCAGGGGGTCTCCAAACGCGACATGGCGCCACCATTGATTCCAGCCAATCTTGCGTTGAAAAAGTCAAATGGTGCGCTCTCCCTTCTGAGCCCCGACGTGTGCCCAAACAGTGGTTTACCCCCACATATGGGGTACCAGCGTACTCAGGAGAAACTGGACAACAACTTTTGGGGTCCAATTTCTCCTGTAGCCCTTGGGAAAATAAAAAATTGCGGGCTAAAAAATCATTTTTGAGAAAAGAAAAATTATTTTTTATTTTCGTGGCTCTGTGTTATATACTTCTGTGAAGCACTTGGGGATTCAAAGTGCTCACCACACATCTAGATTAGTTCCTTGGGGGGTCTAGTTTCCAAAATGGGGTCACTTGTGGGGGAACTCCAATGTTTAGGCACACAGGGGCTCTCCAAACGCGACATGGTGTTAGCTAACGATTGGAGCTAATTTTCCATTCAAAAAGTCAAATGGCGCGCCTTCCCTTCCGAGCCTTGCCGTGCACCCAAACAGTGGTTTACCCCCACATATGAGGTATCGGCGTACTCAGGAGAAATTGCCCAACAAATTTTAGGATCCAAAAATGGAAGAAGAAAAGCACGCACTCAGCAGGAAGTCCGATGCAGGTAACTTTATTCAGCTAAAAGACACATCTTCACGGCCGGGAGTGTTACAGCAAGGAGTGCGGCAATGCTAGACTACAGCTGTTTCGCGCCGGCTTGGCGCTTCAACAGGTCAATTTAACCTGTTGAAGCGCCAAGCCGGCGCGAAACAGCTGTAGTCTAGCATTGCCGCACTCCTTGCTGTAACACTCCCGGCCGTGAAGATGTGTCTTTTAGCTGAATAAAGTTACCTGCATCGGACTTCCTGCTGAGTGCGTGCTTTTCTTCTTCCATTTTTGGCATTCATTCACGCTACTCTTCCATGGAGCAACGCACCCACGACTGGAGACTCTGGCTTACTGTGTGCAGGTGAGCGGTTCCCATCACGTCTATACAGGCTGTTGGTGCGGTCCGACTTTTTTCTTATTTAGCAAATTTTAGGATCCATTTTATCCTGTTGCCCATGTGAAAATGAAAAAATTGAGGCTAAAAGAAATTTTTTTGTGGAAAAAAAAAAAAGTACTTTTTCATTTTTACGGATCAATTTGTGAAGCACCTGAGGGTTTAAAGTGCTCACTATGCATCTAGATAAGTTCCTTGGGGGGTCTAGTTTCCAAAATGGGGTCACTTGTGGGGGAGCTCCAATGTTTAGGCACACAGGGGCTCTCCAAATGCGACATGGTGTCCGCTAACGATGGAGATAATTTTTCATTCAAAAAGTCAAATGGCGCTCCTTCCCTTCCGAGCCTTACCATGTGCCCAAACAGTGGTTTACCCCCACATGTGAGGTATCGGCGTACTCAGGACAAATTGGACAACAACTTTCGTGGTCCAGTTTCTCATTTTACCCTTGGGAAAATAAAAAAAAATTGTTGCTAAAAGATCATTTTTGGGACTAAAAAGTTAAATGTTCATTTTTTCCTTCCATGTTGCTTCTGCTGTGAAGCACCTGAAGGGTTAATAAACTTCTTGAATGTGGTTTTGAGCACCTTGAGGGGTGCAGTTTTTAGAATGGTGTCACTTTTGGGTATTTTCAGCCATATAGAACCCTCAAACTGACTTCAAATGTGAGGTGGTCCCTAAAAAAAAAAAAAAAAAAAAAAAAAATGGTTTTGTAAATTTTGTTGTAAAATGAGAAATCACTGGTCAAATTTTAACCCTTATAACTTCCTAGCAAAAAAAATGTTGTTTACAAAATTGTACTGATGTAAAGTAGACATGTGGGAAATGTTATTTATTAACTATTTTGTGTCACATAACTCTCTGGTTTAACAGAATAAAAATTCAAAATGTGGAAATTGCGAAACTTTCAAAATTTTTGCCAAATTTTCATTTTTTTCACAAATAAATGCAGAAATTATCTACCTAAATTTACCACTAACATGAAGCCCAATATGTCACAAAAAAACAGAATCTCAGAATCGCTAGGATCCGTTGAGGCGTTCCTGAGTTATTACCTCATAAAGGGACACTGGTCAGAATTGCAAAAAATGGCCAGGTCATTAAGGTCAAAATAGGCTGGGTCATGAAGGGGTTAAAAAAACAAACAACAATATCCCATGCCTTCCGTCGTTCAGTCTTGTCCCACACTGTAAATCCATCTGAAGGGGTTAAATCATTTTACACCCAGGAGCTCTGCTAATGCAGCTGTGCTCCTCTCTGTAAAAACTGGGGAATGAATGGAATGCAGGGGAATGTACTGTAGTTACCTCGAGTCGCGGTGATGCGCCCTCTGCTGGATGAACTCGAGCCTGGGAACTTTTCAGAATATTTTCCCACGCTTGAGTTCATATGAGTTCATCTAGCAGAGGGCGCATCACCGCGACTCGAGGTAACTACAGGACATTCCCCTGCATTCCATTCATTCACCAAGTTTTACAGTCAGGAGCACAGCTGCATTAGCAGAGCTCCTGGGTGTAAAATGATTTAACCCCTTCAGATGGATTTACAGCGTGGGACAAGACTGAACGACGGAAGGTATGGGATATCGTTGTTTGTTTTTTTTTAACTATATTTCAGGTGACAAGGGTCTTCAGGTGGATTAAGAGTATAATAAAATATTAAAACACCATGTTTCTTTATTTCATTAAAGTACTTTTTAGTAATATATACTGAAACACAAATATTATAAAACCAAATATTTTATTATATTAATACACTAAACACAGAAATATGGAGGAGGCACATAATATAAAGCCCAGAGGCACCTATACAGGGGCAAATATAACAATTTTAATTTATAATTATACCCTTGCTTCTGGTCAAATTGTTAATGTAGACATGAGCCACGATAACAAAAAGCAAAAAGGCACATATATGCCATCAATTTGTCCAAATAAGTGAATTTGTATAAACCTCTATAGGTAATCCAAATCCACAGAGTGCATAGTGTATAATACATATAGCAAATCCTGCCAGTATTGAGTAATATAAAGTGCAATACACATATAACAATCTCTGTCAATGTAAGATAGTATAAAGTGCAGAATGCATATGATAGTCCTTACCGGTGCTCATGTTAGCGTTCTGTGCCTCGACCCCGCACTCCAACACGCGTTTCGCACGTTGCTTCTTCAGGGAGTGAAGTATACTTTTTAATAATGTGTGTGTGTTTTATTAACCCATTTCGTACTATTGGATTAATAATGGATAGGTGTCATAATTGACGCCTCTCCATTATTAATCTGGCTTAATGTCACCTTACAATAGCAAGGTGACATTAACCCTTCATTACCCCATATCCCACCGCTACACGGGAGTGGGAAGAGATTGGCCAAGTGCCAGAATAGGCGCATCTTACAGATGTGCCTTTTCTGGGGTGGCTGGGGGCAGATGTTTTAGCCGGGGGGGGGGGCCAATAACCATGGACCCTCTCCTGGCTATTAATATCTGCCCTCAGTCACTGGCTTTCCCACTCTGGCGGAGAAAATTGCGCAGGAGCCCATGCCAATTATTTCCGGGATTTAACCCTCTAATTTAATAGCTAGAGCCCCCAAATTTTACACAGAGACACTTGTTACATTAGTAAAGGGAATATGTAATAAAAGAAGGGATATGAGATGGCTTACTGTATGTAAACCATGTCTCATATCCTGTCGGGTTTGTGAAGGAGATGGCAAAAGCCGGCAATTGAATTACCGGCTTTTCTGCTATCTAGCGCTGAATTAAATAAATAAAAAAATATATATATATAATCTCACTGATAATGCTTTTAAGAATATTTGACGGATCCATGATATATCCATTTTGCAAGCCTGCGAGAAAAAAATCGCCGTACGGAAGCCATACGGATGACACACGGATAAATTTGTGCGTAAAAATCGCATCCTCGCATTGAATACGGAACAGTGTTTTGGGACAATTACTGAGTGTTATGGCCGTAAAAAAGGGACCGTATTTTCATACGCCTAGTGTGACGCCGGCCTAATTGGTTTAATTTTGTGCTGTGCAAAACTGTTACAGATAAAGAGCCTACACGGCTGCCGCAGCATAAAAATAGCAGAAATGAAAGTTTCTTAGCTTTGCATTTAGGAAACAAATAAATAAGAAAAATAATTGTATAAAGGTGTCGGTGGCCTCTGGGGACATATTGCTAACTGTGTGGGGTCTCCTGAAGGTCCAGCTGTTCTTGCAGGAAGATTTCCAACATGAAGGACCAGATTACACCTCCTCCTTCATGGGGCAGTCTTTAACGCTGTAATAAAACTTCTAAGAAAACAGCCGGAGCCCAATAATCATTTGATTGTTTTGTAACTTTCCTCTAGTACAATCACATGTTAATGTTTTACCGGTTGCACAACTTGAATAGGCGTAAACCTGATAAATACCGAAGACTTAAAATGGGCCCTGAGCGGATGGAGCCAAATCAGCTGGAATTTATGACCACGTATCCAGCGCAGATATCAGCTTCCCCCAACACAGCCATAACACACTGTAAGATCCTATGTGCAATATTAAAGGTGCGATAGGTCCCTAAGACCCCCGTACTGAGGTCCATGTGCCGTACAGCCGGGGGAATGAACTCTTCCCATATCTCACAGGAAAGAATAAGTAGATAAGTTGTGTATTATTTTTTTCCCTTTGCATTGTATGGTGACATTCTGCTGCGTTTTCGCTTGCAGAAAATCCTGTTACAGTAGCAGGGTAGTGCGTGATTAATAAATCTCATCTACACTGTGCAAAATATATCTGCAGCGTAAAATGACAGGAATTGCGGGATTGAGAGCAGCAGCGAATACAAAGCCTGAAATGCGCTGCTCCGTGGCACTGACAATTCCAGAGTGGAGCCGAGTTAAAACGCAACCTGAGGAAACATTACACTATTGTTGCAGAAAATTTAGCGGCTGAAAGTTGGACTCAGAGCATGATACACAGATGTCTGAGCACAGGGCGCGATGCATGTACTGGCCGATGCACAGACTGGCCACGGTGCACTGACTGGCGGCGATGCACAGACTGGCCACGGTGCACTGACTGGCGGCGATGCACGGACCGGCGGCAATGAACAGACTGGCCACGGTGCACAGACTGGCGGCGATGCAGACTGGCCACGGTGCACTAACTGGCGGCGATGCACGGGCTGGCCACGGTGCACTGACTGGCCACGGTGCACGGACTGGCGGCGATGAATAGACTGGTCACGGTGCACGGACTGGCCACGGTGCACGGACTGGCGGCGATGCACGGACTGGCGGCGATGCTCGGACTGGCTGCGGTGCACTGACTGGCCACGGTGCACAGACTGGCGGCAATGTCCGGACTGGCCACGGTGCACAGACTGGCCACGGCTCTCCTGTAGCCCATTCTCTGGAATCATGGCTTTGATGTTGGCGTGACCGATTGCAGAAGAGGCTGCTATTATGTGATCACAAGACGTCTGATGCCCGTGTTATTAACCATACGTGCACTCAATTACAGGGGATAGAATAAAGCGTTGTCAAACTTAAAGGGATACTGGATATTGGGACCTTCAACCAGTTCCCCAATTGATCCCCATATACTGGGAAAGACAATCAGCCTGGAAACCTATGGGTAAGAATTCATGTATTTTGGATGCTGCAAATTTTCACCCGTTTTTCTGCATCAGCTAGCTCATTTCAAGCACTTGCATATTTTCTTTTTCTATTGTCTTGCCGCTTTTTTTTTCCGTGTTTTTTTTCTCATGTCATTTTCCTTCCTGGGTTTGTCTCTTTTTGATAAAGTAGTTTTCTTTGAATCATGGCTTATTTCTGAAGCTTTCTGTAAGATTATTGATAAACTCATGCATCAATTTTACATGGTTTTTTAGGGGGGTCCGCAGCAGAATCGCAATAAAAGCGCCCATACACAATTTTTATCTCCGGAATTTCCACACTTCATTCAAGTTGATGTGCAAAATCTGCAAATTTAATGCACATTTACCCCATGAGAAATCGATGTGCTGCAAATCTTTTTAGAAAAATGCACCGAAGACCAATTTCCGTAGTGTTAAACAAAAAGCGCGGCGGGTGCGAGATTTCGAGAAATCTCATTTACTTTGCTCGAACTGTAATAGGCTGTTGGGGTTTTTTTTTTGCATGCAAATATTAAAGTGAATGAGTCCTTGGAAATAATGGACAGAAGACTAATGCGCTCCAGGAGGCGCGTGGGAACCTCCTTCCCAACAGTTTGGTTAGAACTGGCTGAACTTGGACCTCTTTTCATGGTTGAACCCCAAAAAAAAGGAATGCAAACGGACTATAAAATAGATTAAAAAAAATGTTTTCTATTTGCTTTTTGGATACTCTGGTGTCCAAAGAGCCTGGATCGCTCACAAATGTACAGTATGTACCACCATATAACTGAGACTGCTTGCATATAGGAAAATGGGTCCCAATGCGAGATTGACGTATGGATGGCGGAAAATAAGACCATGCGGAATGCAAAAAATATGAAAATCCTCACACGGAGCAAAGTACAGAGAGCGCAGGGTGGGATATTGCTTCTCCTTCCTCTAGTGAGCCTCATGGAAATATCCTATAAAACTTTATACTGTTTGCTCCGGGGATGGGTAATGTGCCGGAGGGCACGGCTGTGGGGAATGTGCATTTATGGCCATGGAGGAAACTGTGCAGAAAGGTAGAGAGCATTCCATATTAACGGAGGATTTCCATCAAGTAATGCTAATATTCCATAACACTTCCATGCACTTTCAGGAGTGGCGCGCCCGGTTCGGCCAGGCTCACTATGCCCAGGTATCGATTGGACCCTGTGCACACTACAGGTGTCGTGCGTCTCGGAAGCCATGATATACGGCCGGCACCCCGGATCTATGCTGTGATCAGAGCCAGCTGTCAGTTCAGCTGCTTGACCCTTTAAATGCAGCTAACAATCAAGACGGTGGCATTTAAGAGGTTGATATAGGGGGAAGGTGTCCCTCCTGAAACGCATAGGCCCCACCACAACACTGTAGCAGGGTGCTGATGGCAACGTAATGTAACCATGGGCCTCCGTGTCTGCCATAATGGTATACCGGTGGGCTTGATCGGTGATAGAGGGCTGCATTGAGCTTTATTAGCAATCAAGTTCCCTAGAAGAACCAATAAAAATGTAAAAAAAATAGAAAAGTTAATTTCACCCCCTTTTCCCATAACGTTATAAAAAAATTGTCATCACTCCACCATTGTGCCCCTATAATAATAATAATCCACCATTGTGCCCCTATAATAACACTCCACCATTGTGCCCCTATACTAATAATACTCCATCATTGTGCCCTTATAATAATAATCCACCATTGTGCCCCTATAATAACACTCCGCCATTGTGCCCCTATAATAACTCCACAATTGTGCCCCTATAATAACACTCCACTATTGTGCCCCTATAATAACACTCCACCATTGTGCCCCTATAATACTCCACCATTGTGCCCCTATAATAACACTCCACAATTGTGCCTCCATAATAACACTCCACCATGGTGCCCCTATAATAGTACTCCACCATTGTGCCCCTATAATAACACTCCACCATTGTGCCCCTATAATAATTATACTCCACCATTGTGCCCCTATAATAATTATACTCCACCATTGTGCCCCTATAATAACACTCCACCATTGTGCCCCTATAACACACCACCACTGTGCCCCTATAATAATAATAACACTTCACCTTTGTGCCCCTATAATAATACTCCACCACTGTGCCCCTAAAATAATAAGTCCACCAATGTGCCCCTATAATAATAATACTCCACCATTGTGCCCCTATAATAAAATTCCACCATTGTGCCCCTATAATAATAATAATACTCCACCATTGTGCCCCTATAATAATAATAACACTCCACCATTGTGCCCCTATAATAACTCTACCATTGTGCCCCTATAATAACACTCCACAATTGTGCCCCCATACTAATAACACTCCACAATTGTGCCCCCATAATAACACTCCACCATTGTGCCCCAATAATAATTATACTCCACCATTGTGCCCCTATAATAATAATACTCCACCATTGTGCCCCTATAACAATAACACTCCACCATTGTGCCCCTATAATAATAATACTCCACCATTGTGCCCCTATAACAATAACACTCCACCATTGTGCCCCTATAATAATACTTCACCATTGTGCCCCTATAATAATAACACTCTACCATTGTGCCCCTATAATAACACTCCACAATTGTGCCCCCATACTAACACTCCACAATTGTGCCCCCATAATAACACTCCACCATTGTGCCCTTATAACACTCAACCATTGTGCCCCTATAATAATAATTATACTCCACCATTGTGCCCCTATAATAATACTCCACCATTGTGCCCCTATAACAATAACACTCCACCATTGTGCCCCTATAATAATACTTCACCATTGTGCCCCTATAATAATACTCCACCATTGTGCCCCTATAATAATACTTCACCATTGTGCCCCTATAATAATACTCCATCATTGTGCCCCTATAATAATACTCCACCACTGTGCCCCTATAATAACACTCCACCATTGTGACCCTATAATAACACTCCACCATTGTGCCCCTATAATAATAATACTCCACCACTGTGCCCCTAAAATAATAATACTCCACCATTGTGCCCCTATAATAGTAATACTCCACCATTGTGCCCCTATAATAACAATACCACCATCGTGCCCCTATGATAACACTCCACCATTGTGCCCCTATCTATATAGAATCGTCTAAGTGGCACTTCCGTCTGTCTTTCTGTCTGTCACGGAAATCCCAAGTCGATGATTGTTGGCAGCCGGCCGGCCGCGACCAATCAGCGACGGGCACACTCCGGCCGCGAAATGGCCACTCCCTACTCCCCTGCAGTCAGTGCCCCCTCCATACTCTCCCCCCACCCCCCCCCCGTCAGCGCCCACATAGCGTTTTAGCAGTCTGTTAAACCAACTGCGTTACACCACGGCATAACGCGATGTAACGCAGTCCGTTAACGCTGCTATTAACATTGTGTGATGAACTCTTTACTATTGATGCTGCCTATGCAGCACCAATAGTAGAAAGATATAATGTTAAAAATAATTTTAAACAAATGGTGCTATTCTCACCTTCCGCCGTCCACCGATGCGAGCGACAAGGCTGCCGCCATCTTCCGTTCCCAGAGATGCATTGCGAAATTACCCAGATGACTTAGCGCTAAGTCATCTGTGTAATTTCGCAATTCATCTCTGGGAACGGAAGCTGGCGGCAGCCTCACACGCATCGGGACAACTTCGGTGGACGCCGGAGGGTGAGTATATAACTTTTTTATTTTAATTCTTTTTTTTTTTTTTTTTAAACAGAGATATCGTGCCCACACTGCTGTATACTACGTGGGCTGTTATATACTGCGTGACTGATATGATATATACTACGTGGGCTGTGTTATTTACTGCGTGGGCTGTGTTATATATACTACATGGCTGCTATATACCACGTGGCTGTGCTATATACCACGTGGCTGTGCTATATACTATGTGGCTGCTATATACTACGTGGCTGCGCTATATACCACATAGCTCTGCTATATACCACGTGGCTCTGCTACTGTATATACCACGTGGCTGTGCTATATACTACCTGGCTGTGGTATATACTACGTGGCTGCGCTATCTACAGTGTTGGCTGTGCTATACTACGTGGCTGTGCTATATCCTGCACCCCGACATCCTGCGACCAATCAGCGATATTGGCGTGGTATTTAACCCCCACTCACAGCGCGCCGTACATACATACATACAGTTGTGGCCAAAAGTATTGACACCCCTGCAATTCTGTCAGATAATACTCAGTTTGTTCCTGAAAATGATTGCAAACACATTCTTTGGTATTATTATCTTCATTTAATTTGTCTTAAATCAAAAAACACAAAAGAGAAAGAAGCAAAACATTGATCATTTCACACAAAACTCCAAAAATGGGCCAGACAAAAGTATTGGCCTAATACTTGGTTGCACAACCTTTAGCCAAAATAACTGCATCCAGCTGTTTCTGGTAACCATCAATGAGTTTCTTACAGTGCTCTGCTGGAATTTTAGACTATTCTTCTTTGGCAAACTGCTCCAGGTCCCTGATACTTGAAGGGTGCCTTCTCCAAACTGCCATTTTTAGATCTTTCCACAGGTGTTCTATTGGATTCAGGTCTGGACTCATTGCTGGCCACCTTAGAAGTCTCCAGTGCTTTCTCTCAAACCATTTTCTAGTGCTTTTTGAAGTGTGTTTTGGGTAATTGTCCAGCTGGAAGACCCATGACCTCTGAGGGAGACCCAGGGGCCCTACATTATGCTGCAAAATTTGTTGGTAGTCTTCAGACTTCATAATGCTATGCACACGGTCAAGCAGTCCAGTGCCAGAGGCAGCAAAGCAACCCCAAAACATCAGGGAACCTCCGCCATGTTTGACTGTAGGGACAGTGCTCTTTTCTTTGAATGCCTCTTTTTTTCTCCTGTAAACTCTATGTTGATGCCTTTGCCCAAAAAAGCTCTACTTTTGTCTCATCTAACCAGAGAACTTTCTTCCAAAACGTTTTAGGCTTATTCAGGTAAGTTTTGGCAAACTCCAGCCTGGCTTTTTTATGTCTCGGGGTAAGAAGTGGGGTCTTCCTGGGTCTCCTACCATACAGTCCTTTTCATTCAGACGCCGACGGATAGTACGGGTTGACACTGTTGTACCCTCGGACTGCAGGGCAGCTTGAACTTGTTTGGATGTTAGTCGAGGTTCTTTATCCAACATCCACACAATCTTGCGTTGAAATCTCTTGTCAATTTTTCTTTTCCGTCCACATCTAGGGAGGTTAGCCACAGTGCCATGGGCTTTAAACGTCTTGATGACACTGCGCACGGTAGACACAGGAACATTCAGATCTTTGGAGATGGACTTGTAGCCTTGAGATTGCTCATGCTTCCTCACAATTTGGTTTCTCAAGTCCTCAGACAGTTCTTTGGTCTTCTTTCTTTTCTCCATGCTCAATGTGGTACACACAAGGACACAGGACAGAGGTTGAGTCAACTTTAATCCATGTCAACTGGCTGCAAGTGTGATTTAGTTATTGCCAACACCTGTTAGGTGCCACAGGTAAGTAAAGGTACCGTCACACTAAACGATATCGCTAGCGATCCGTGACGTTGCAGCGTCCTCGCTAGCGATATCGTTTAGTTTGACACGCAGCAGCGATCAGGATCCTGCTGTGATGTCGCTGGTCGCTGAATAAAGTCCAGAACTTTATTTGGTCGTCCGATCGCCGTGTATCGTTGTGTTTGACACCAAAAGCAACGATACCAGCGATGTTTTACACTGGTAACCAGGGTAAACATCGGGTTACTAAGCGCAGGGCCGCGCTTAGTAACCCGATGTTTACCCTGGTTACCAGCGTAAAAGTAAAAAAAACAAACAGTACATACTTACATGCGCGTCCCCCAGCGTCTGCTTCCTGCTCTGACTGAGATCCGGCCCTAAAGTGAAAGTGAAAGCATAGCGGTGACGTCACCGCTGTGCTGTTAGGGCCGGAGCTCAGTCAGTGTCAGGAAGCAGAGGCTGGGGGACGCGCAGGTGAGCATGTACTGTTTGTTTTTTTTACTGTTACGCTGGTAACCAGGGTAAACATCGGGTTACTAAGCGCGGCCCTGCGCTTAGCAACCCGATGTTTACCCTGGTTACCCGGGGACCTCGGCATCGTTGGTCGCTGGAGAGCGGTCTGTGTGACAGCTCTCCAGCGATCAAACAGCGACGCTGCAGCGATCGGCATCGTTGTCGCTATCGCTGCAGCGTCGCTTAATGTGACGGTACCTTTACAGGTGCTGTTAATTACACACATTAGAGAAGCATCACAAGATTTTTAGAACAGTGCCAATACTTTTGTCCACCCCCTTTTTTATGTTTGGTGTGGAATTATATCCAATTTGGCTTTAGGACAATTCTCTTTTTGTGTTTTTTCATTTAAGACAAATTAAATGAAGATAATAATAACAAAGAATGTGTTTGCAATCATTTTCAGGAAGAAACTGAGTATTATCTGACAGAATTGCAGGGGTGTCAATACTTTTGGACACAACTGTACATATTCTAGAATACCCGATGCGTTAGAATCGGGCCACCATCTAGTAATAATAATAACACTCCACCATTGTGCCCCTATAATAATAATAATAACACTCCACCATTGTGCCCATATAATAACACTCCACCATTGTGCCCCTATAATAATAATCCACCATTGTGCCCCTATAATAATAATACTCCACCACCATTGTGCCCCTATAATAATACTCCACCATTGTGACCCTATAATAACACTCCACCATTGTGCCCCTATAATAATAATCCACCACTGTGCCCCTATAATAAGACTCCACCATTGTGCTCTTATAATAATAATCCACCACTGTGCCCCTATAATAATACTCCACCATTGTGCCCCTATAATAATAACACTCCACCACTGTGCCCCTATAATAATAATAATCCACCATTGTGCCCCAATAACACTCCACCATTCTGCCCCTATAATAATAATAATCCACCATTGTGCCCCAATAATAACACTCCACCATTCTGCCCCTATAATAATAATCCACCATTGTGCCCCAATAACAATAATCCACCATTGTGCCCCAATGATAATAACACTCCACCATTCTGCCCCTATCTACTATATAATTGTCTAAGGGTACTTCCGTCTGTCTGTTGCGGTTATTCGTTCGCTGATTGGTCTCGCCAGCTGCCTGTCATGGCTGCCGCGACCAATCAGCGACGCGCACAGTCCTGAAAAAAATGGCCGCTCCTTACTCCCCGCACTCACTGCCCGGCGCCCGCATACACCCCTCCGGTCACCGCTCACACAGGGTTAATGCCGGCGGTAACGGACCGCGTTATGCCGCGGGTAACGCACTCCGTTACGCCGCTATTAACCCTGTGTGTCCCCAACTTTGTACTATTGACGCTGCCTATGCGGCATCAATAGTACAAAATGTAATGTTAAAAATAATAAATAAATTAAAAAAAAACCTGCTATACTCACCCTCTGTAGTCCGCTGAGCCGCTCGCGCCGCCAGCCATCTTCCGTTGCAGGTTGCGGTGGCAAAGATGGTATGGCAGAAGGACCTGCCACGACGTCACGGTCATGTGACTGCGACGTCATCACAAGTCCTGCGCTCAGACCAACCCTGGGACCAGAAGCTGCCGTGGACTACAAGGGGCTCTCGGAAAGGTGAGTATATGTTTATTTTTTAACCTGTGACAAACGTGGCTGGGCAATATACTACGTGGCTGGGCAATATACTACGTGGCTCTGTGCTGTATACTACGTGGCTCTATGCTGTATACTACGTCACTGGGCAATATAGTACGTGACTTGGCAATATATTACGTGGCTGGGCAATATACTACGGCGCTGAGCAATATACTACGTGACTTGGTTACGTGGCTGGGCAATATACTACGTGGGCTGTGCAATATACTACGTGGGCTGGGCAATATACTACGTGGACATGCATAGTCTAGAATACCCGATGCGTTAGAATCGGGCCACCATCTAGTAATAATAACACTCCACCATTCTGCCCCTATAAGGGTATGTTTCCACGTTCAGGATTGCATCAGGATTTGGTCAGGATTTTACGTCAGCATTTGTAAGCCAAAACCAGGAGTGGGTGATAAATGCAGAATTGGTGATGTGTTTCTATTATACTTTTCCTCTAATTGTTCCACTCCTGGTTTTGGCTTACAAATACTGATGGAAAATCCTGACCAAATCCTGATGCAATCCTGAACGTGGACACATACCCTAATAATACTCCACCATTGTGCCCCAATAATAATAACACTCCACCATTGTGCCCCTATAATAATAATCCACCATTGTGCCCCTATAATAATAACACACCACCATTGTGCCCCTATAATAATACTCCACCATTCTGCCTCAATAATAAAGTCTTCCATATGTAACTGCACGGCTTATGAATTATTATTAATATTATGACACATAACGGCCACCAGAGGGCGCTCACACATAATAACATTGCAGTTTTGCTGGCTGTCCGCAGGACACATCATGGATACGCCATGGTCCGGAGGGGAATCCCTGCAGACCCCCGGACGCCTTCACCCTCCGGTGCCGCCTCAGGCTGGGGGTCTCCGCCTGGTGCAGGACAGGTGGGCACCGACTAGTGATGGGTAGCTCCTGAATGAGCCGGCTCAAAGAGCCGGCTCTTTATAGTGAACCATATGAGTCGGCTCCTGGCAAGGAGCCATATAAATTTTAAACGGCTCCTTGCCAGTTCCACAGACAGTCACTGATCCTATTTAGCCACAACCCCAAAGCGGAGACTGACAATGCATCCTCCTGCCCGTTGCGGCCACCTGCTGCATGCATGCAGTACTCACAGCCTAGCCTCCCCCATTGCCCTCAAGCCTGCCTGCCCATTCACATTAAAGTTCACAAAAACAAACTGTACTCTATGTGACAGACTGTTGGAATTAGTGTATGTGTCAATTCTTAAAGTTGCTATCACATCTTGAGACCATCAATTCCGCCCAGTGTGAACATGGCCTAAAATGTGTCACTGTAAGGCTACGTGCAAAGTCGTATTCTGTTGCTGATTTGCAGGTTGATTTTGTGTTTGTTACTTTTTACAGCAAATAATATAAAATCTGGTTATTCTGGAAATTATACTCTTTTATGTCATAAATGGCCATGTGTGAAGATTTTTGCTAAAATGATGGATTAAAACATTCCAGAATTTGGCTGTAAATTAAAATGCAAAGGTAAAAAATGAAGAGCCATTTTGGGAGCCAAAAGAACCGGTTCTTTTTGGTGAGCCGATCCAAAAGAGTCGGCTCACCCAAAAATCGCATTTTACCCATCACTAGCACCGACACCTCTCTGTGACCAGTGACGGCTCCGTGTGTTCCCTGACACATGGCAGACATGTGATCACAGCACGCCCCGCCCCCTCCGTGACTTCCCCTCCAATAAGAGCGCGGCTCGGTGTGTGGGTGTGGCGAGGAGTCCCGTGTCGGAGCCGCAGGAGCCTGAGGTGATTGTGTCTCCCGTCAGTGACTGCGGCCGCTCCGTACCGACAGCTCCGCGCTTCTCCGTGATGGAGGCCGCCGCTCCCGCCGTCATCTCCGTGCACTGGTTCCGGAAGGGGCTGCGGCTGCACGATAAACCGGCGCTGGTGGCCGCGCTGCGGGGGGCGCGCTGTGTGCGCTGCGTCTACACCCTGGACCCCTGGTTCGCGGCCTCCTCCTGCGGGATCAATAGATGGAGGTGAGGAACGGGGCGACCTGTGGGGATCCGCGGGGAGAGCCGGCAACGTAGAAGGGACAAAGCCGGCATCACTGAGGGGAGAGGGGGGGACGGAGCCGGCATCACTGAGGGGAGAGGGGGGGACGGAGCCGGCATCACTGAGGGGAGAGGGGGGGGACGGCCGGCAGGTGGCATTGATGCAGGGGCGGCTCCTGTTCGGGGGCTCCAGTACATGTTGTGAGCAGCAGTTGGCGCTATGTTGGAGGTTGGGCCGTGATGTTTGCAGGTAGGCAATGATCTTTGTTCTGCTTTCTACCACTCACCAGGAGGGTGGTTCCTAAACACTGGCATCAGTACACCAGGCGTGTCCAGAGGAGCAGAGGTTGGCATCTAATGGCTGTGGACGTGGGTTCAGTGACTTGCACCATAGGATGTGCGGGTAGCCGGCGTTCACAGTGCCAACGATGTCACATAGTCGGTGGAAGGGCATATATCTCTATGGAGGAGATGATGGGGGTTGTGTGACCGGCGGGGAGGTAAGTGCAGGGTTTCCATGTCTTGTCTTATAGCTGTGGGCTCCGCCAGTGAGTGATGCTACCACACTGAGACTGCGGGTCTGTAGCTGTGGAGGTAGCAGAGCCGAACCTGTCAGAAACCGTACGGATGTGGAGGGTTTTCAGCTTCTTGGATGTATCTGTACTGAGCTTATTCACTGACAGCAAGCAGAGAGCCTTAAAAGCTGTAAAACAGAAATGCAATGTATATTAGAAAGATGGGAGGGACAGTACCCCTATTCTCTTGGTCACTGGGACCCCCAGGATTCCAAGTACATTGTTCTAGACCCCCATAGATGATTGATGTAGTGATGGTGACCTTCGCCCTTTCAAGCATTGCAGCTCTTGCAATCCGTGGTGGTCTGCAAGTAAAGATGCTCCCTCCTCTGGTGGGCCCGGCTGCTAGCACCCCATGAATGCTGGGGGTGGTAGTTGATTTCCACTTCCAGTGCCACATGCAGCTGAATGACTCTGTAATCCCCCTGTAAACCCCCCACCGCCTTACATAAGCCACACACTTATTGTTTTGTAGCCTGTCTGCCCCACCCACACGACAAGATACTGCCAGGGGCGTAGTCCCAATCTGGGTCCTGTGTGGGCGGTGGATCAGACCGGTGTCTGGCAGACAGCGGAGGTTTTGCTCTGCGCCGTCACTTTAAATAGTTGTAATTTACTTCGACAGCAAGCAGAGATATCGCCTAAAGCTCGAGGAATGCGACTCTTTTGTGTGCTGTACCCTGCAGTGATCCGCGCACATGAGGATGGGCTCTTGGCTTCTGGATGTGACATAAGAATGTTTCCATTCAGTCATAGCAAGCAGAATGTGCACCTTGTAGTGAGGATTCAGCAGAGACATAATTGCACTGATTTTTCATGATGCATAAAGGGGCGACTCCCTGCGGTTTGCGATTGTACAGGAACAGTTCCATTCACTGACATGGAGCTTGGGAGCCCCCTGTATTAGTTGGAGCAGCCCCCTGCTCTCGGCTGTGTAGGGCTACGATCACAGGAGCCACCAGGGCTAATCGTGACCCTCATATGCACATGCATGCTGGACTCGGGTCTCGATGGATGGAGGAACACAAGTCACTAACACAAGTCACTGTCACACGTATCTCCCTCCCCCAATAAAAACAAGGGATTGGGCATATTGAAACCCAACATGCCCCATCTTTCGTCACCCTGCACTGAGTGAGCCTGAGCGCTCCCATATACATTACCTGGACGCCTGGTCCTGCTATTAGTCATTTCCCTGTAACCATCTTATGTGCACTCCTAAGTCCCTATGACAACACTTCTTGCCCTGCATTCTGACATAAGGCTACACCTTCTGTATTCACAGGGTCGGGCAGAGCCGTAGACAGTGGATGGGACGGTGGCGCTAGTTTTCCGTAATAATCGGGCTACTTAGGTAACGTAGTTGATTGGACAGGATCGTGCCCATGTAAATTTTGCGCCATGACTGTGCCCGGTGTGGTTGTCTCGGTGCTGTTCCCTTTTAAGGCTCTCTTGCAGTCGTAGACGTTTCCGTCATCTTCTCTCGCGGCCGTTGCGTAACATCCGGATTAATTATATGCTGAACGCTGTAATCCACATACCTGCCCATCACCCCGCCCCCGCCCCCCCCCCCCCCCCCCCCCGGAGGATCCCTCCCTGCTGTGATTGTTACCTCGGCTTCCATAGGAGCAGATCTTGTGACGCTGGAGACCTCTTTATGTTTAGGGAACCTGGGGATGACATACCGAGTCCTACTACACGAGTATGTGCCTCCTTGCTGACTGTCTCCTTGAAGTTTGCTTGCATGTCAGTCTTTACTGCAGCTCTGGCATTCCATTCATGAATCAGGCAGCCCTGCATGATCAGAGCTGCCACCAAGGTATCTACTTTACGTGGTCTGTGACAGACAGGAGCCCCCCAATTCACTTATATTGAGGCCACTTGATACAATAGTGTCCATAAAGGATTAACGATGCTAATGAATGGCACTGGGGACCTCCGCTGGTTGCAGCCGACTCACTGGGGAGGTCTGATGTGTACGGGGGAGCATCCCTAGTCTCTCAGGGCAGATGGTGTCGGCGGAGAGGAGGATCAGGCATGTTGGATTTCAACATGACCAATCCTTCTTTTTTTTTTTTTTTTTTTTTTTTAAACTCTGTAGACAAGCAGACGAGTCTGAGGGAAGAAAGAGGACATGGAGTGGGGCACAAGGGTCCTAGAAAGGGGGGGAAACGAGTCTGGGAAGATTTTAAGAGCCTTTGGGCGTGGGACTGATGTTTGATTGCATCATACGTCGGAGCCTCCTATGGCCATTCTTGCGCCCTCCTCCTTATAGGCCCCTCTCCGGTGAGGAGGGTATACGCCGACACATCTGTGAGTTGTATACAGCTCCGGGCACTTCTAGACCGGGGCCCAGTTCTGCCTTGTATAACATCATGTCCTGGAAGTCGCCTTTCTGGAGCGGATGGTGGGCCGCACACCACCTGCCCCGCCTCGTGGTGACTTATGGATTCTATAACCGGTATAGCAGAGCTGAATTTGCCACGTGGGTTTACATGGGACTGCTGGTAAATCTACAGACTTATCTGAGCTCGGAGAGTAATTATCGGGGACAAGAATCAGATTCTGCTCTGCTACATCTGTGCCCCCCTCACCTCCGCTGTCACACCGGCATCATTTGGGCATGAAGCAGCAGCTCTCTGGGGGTGTTTGACCCGTTTTCTCTGCTGTGCTGATTTCCAGTAGCGGGCACAATACATGTCAGTGTGCGGTGGTGACTGTGCCCGCCTCGCCATCACGTTTGTTTTATCGCCCTGCAAGATGGAGATGTAGGGACATACATTGGCAGTGCGTGGGCGCTATGGGCCTTGTGTTGGCAAAACTTGGCACGCTAAACCATTTGGTGCTATATGGGCAGAGTATGGCAATACCGAGACAATAGATAGCACACGGGCAAAGTTTTCTCTTATATCTGGGCCATGAAAAGCACAAAGTCGGCAGATACCACCTGGGCACCGCATACTATATAGGAGCTCTGGGGCCCCCTTGGCCACTTTCAGTCTCTGCAGGCATTATTCATCTGGGAAACTCTGTGGGCGATACTCCTCAGGGTGCTATATGGAGCTGTGTTGACATAATTGAGCAGTTTATGGATCTCTGGGCATTATTTGGCCGCAGTGTGGATCTCTGGGCATTATTTGGCCGCAGTGTGGATCTCTGGGCATTATTTGGCCGCAGTGTGGATCTCTGGGCATTATTTGGTCGCTGTGTGGATCTCTGGGCATTATTTGGGTGCTGTGGATCTCTGGGTATTATTTGGCCGCTGTGTGGATCTCTGGGCATTATTTGGTCGCTGTGGATCTCTGGGCATTATATGGGTGCATTATTTGGGCGCTGTGTGGATCTCTGTGGACAATGTGTTGCACTCTACAAATCCAGATGATTGCATCTTGTCTCTTCCAGGTTTTTGCTTCAATCCTTAGAAGATTTAGACTCCAGTCTGAGAAAGTTGGGTTCTCGCCTGTTCGTGGTGCGGGGGCAGCCGGCCGACGTCTTCCCCAGATTATTTAAGGTGAGTTACCGACACCTTTCGGCAGCGTTGCGGATACCTGACAGGTCAGATGGACGTCTCCCACGCCGCGCCTCTTACCCTCGTTGTGGACTGATAAGTAGAAGGCGCTGATTTCCGAGCTCCATCTTTTCTGTGATGAGTTGGGGTGTAACGGGGTCTACCGTGCTGGAGTACCTCTTTCAGTACCACCCCGTGTTTCAGGAGGTCCACTCCGCTTTGGCTGGAGTCTGAATGAAGGACGCTACAGGGAGTTACATGGGCGCATATAAAAGATCACTGCTTCTCCACATATTTCCAGTATGACAACACTTTAATCATAGGACACAGACTATATGACACAGTTACAGAGGGCAGGCCAATTGAAAAGCAGCAGGCCAGACATACATTACAATAGCCGCAGGTGGCCGGAGCCTGCCGATATTTACTGTGGGAATTACAAAGGTGGGGGAGGACAGAAGGGGGATATCTTGTCCCCTCTGCCCAGGGGCGCAGCCTGTGGGCTGATGTATTAAAGACATGCATCTCACATGGAACCTAGTATACATACATATAACTGCACAACATATTCTGGGTGCTGGGGGTTCCGTAACACGGCTCCCCTCTTCAGCGACGCGATCGGCATACACAGTCTGATCCTTAACGGATTGGTTTGGGGATGACCGAAGTTTATGGGGTTGGTACAAGTTCCGTTTGTCAACTTAGTCCATCGGCGTTACCGTTTTGTTTGCCGGGTCTGTAGTGGATGGTGAAGTCCAGAGGTTGTAGGGCTAAACTTCACCGCAGTAATCTGGCGTTGTCTCCGGAGACCCGATTAAGCCAGACTAGGGGATTATGGTCCGTTAGGAGGGAAAACTGTCGTCCATACAAATATGGTTGCAACTTTTTGAGTGCCCATACTACCGCCAGGCACTCCTTCTCGATGGCCGCATAGCTTACTTCACGGGGCAGTAGTTTCCGACTCAGGTAAGCTACCGGGTGTTCTTGGCCGTCCGGCCCGACTTGGCTCAGTACTGCCCCCAATCCAAACATAGAAGCGTCTGTGTGAACAAGGAAACGTTCAGTTGGATCGGGTGCGGCCAATACAGGGGTATTGGTGAGGGCGTCCTTTAGCTGGCGGAAGGCTTCCTCACACTCTGGGGTCCAGGTTACCTGGCGAGGTTGGTTCTTACGGGTTAGATCAGTGAGGGGCTTGGCTACGCTGCTGTAATTGGGAACGAATTTCCTGTAATACCCTGCTGTCCCTAGAAACGCCATGACCTGGGTTTTAGTGCGTGGGGTGGGCCATTTGGCTATGGCCTCAATCTTGGCTGGTTCTGGTCGCTGTTTCCCATTTCCCACCCAATGCCCTAAATACTGAACCTCTGCTTTGCCCACGTGACACTTGTTTGGGTTCAGGGTGATTCCGGCCTTGTGGATCCTGTCCAATACTGTCTCTAGGTGATTTAGATGCTCTTCCCACGTCGCGCTGTAGATGGCGATGTCATCCAGGTAGGCACAAGCATAGTCCTGGAGACCATCCAGAAGCCGGTCAGCCAGCCTCTGGAAGGTCGCCGGGGCATTCTTCATCCTGAATGGCATAACTCGAAAATGGAATAAGCCGAACGGGGTGACCAATGCCGACTTGGGAATAGCGTCAGGACTAAGGGGAATCTGCCAGTAGCCTTTGCATAGATCGATGGTGGTCAAATACTTTGCCCCCGCCAGCCGGTCTAACAACTCATCCACACGCGGCATGGGATACGCATCCGTCACCGTTTTTTCATTGAGCTTACGATAGTCTACACAAAACCGTGTAGTCCCATCCTTCTTGGGCACTAACACTACGGGGGATGCCCATGGACTATCTGACTCTTCAATGACCCCTAAGCGCAACATCTCTTGTATCTCTTGTCGCATCCCTTCTCGTACAGACTTAGAGACGCAGAAGGGGGGTTGTCGCAGGGGGGTCTGATCCTGGGTCTCAACCTTGTGTTGTGCCAGGCGAGTGTACCCTGGTCTCCCCAAAAACATCCTCTGTCGCTGCCTCAACAACGCCTCCGCCTGCTGTCTCTCCCGGGGACCTAGGTCTTCACCCAAGTGTACCTGGTCCCATGTTTTAGACTGAGTCCTTTCCCCTAAGACATCAGGCAAGGGAAGTCCGGCTAAATCCTCTGCTTCAGGTGCACAGATGGCCACTACCTCTTCAGGGCGCTCCCGGTAGGGCTTCAGCATATTCACGTGGAACATGCGGATAACCCTGGGGTCGTCACAATCGACGACATTATAGGTGATGTCGGGTATTTTCCCCACTACCTGGTAGGGCCCCTGCCATGCAGCTTGGAACTTGTTCTGCCTAGTGGGCTCTAACACCAGGACCTTCTGTCCTATTTCCAAGGTGCATTCTATGGCCCTCCGATCGTACCATACGTGCTGGCGCCGCTGGGCCACCTGCATGTTCCCACGTACAGCCTGGGTCAGCTCCTGTAGGCGGTCCCGGAATTCCAGCACATAGGGTACAATAGGTACCCCTTCTATGATGCCCTCCCCTTCCCAGTGTTTTAGCACTAAGTCTAGGGGTCCCCTTAACCGTCTCCCGTATACCAGTTCGAACGGGGAGAACCCCGTGGATTCTTGGGGCACCTCCCGATAGGCAAACAGGAGGTGTGGCAAGAATTTCTCCCTGTCCCTGTAGGTACTGGTAAAAGTCCAAATGAGTTTTTTTTTTTTTAACGTCCCGTTAGAGCGTTCACACAACCCATTGGTTTGCTGGTGGTACGGGGCGCTTCTAATGGACTTTACGCCGCACAGCTTCCACAGTTGGTTGGTCACCTCTGCTGTAAACTTAGTACCCTGGTCCGAGATAATCTCCCGGGGAAATCCAACCCATGAGAGAACCTGGAGCAGGGCCGCCGCCACCGTCTCTGCCAGTATGTTAGGTAACGCAACCGCCTCTGGATACCGTGTGGCATAATCTACCACTGTCAATATATACCTTTTCCCTGACGGACTGGGTTTGGCTAACTGCCCTATCAGATCGACCGCTACTCGGCTAAATGGTTCCTCCACAATGGGGTGGGGGCGTAATTTGGCCTTGCATCGATTTCCCCTCTTGCCAATGCGCTGGCAACGGTCACAGGTCTGGCAGTACTGACGAACATCATAGGTTACCCCCGGCCAAAAGACATTTTGTGTCAGACGATGCCTGGTGCGACTGACTCCGAAGTGCCCGGCCAAGGGTATGTCATGAGAGATTCACAGTAACTCCTGCCTATACTTCTTGGGAACTACCAGCTGTCATTTTATAGTGGGGCTCGTCCCTGTGTGGTGCTGCTCTGTGATCCGGTAGAGGAGTCCCTGCTTCCATACAAACTGTTCCCCTTCCAATACCCCTCTCCCCTCCTGTGCCTTCCCACGATATCCCTCCAATGAAGGATCCTCAAGTAACTCCCTCTTAAATTCAGCTGGGGTGGCCTAAGAAATGTATCTGGTTATGGGAATACGTGTAGGGCTGGGATGTCTTACCTGGGTCTCCTCTGAGTGTGATTCCGCCTCCGCAGCTTGAGGTTGTCTCCGGGTGGTCACAGGATGTCTCAGCCAGAGGGGCAACCGAGAAGGCAGACAACATGGGCCCCAAGTCATTTCCCAGCAAGACGTCTGCAGGCAAATCCTCCATCAAGCAAACAAAAAAGCACCACAGCAGTTTAAATATCCAAAGTAGCAAAAAGGTATATTTTATTTATAAAAAATAGAGAAACAGGTACATTTGAAAGCATGGGAACACATATAACAACACAGCACTATAGTGCCCAAAGAGAGCTGTGGACGGTATCCATATAGTATATTTAAAAAAAGGTAATGGTAGAAGCAAGGATTTAACATGGCGTACTCCCTTATGAAGCCATGCTTGGCTCCCCAGGTACTAGTAATAGGAAATACATAAGGCAATGTAGTGAATACGCTAGGATAGCAACATACCAGGGTATAATGTCCGTCACCACGCCGTCCACTGCGATCCCCGACGCGCGTTTCGGTTAAGAAACCTTCCTCGGGGGGCATGTCTAACAACTAAAAAGTGCTGTCTTATATAGTGTAGATGTATACCGCCAAAGCGGAACCGGAAATCCATCACCATTCACAAAGCACCGCCAACGTAAACCGGAAGTAGTGGGACATCACTACAGCGTCGCCATGGCGACGCCAGAAGGGCGTCGCTGCCGCGTCACAAAATCATCGCCGAAGCGTCACAATAATGACGCAAGTGTAGATTCAGTGAAAAAAATCAAAACGCTAATGCCCACATAAAATAACGAAACCGGAAATACTGAGGCGTCACCATAGAGACCAACATGGTTGGTGCGCCGCTATCCAGTCAGCTGATGCTGGAACACATGGGGCCCCATGTGACCAGGTAACAGACTGACAACAAGGGGCGGAGTCACAACAACAGAATGGTATACATAGACTAATAAGCCGCATAAGAGGCGGAAAAATACAAGACAGAAAGAAGACATATATAGGAGAAAAATAACACACAGTATCCTATGGAGTAAGGACCGAATATATATGGAGATACTACATATAAATGTATAAATATGGAGATATATGACATATTCAAATCTCAAACATAATCCGGATATACTGAAGTTTGGGACTAGATCTCGGGGTACAAAGTATAAGTTAATATAATAATATAGATAACAAATATAAACATAGTACAAACAGTCAAAACGGATCATCAGACCGAAGCTGTATATATACAGAGAAAGGAATATGAAACAACAATATATGAAATATCACAAAAAATATATGTATAAACAATGTCCGAACATATCCATAGTCTCGAATAAGAGTAACAGCAGCAGATCCAGATGAAAAAGCAGATCCGGTAGACAGCATGAACCCCCGTATATTTGCTGATATCATCCACATAAAGGGTATATCTCCGGTCACGAACCCACATAAGGCATATAGATACTAAAAGTAAAAAACACTGGTTAAAAATGAATAAAAGAACATAGTGCAGCGTTATGCATATGTATGGTGCGCAGGGGCGAGGCGACTATAGGAAGGGAGCAAAGGGAAGGTTCTCATTCAGTCCATATGGATGGACTGTCTTTAGTGTCCATATCCAACGTGACTCCATCATACCCAGCCGTTTAGATAATTGGCCTCCCCGGATATTGATCCGGAGGGCATCAATGCCACGTACCCGTAAAAGTGATCCATCACAGGCATGGAATGACTTAAAGTGCCTAGGTAATGTCTTGAGGGTGGAAGCGTCCACCTGCGTAGATGCCGCCTAAATGTCTAGGACGTGCTCCCGAACACGGACCTTCAGCTGGCGGGTTGTTAACCCGACATATATTAAGCCACAAGGGCAAGACGCATAATGCACTACGTACCTCGTTGTACATGTAATGCGCTGTCTAATGTCAAAGGTTCTCTTGCCACTGGAGTCCGTGAAGGTAGCACATCGGTCGACATTGGTACAGGCAATACATCTGCCGCAGGGGGCGCAACCCACCCCACCGCGGCCCATATTCAAAAACGTCAATGGACGAGGTCCCACATAATGACTCTGTGTCAAATGGTCTCTGAGGTTTTTAGAGCGACGAAACGTAATCCGTGGTTTAACAGGGAGAAACCTGCTGATTATGGGATCAATTTTAAGGATGGGCCATGCTTTTTCAAGCACAGACCTCACCCTACTGGATTGGGAGTTAAAGGTGGTGATAAACCTCACTTGATCACCTTGACGTCCAGTATTAGATCTAGTCCCATACAGCAGTAGGGTGAGGTCTGTGCTTGAAAAAGCATGGCCCATCCTTAAAATTGATCCCATAATCAGCAGGTTTCTCCCTGTTAAACCACTGATTACGTTTCGTCGCTCTAAAAACCTCAGAGACCATTTGACACAGTCATTATGTGGGACCTCGTCCATTGACGTTTTTGGATATGGGCCGCGGTGGGGTGGGTTGCGCCCACTGCAGCAGATGTATTGCCTGTACCAATGTCGACCGATGTGCTACCTTCACGGACTCCAGTGGCAAGAGAACCTTTGACATTAGACAGCGCATTACATGTACAACGAGGTACGTAGTGTATTATGCGTCTTGCCCTTGTGGCTTAATATATGTCGGGTTAACAACCCGCCAGCTGAAGGTCCGTGTTCGGGAGCACGTCCTAGACATTCAGGCGGCATCTACGCAGGTGGACGCTTCCACCCTCAAGACATTACCTAGGCACTTTAAGTCATTCCATGCCTGTGATGGATCACTTTTACGGGTACGTGGCATTGATGCCCTCCGGATCAATATCCGGGGAGGCCAATTATCTAAACGGCTGGGTATGATGGAGTCACGTTGGATATGGACACTAAAGACAGTCCATCCATATGGACTGAATGAGAACCTTCCCTTTGCTCCCTTCCTATAGTCGCCTCGCCCCTGCGCACCATACATATGCATAACGCTGCACTATGTTCTTTTATTCATTTTTAACCAGTGTTTTTTACTTTTAGTATCTATATGCCTTATGTGGGTTCGTGACCGGAGATATACCCTTTATGTGGATGATATCAGCAAATATACGGGGGTTCATGCTGTCTACCGGATCTGCTTTTTCATCTGGATCTGCTGCTGTTACTCTTATTCGAGACTATGGATATGTTCGGACATTGTTTATACATATATTTTTTGTGATATTTCATATATTGTTGTTTCATATTCCTTTCTCTGTGTATATATACAGCTTCGGTCTGATGATCCGTTTTGACTGTTTGTACTATGTTTATATTTGTTATCTATATTATTATATTAACTTATACTTTGTACCCCGAGATCTAGTCCCAAACTTCGGTATATCCGGATTATGTTTGAGATTTGAATATGTCATATATCTCCACATTTATATATTTATATGTAGTATCTCCATATATATATTCGGTCCTTACTCCATAGGATACTGTGGTGTTTTTCTCCTATATGTCTTCTTCTTTCTGTCTTGTAGTATTTTTCCGCCTCTTATGCGGCTTATTTGTCTATGTATACCATTCTGTTGTGACTCCGCCCCTTGTTGTCAGTCTGTTACCTGGTCACATGGGGCCCCATGTGTTCCAGCATCAGCTGACTGGATAGCGGCGTACCAACCATGTTGGTCTCTATGGTGACGCCTCAGTATTTTTATGTGGGCATTAGCGTTTTGATTTTTTCACTGAATCTACACTTGCGTCATTATTGTGACGCTTCGGCGATGATTTTGTGACGCTTTGGCGACGCCCTTCTGGCGTCGCCATGGCGACGCTGTAGTGATGTCCCACTACTTCGGTTTACGTTGGCGGTGCTTGGTGAATGGTGATGGATTTCCGGTTCCGCTTTGGCGGTATACATCTACACTATATAAGACAGCACTTTTTAGTTGTTAGACATGTCCCCTGAGGAAGGTTTCTTAACCGAAACGCGCGTCGGGGATCGCAGTGGACGGCGTGGTGACGGACATTATACCCTGGTATGTTGCTATCCTAGCGTATTCACTACATTGCCTTATGTATTTCCTATTACTAGTACCTGGGGAGCCAAGCATGGCTTCATAAGGGATTACGCCATGTTAAATCCTTGCTTCTACCATTACCTTTTTTTAATATACTATATGGATACCGTCCACAGCTCTCTTTGGGCACTATAGTGCTGTGTTATATGTGTTCCCATGCTTTCAAATGTACCTGTTTCTCTATTTTTTATAAATAAAATATACCTTTTTGCTACTTTGGATATTTAAACTGCTGTGGTGCTTTTTTGTTTGCTTAGTGTTTATTGTAGTTTATCCCAATATGGTCCATATATGTGAGGGGGACCATATATTATATTCTTGGCTCTAATGTTGGGCCCTGTACTTGGGTCTTCTTTCCCTGCACATATAGGATGTCAATGTTGATACAAATCCTCCATCAAGCCGATCTCAACAAGGCCATCCCCCGACTCCCCAGTTCAGGTGAATCCTGGCAGGTGGCAGTCGATGTATGGCCCCTGCTACACGGACTGCCACTGTCCGGTCCATCTTCTCTTCGTCCCGGACGAGATGAGGCTTCACAAGGGTCAAAGTTGCCTCGGAATCTTAGTCCCTGCATACGTTTCCCATTAACCCACACGACCTGTCGATGCTGTTGTCTTTTATCTGCCCGGGCTCCCTACACGGGGACCACTTCATGCAGCACTTCCTCCATCTCTTCCACCCTTTGGTTAGTCGTAGCCCCCAATGCCGGGTCAGCTTCGCCTTGGTAGCAGTGTACAGCGGCCCGGCTGAAGGTAGCTGTTCCCGCCTTTGGCCACTGGGTATGCTGAGTCCGGTTGGGACATTGTCTTTGCAGGTGGCCCAGCTGATGGCAGGTGTGGCATCGCGCCCCGGGGGGACTATGGTAGGCCAGGTTTTTAGCTGGTCCCCCTACAATCTTCTGTGGTTTGGGGGCCTCCAGGTCCATGGGCGGACCCCTAGTGACCATCTTTGATCCGGACAGCTGAGGCCTCCTGGCATCATGTTCATCGGCCAGACGAGCGGCCTCCTCAAGAGTTGTTGGCCGCCTGTCCCAAAGCCATTCCTGTGTCTCGGGGGTTGGTCCATTAAAGAATCGTTCTAACAAGAAGAGCTGGAGGACGTCCTCCTTAGTGGTTGCTTGGCTCCCTTGTACCCCCTGTAGCAGTGACCGCCGTAATTTACAGGCCCATTCAGCGTGGGTATCGGTTACTCGTTTTATAAGTCCGCGGAACTTTTGGCGGTATGCCTCTGGTGTCAGCGCATACCGGGCCAAGATCACTTCTTTGATCCGCTCATAGTCCATACAGTCCTCATCAGGTACCGTGCGATAGGCGTCCGCTACCCGGCCTGTGAGCTTGCTGGCCAGAATCTGAACCCGTTCCTCCGGCTTCACTTGATGAAGGGCACACTGCCGCTCAAAGTCCTGCAGAAAGCCATCCATGTCTTCCTCTGCCTCCCCCAACTGTCGCAAGGCATTATACTGGATCTTTTTGTGGCTTGGGCTACTTTCACACTAGCGTCGGTACGGGGCCGTCGTGCTGTGTCGGCCCAACGTACCGACGCATACTGTGCAAGCGCCGCACAACGGGGGCAGCAGATGCTGTTTTTCCACGCATCCGCTGCCCCATTGGGAGGTGGGGGTGGAGTTCCGGCCGCGCATGCGCGGTCGGAAATGGCGGACCGTCGGCACCAAAAAACGTTACGTGTAACGTTTTTTGCTGCCGGCGGTACGCCACAACACAACCGTCGCACGACGGTTGCAACGTGTGTCAATACGTCGCAATGCGTCACTAATGTTAGTCTATGGGGGAAAAAACGCATCCTGCAGACGACTTTGCAGGATGCATTTTTTCGCCAAAACGACGCATTGCAACGTATGCAAAAAAACGCTAGTGTGAAAGTAGCCTAACTGTTGAAGGTACCTGGGTGGAGGCCAGAGCTCCCCCTGCTCGCTGACTCTCCATCTTGGCCAGCTCCACTTTGGTCCGTTCTGCCAACTCCATCTTGGCTAGCTCTATCCTGGTCCGCTCGGCCATCTTCTCTTTCAGATCAGTACGCACATCAGCCATCACCTCTCGTATGATCTCTACTGCAGGGTTTGGGCCAAAGAAAGCCAGTCTGTTCTTTACCTCCCTCTGGAATTCAGTCTCCTCCACGTTCACATTGGGGGGCGCTGCACTGTCGTGTTCCATGATGGCTGCTATCAAATCCGCTTTTGTTTTGTTGCTGGCGATTAACCCTCAGGCTTCCACCAGATCTTTTAATGTAGTCCTCTTTAATGTTTCCTCTTTAACTTCTGGTAGTTGTTTTCCATTCATTACTTTCCTCCTGTAGACTGGGTATCACATCCCGCTGTCTGCCACCAGTGTAACGGGGTCTACCATGCTGGAGTACCTCTTTCAGTACCACTCCGTGTTTCAGGAGGTCCACTCTGCTTTGGCTGGAGTCTGAATGAAGGACGCTGGCTGGAATCGCTTGGTTACATGGGCGCATATACTGTAACAGATCACTGCTTCTCCACGTATTTCCAGTATGGCAACACTTTACTCACAGGACACAGAATATATCACACAGTTACAGAGGGCGGGCCAATTGAAAAGCGGCAGGCCAGACATGCATTACAATAGTCGCAGGTGGCCGGAGCCTGCTGATATTTACTGTGGGAATTACAAAGGTAGGGGAGGTCAGAAGGGGGATATCTTGTCCCCTCTGCCCAGGGGCGAAGCCTGTGTGTTGATGCATTAGAGACATGCATCTCACATGGAACCTAGTATACATACATACATACATACATACATACATATAACTGCACCACATATTCTGGGTGCTGGGGGTTCCCTAACATGGGGTGTATGATTTGGGGTCCCATCGCCCTTTAATTCGCACTTTGTGTTCCTCCCCATCTGTTGACTTCGCCGTCTCCTCATTAAGCAGCGTGGTGTAGTGAGAGGTTTCTGCACGGCCGGATCTCGTGGTCTCCTGTGTCGGAGCCTTTCAGTATGCGCAGGGCGTTCTGCAGGGACTGCGCCGCTCCGCTTCTTATAGCATCGCCCCCATCCCTATTCCTTAGATGCTAAAATTAGAAGCCGCCAACGGCGGCACAAAGTCTTCACACTATTCCAGCTGGGAGAAAGGACCAGAAAATGAGCGGAGGGAGCGCGGCTCGCCTCCGGGGGACATCTCAGCTTCACGGAATCTCTGCAACCAGGAAAAACTACTAATGAGGGTCCGATCCTGCAGAATATTATTCTGTGATAGGCGGTCTCAATCACTAATCATTAGCAATGTGTCCAGGGTTAGAAAAACAAAGCTTCTGCCTTCCAAAACCAGCGCCATTCCTACTTACAGGTTGTGTCTGGTATTGCAGCTCAGCCCCATTCATTCCAGTGGATCTGTAATACCAGACACATCCTGTAGCCAGCGGTGGCACTGGTTTTGGAAGAAAGCTGCCATGTTTTTCAAATTCTGGATGACCCCTTTAAAGAGGAGGCATAGAGATCCGTATTATGCGCTAGTCAGAGAAGGGTGTTACTCCCAGTCACTTAACCGGTCAGGCAGTGCTAGAGGAGTTGAAAAGTTCTGTAACTTTTTAAAAAGTTTCCCCCCCCCCCCCCCTCCCATAACTCTTGTCTTTGTCTTGTTGGTATAGATGTATTAGTCAACAGCAGAAATCAGATTACCTGCACTGTTACATGGCAACAAACCCTCAGCAGTGATGCAATTCTCTAATCAGTCTGAAACTGGAGCTTCTTTTTGCCTTTGGGTTTCCCCAGTGTACTGGGAGGATCCAGCCGCGACATTCTGCATCCGTTCATTACTGGGGGGGATGGCGCTGCCGTAAACGTGACTGTGGGTGTCACCAGTCTAATCCCCGAGCTCAGAGGGGCCCGCAGATCTGCAGCCGCCAGTCTTTGTCCTGTGTTCTGCACGACTTCCCCTGATAACCATCCTCCGGGGAGGGCGGCGGAGACCTCGCAGCTCGTCTGGTAGGAGAGATATCTAGGCCAAATGCACACTGGGGAGCGAGAGGTTAATCAATCCCTAGGCATTATTAACCACATAAGATATATGCACATGGGTGTGATGTGCGTTTGGGGGGAGATGACGAGGGGTGTGCTGGACTTTCAATCCCTTCATCCCCTTTTTTTTTTTTTTTTTTTTTCTTCCCCTCCATAATTTTCTCCAAAAATTGACGAATGCACAGGTTTTTAACTTCCCATGAGAATGAATGGAGAGAGATGAGCTGTCACTGTCCATTCCTGACAGTGGGGAACTGCTGGGACCCCGGACTTGCAGGTTTCAGTGGTTGCAGCCCCATCAATTGCTTTGCAGCTGCGCAGCACTCCATTAATTTCTATGGTCGTTCCAAAAATTGACGAGCTCCCTACCCATAACGTGTACTATTGCTCTCCAGGTAGCTCTTAGATTTGAGGCCTGACCCCTATGATGTCATTTTATGTATATGTTGATATGTCGATCTTTCTAGTTGACTGTCATGATCGGAGCTGATTTCCAGTCCTCTCATGCAGCGCTGCAGTGTAAAGCATGAGGGAGGCAACAGGGCCGGCGTTTAGCACAGGCAGACCAGGCAGCTGCCTGGGGCCCCCGCTCCTCCAAGGGCCCCCTGCTGGTTCCATGACCACAATGGAGCTTGCTTACAATTAAAATAGCACAAGGCAGTGCTTTGCTTTGCAGAAGAGGCAGACATAAGTGCATCTGTCTCTTATCTGATCTGCAATTGTGAGTTGTTTCCTGGCGGCGCTGCACTGCCTTGTCTGTGTTATCTATGTCGGCTCAGTGGCTGCAATCCCTGAGGCAGGAGCAGTCAGGCGTGTTATACTGACCTGACCTGCGCTCTGCATGTTCTCCTGTTCTTCCGCTGTGGCCGTCCATCCTCACTGTGCAGCAGGCTTCAGGTTATACTTTATACTGTGTCCTGGGCTGGCACTGCAGCTGCTGTTCAGCGGCAGGACCTTCCTATGTGACACGGTCACCTGACCACTGACGTTGTCCTGAGGCTGCACAGCATTCAGCAGCCCCTGTCAGGGACACAAAAATGCAGGAGCTGTGCTGCCACCCAGAAGACAAGTGTTCCCATATCAGAAGACACTTCACTGCTTACTGGTGAGTTTTTTTCAACTGTCTGCACTACCACACCAGTCACACACTGCAGTCTGCGCAGTCAGCAACACAACCAAAACTACAATGTAATTAACGTAAAAAAGAAATGAAAAAAAAAAGTGATATAAAAAAAAATGAATGATACCTACTGTCACTTGTCAGCATCCTGCACAGGCCGCTCTGCAGTGTGCGCTGGCACCAGGAGTGATGATGTCACTGATCGCTAGCCACGGGACCACTTTGTTCTGTGAGGCTATATGTGCACACTTTGCAGATTCCATTGCGGATTTTTCCGCGTGGATTCTGAAGAATCAGCAGGTAAAACCCCTGCGTTTTATCTGCAGATTCACCGCGGATTATCTGCGGATTTTATGCAGATTTTGTTTGGATTCCACCTGCGTTTTTACACCTTTGTATTCCTATTATGGAATACATGTAAAACGCTGCAGAATCCGCACAAAGAATTGACATGCTGCGGAAAATAAACCGCAGCGTTTCCGTGTGGAATTTTCCACAGCATGGGCACAGCGGATTTGGTTTTCCATAGGTTTACATAGTACTGTACATCACATGGAAAACTGCTGCGAATCCGCAGGGCCAAGTCTGCTGCAGATCCGCAGCCAAATCCACAACGTGTGCACATATCCTTATAGGGGTCGCTCACACTAGTGTATATTCTCTCATGCAAGATAATTGCGATGATTATCCTAATGACACCATATTGGGCCCCATCTCTTCTGCTCCCGGCCCCAGTGGCAGGTTTCTGCCTGTGCAGTAACTGAACCTGCCTCTGAGACGCAGGTTCAGTTACTCTATCGCTGTTCGGGCCCGCACCATGTTTTACTCCTTGGACAGAAATTTTGTCTTTGCTATTTAGTGGCTTCTTGGGGGTTAAAGATGTTGCTACTAGTTAAAAACTCACTTCAATGCACTGAATTGACTGTAGTGTGGTTAGTGCAATGTTTCAGAATTTGGGGCCCCACTTTGAATTTTGCCTAGGGCCCCACTTTGTCTAAAACCGGCCCTGGGAGGCAAGACGGCACATGGATTTCTGACTGATGCCGTGGAGGAGTGTGTGACGTCTTCTCTTGTGTCGGCAGGAATGGAGCGTGAACAGACTGACCTTCGAATACGACTCAGAGCCGTTTGGAAAGGAGCGAGATGCCGCCATTATGAAGTTGGCTAAGGAAGCCGGCGTGGAGGTGATCGTGGAGAAGTCGCATACTCTGTACGACCTGGACAAGTAAGGCGCAGGGCTTTACTGCCCAAATCATATCTAGAAAAGCCCGGTCACAACCGGTGTGGCCGCCATTACACCCGTAAACTCAACGACTCGTCCTCCAACATTATTAATGGATGGATTTACCAGGGGCCTAAAAAAGTGTATCGTGGTACAGAGGGGGAGGCTGAAGCTGCACAGCCACACTGTTGATTTAAAGGGGGTCACAAATGAAAGAAAATATTTAAATAAAACAGCAAAAAAGAAAAAAAACATTAAAAAATACCCCCTAATAAAAAAGAAATTGAGGGAAAAAAACAGCAGAATATAAATATTATATATATATATCTATCAGTTAAGAATATAGAGTGCAAAAACAATTTAAAAATGCCTTTTTAAATGTGGCATTTAGGTATTTCTGGTCATGAAATGGTTAAGGTGATCGGTGTGAATGAGGTTGGCGCGGTCGGCCGCCGTCCTGGTTTTCGCTCCCCATAGACTTTGCTCGGCATGTACCCGGCCTGGATTCTTTCCGCACATATCATCCGGAGATGAGGGTAACACCGCCACCTAGTGGGCGCTCTGCCGGCTGTGCACTCACGTAGCTCGTTATGTGCTCAGCGAGGAGCGGTCCGTGCTCCGGCTCCACCCCGCACGTGCCAGGGAGTCATGCAACTGCAATTTCCATATTTGCAAAGTTGACAGCAGAGAGTAAAGAACGTCTAGGGGCGGCATAAGATCTCCTTCCCCCTGCCGGACGGCAGCAGGGGTCTCCCATAGTGTTAGATCACTCATTGCTACCTCTGTATAAAGGGGGTCTGAATCATCCCCAGGAGGAGACCAGATCTGGTCCTATAGGGATGGGTGTATTATATGAGATCTATATCTAAGGGGCACATCCTCTCCTCTTGACCACCCTGCCAAGTACCTAACATGCATGCACATTGCTATAAAAAGTTAATATGTGCGGTGTAATCCTGGGCCGAGGCCATGTACTCGGGCCTGGTTGCATTTTCTAAGCTTCAGTGGTCACATTTATGGATTCATCATAAACGGGGGCCAAACCCACGTGATCTACTAATTCACTGCCCTTTGGTATTAAAGGGAACCTGTCACCTGAATTTGGCGGGACCGGTTTTGGGTCATATGGGCGGGGTTTTCGGGTGTTTGATTCACCCTTTCCTTACTTGCTGGCCGCAATATTGGATTGAAGTTCATTCTCTGTCCTCCGGAGTACATGCCTGTGCAAGGCAATATTGCCTTGCGCTTGCGTGTACTCCAGAAGACAGAGAATGAACTTCAATCCAATATTGCGGCCAGCATGCAGCCAGCGGGTAAGGAAAGGGTGAATCAAACACCCAAAAACCCCGCCCATATGACCCAAAACCGGTCCCGCCAAATTCAGGTGACAGGTTCCCTTTAAGCATCCCGGACCCCCTGGTGATAATGCAGTGCCTCAGCGTCTGTGATGGGATTGAGCTGTTTCTCCATTCTTGGGGTCTTGTCAGGGAAGACCCCCGACACTGACATTTGAGGTCTGATAGGACAGGGTTCGCAAACAAACACGAATGTTCTTAAAACTGCTACGGGGGTCTCATGCGGATGGAGCTGTACTGAGCATGTGCGACCACAGCTCCAGTCACTCTGTATGGTCGCACGTGCTCAGTACTGCTCCATTATACCCATAGAAGTGAATTGAGAGGGAGACACATGCTCCCATAGAAGTGAATGGAGCAATCCCACCACTTCACTCATATCATACCATGGGCCCCTGTTCCCACGTATCTCCACTTTCATAACTCTGTGGGTTATAAGGGGTGGACCACCAAACACGTTGGCCACCTAGTGATTGTACCTATGATATCGTGTGGATAGATGATAAATATGTTTTTTTGTCTGAATCTCCACTGTTGAAACCATCAACAAGTAGGGCAGTGATGTGGGTTCAGCCAATCTGTCAGCAGAAGCACAGGTGGAGCGGAGCTGCGTTAATTAACTCCATGTGTGCCGTGGTGTCGGCACGGTCCTGTACGCAGGATCTGATTTCTTGTGTTTTTTGCAGAATAATCGAGCTGAACGGTAACAGCCCCCCGCTCACCTACAAGAGATTTCAGGCCATCGTCAGCCGAATGGAGCTTCCTCGCAGACCCGTCCCGACCATCACCAGACAACAGATGGAGCCGTGCCGGGGGGAGATCAAGAGCTCGCATGACGAGACCTACGGGGTGCCGTCGCTGGAGGAGCTCGGTGAGTCAGTGCTCGCTCTATATTAGTCTGCATCTACTACAACTCCCAGCATGCCCTGGCAGCCGAAGGCTGGAAACATCACCCTAGGACCAGCACTTCTGGCGCTCTGTGTATATACATTAGTTATCCCAATGACGGACGATTTAGGGTTTTATCGGAGACTTTTAATTCTGCTCAGATTTATTTTTCCATAGCGTATGGATCGGCTTTCTTAACCCCTTAGTGACAGCCAATTTTAACCTTCCTGACGAGGCCAAATTTTAGAAATCTGACCTGTGTCACTTCATGTGTTAATAACTGGAGCTTCATCGTATCCCAGTGATTCTGAGATTTTTTTCGTGACACATTGTACTTTTAGTGGCAAATTTAGGTCAATTTATGTTTTGCATTTATTTGGGAAAATATCAGAATTTTGGTGAAAAATTCGCAATTTTCAAACTTTTAATTCTTTATATCCTTAGACAAGTCAGTCATGCAGTAGAAAATAGTTAATAAATTATATTTGCATAATTTTTCATAATTTTGTTAGGACGTTAGAAGGGTTAAAAGTTAAACCGCAATTTCACATTTTTTTTTCAAGTAATTTACATAATCTGTTTCTTTAGGGATCTATTCAGATTTAAATTTAAACTTTAAGGGTCTGATATATTGGAAACTCCCCAAAAGTGACACCATTTTAAATACTGCACCCCTCAAATACTTCAAAACTACCCTGCAGTGGCTACACAGGAATTACTGCAAAGTAGAATGAAAGAAAAATAAACTATTTTTTTCTCTAAAATGTTGCTTTAGCCCCAAATTTTTAACTTCTGCAAGAGGTAACGCAAAAAATGGAGCTCACCGTTTGTTACCCACTTTCTTCTGAGCACAGGGATACCCTACATGTAGTCAAAAAAGTTCTGCTTGTACACACAGCCGGCTCAGAAGGGAAGAAGTGACATTTGGTCTTTGGAATATAAATTTGCCTGGAATAGATTGCAAACGCCATGTGATATTTGCGGAGCGCCTGAGGTGCCAAAACAGCAGAAACCCCCACAAGTGACCCCATTTTGGAAGCTAGACCCATCAAGGAATTAATCTAGGTGGGTTGTGGAGCTTGTTGAACCCATTGGTGTGTCACTGAACTTTTTAAAATGTGCATGTGAAAATGAAAATTACGGGGTTTTTTTTTGGTAAAATGTAGTTCAAGGCTATGTGCACACGTCAGGATTTCTTGCAGAAATTTCCTGAACAAAACCGGACATTTTCTGCAAGAAATCCGCATGTGTTTCTTTTGCGTTTTTTTTCCGGAGGTTCCCAATGCAATAATATAGTGGGAAATCCACAAAAAATCCGCAAAATTAATGAACATGCTGCGTTTTTTTCGCAGAAAAAAGCGCAACATATGCACAAATTGAGGAATGCGTTATAAATGATGGGATGCATATGTATGCTTTTTTTTAAGCATTTTTCTCACGTTTTTATATCGAAAAAATGTGAAAAATCCTGAACGTGTGCACACAGCCTTAGCCCCAAATTCATATTTTTTTTCAGAGTGGATAATAGGAAAAAAGAGACCCGATAATTTGTTGCATAATTTCTTCCGAACACGATGGTACCCCGGTCAGGCTCGGAAAAGAAAGAGAGCAACTTGATTGTTGGAGTGTAAATTTGTCTGGAATAGATGGTGGATTCCATGTCGTTTTTCAGGGTCCCTGATGTGCCAAAACAGCAGAAGCCCCCAAAAAGTGACCCTATTTTGGAAACTAGACCCCTCAAGGACTTGATTTAGGGGTGTACTGCGCATTTTTTAACTTGCAGGTGATTCCCGAAACTGTATAACATTTAGATGTAAAAAGTCTATTTTTTCCACTAAAATACCGTTTTAGCACCAAATGTATATTTTCCACACTGCAGTGTTTACGGAACATGGCAGGACCCCATATGTGGTTGCACACTGTTTTGAGCACACTGCGAGGATTGGATGGGAAGGAGCGCTACTCTGTATTTAGAATGTAGATTCTGTGTGTATAGATTGTGGACTCCCATTAGCCGAGCCCCTGAGGGACCAGAACAGCAGAGGCCCCTCCAGGTGACCCCCATATTAGAAACGTCACTGCTTAACGATTTCATCTAGGGTGCAGTGAATTCTACTCTGAGCACCTCAGGGTTTCCGTGTAAATCCCACAAACATGCTTTTCAGGCTTGACCCCCCCTCCCCCGATAGAACCACTCATCATAATGAGGCAGATGGAGTCACTTTGGACTTCGTTTGGTGTCTACTCTGGTGGTCTACATCAATTTAGGCGTTCACAGAACTGTGGTCAACCACATTTGTGAGCTAAAAAAACTCCTAAAATGATGGAACAGAGACCAGACAGAGTCCAAAGTGTCTCCATCTGCCTCATTATAGTGAGTGATCCTCTCCAGGGTTTTGTCTAAATCGCATTTTTTTTTTTTTTTTTTTAGAATTATCACCGAAATCCTGGTGTAAGCGCTCAGCGGAGAGCGCAGGATAAGTGTGAGCTGAGCCTTATTCTGATTTTTGAGGGGTGGAATGAACATCTAGAAAGCAGTGCAAGAGTAGTTTGGTTTTTTTGTTTGTTTTTTGAGAAGACAGGGATTTCAGGACTATAAATATCATAAATTACAAAGAAGACTCCACAATATGAATATCATACTAAAGACAAAAGTCAATAAATCTACAAAAAAAATGCAATAAAAATATTACACTTATTCCTATTATTAATAATGCCCATTAAGGGTCGCCTTTTTACTGCATTCTGGCAGTCGTTAAGGGGTTAAACATCCACTTTGCCGCCACGGTCACCGGCTACGGATTTTCCTCCAGCAAATTCAGGTGAAAAAAAAAAATAATAATAATCCACAGCGCATCTACTGAAGGCCGCCAAAGTTTGTGACAAGGAGAGAGGCCAGAGCAACTAAGCAAAGCGCAGTACAATCTATACAGTGACAGGAGGAGCTATCCACCTTATTTACACCATTTATCTACTTTTACATCAGGCTTCCCAAGCGAGAAGCAAGGAGCTGCGGTGTGGCCAGGAGGAGAGACCGAGGCACTGGCTCGTCTGGACCGTCACTTGGAACGGAAGGTAAGACGTATGGGGGGAGTAGCATCGAGTTTTGTCAAAATCCAGTTTCTCCATCGCCACATTGGGGGACACAGGACCATGGGTGTAATGCTGCTGTCACTAGGAGGCTGACACTAAGCTGAGACAAAAAAAGGTTAGCTCCTCCCCTGCAGTATACACCCTCATGCTGGCTTCCAGAGACCCAGTTCAAGCTGTGTCCGTAGGAGGCACACTGGAATTTTTTCTTTAAAACCTTTCTATTTCCGGACGAAGGGGGCGACGGATTCTTTCATGTTCCGTTCTCCCCCGAACCAACAACATGCGAGCACGGGAGTTTCACCTCTCCGTACTCTCTCCTGCGACGTGGGATGCCACTGCCTGAGCTGATTCTAGGGGCGACGGGCCCCTTCAAGGGTCCGATCTCCCCCCCCCCACCCCCCCACTTTACAGACGAGCACTCCAGTACCCTCTTCTGCAGCCAGGCTCGATTGCCAGACATATGCCCTGCCCACCAGGTCTCAACCTCGGCTGTTCAGAGGCACCTCATCTTGTGGCGTCCGTGCAGCCCCCACTGCATCACCACTGATTATGCGGCTGATGGATGGTGGCGGACGGTTCCCTCTCCACCCCCCTTTTCAGGGGATGGTGGCCAGAGGCTCCCCAATCCCTGCACCGTCCTTATAACCCCGGGCACAGCTCACCAGGATCTGTGGGCAGCACTCCCAGCGCTTCTTTATTGGGGTAAGTGCCTCGGGGGGGCAAATGGGGGGTCGCCAGCGGCGGTCGGAGGGCTCCCTTTTTTAGCAGTGGTACGTTCTTCTCCGGGTCCCATAGCCTCCGGTGCGCAGCGGCGTCGCGCCGGGCCGAAGCCGCAAATTTAGTCCCCGGCTTCGGCCTAGCTCGGCCGTTCTCCCGATAGGCTCCGCCCCTTTTTTCGCATCATCGGCGGCGCCGGTCCTGGCGCTTCTCGCTCTCTGCGAGACTTCCTATTTTACTCTCGGTGGCCATCTTGGATCTTCTCCTGCACGCTGCAGCTCCAGATCTTCCGGCCGCAGCTTCTCCACGTGCAGCGCTGCGAACTCCGACTGTCTCCGACTCCACCGCTCTTCCTCTCTCCTCGGTGGGACACAGGACCTCGGGTAAGGAGACCACGTCAGGTCCTCCCCAGCAGCGCCTCCCTCACTTCCTTATCTTAGACCCTGCAATCTGTTACCTAGGGTACACCATGTCCCAGACAAGGTCTAAAACCTCAAAGGTGCATACTACCTTTTTTTCTGCGTGTACCACCTGCCAGGCTCCACTTCCTCGGCCTCAGATTTCCCCCCTCTGCTCAACCTGCGATGCCTCAAGTGCCCAGGAGCCCTCCACCGTCACCGACTCAGGTGTATCTAGTCCCCCCGCGTGGGTCGCCTCTCTGTCTCAGTCTGTGGATTTTTTAGCCAATGCTATCAAATCCATTCAGCACCCTCCTGGGGAGCGGGGCAATCCTTTTCTCGGATTAAGAGATCCCTCCGTAGCAGGGGAATCGTCGGCCAGCAGGGGCCGCTCTCTCCAGAAAGAGGCACGGTCATCCAGAAAACTGATCCGCCCTGCCTCTCCTGAGCACTCACCACGCCACTCAGCTTCTGGCGGCTCCGCCTCTCGCTCACCCTCGTTAGGGGGCCGTAGCGTTCACGACTCTGAATATGAGTCTGATGTATCCTTAGACCCGGATGCTCCTGAGTTTAGATCTACAGTTGACTCCCTCATTGAGGCTGTCAATCACGCCCTTAAAGTGGACGATAACCCTAATCCTGCTCTGGAACATTCAGTTTCCTTTACTAGAAACAAGCGTTCCCATAAGACGTTCGCTTCTCACCCAGATTTTCTGGATATTGTCAAGCGACACAGGGAGCGCCCGGATAAGTGTTTCACAGGCAAAAAGACCCTGGAATCGAAATATCCCTTTCCCACAGATCTTGTTAAAGACTGGACGGAATCCCCTTTGGTAGATCCTCCGGTTTCGCGCCTAGCGTCCAAAACCCTCTTGTCCGTTCCTAATGGCGCCTCAATCAAAAATCCCACAGAGCGCCAGCTAGATTCCCTAGCTCGCTCAGTGTACAAAGCCTCAGGATCTTCATTTTCTCCTTCCTTTGCCGCGGCTTGGGTGGCCAAGGCAATGGTTTCCTGGGCAGAAGCCCTAGCAAAATCTGTTCACGAACAGGACCTTCCCTCTGAGATGGCGGACCTCCCCAGACAAATTGCCATGGCTGGTGATTACGTAATGTACGCTTCTCTCGATGCAGCAAATTGTGCAGCATCGGCAGCTTCTAATGCCATCACCATCAGAAGGGCTATTTGGCTCAGAGAGTGGCGCGCAGATTCCTCCTCAAAAAAGTCGCTGATTTCTCTCCCTTTTCAGAGTGGGCGTCTTTTTGGAGAAAAACTAGACCAGCTTATCTCCGACGCTACAGGGGGAAAGAGCAAGTTCCTTCCCCAACAGAGGCCCAAGACTGCTTTCCAGCGTCAACCATATTTTCGCTTTCGGCCCTTTCGTAGCAGTCCAGCCTGGTCCAATCCTGCCGCCCCTTCCAGATTGGACCGATCCGCTCGCTCAGACAGAGACGTTCGTCCCTCTTCTAGGCCAAATCCGTCCTGGCGAGGAAAGCCTAGGCAGCCCAGAACCAGAGGGTCCAGACCTGCCAGATTCCCTTCGCAATGACTCGCGAACTTGTCCAGACGACACCTCCAAGGTAGGCGGACGCCTACTTCTTTTTCAGCAAGTCTGGCTCTCCGTCATACACGACGAATGGGTCAGGGATCTGGTGTTGTCTGGCTACAAAATAGTTCTCTACCTCCCCCCCAGCTCGGTTTTTTCCCTCTCGCCTCCCCAGTTCGGGCGCCCAGTCTCGCGCACTTCTTTGCGCCATTCATTCCCTCCGCCAGTGCGGGGTCATTGTTCCGGTTCCGGGACACGAGAGGTTCAGAGGTTTTTACTCAAATCTCTTCGTCGTGCCAAAAAAGGACGGGACAGTGCGTCCCATTTTAGACCTGAAGCTCCTGAACAAGTGCGTAAAGGTACGGCACTTCAGGATGGAATCTCTCCGGTCGGTCATCGCCTCAATGGAGAGGGGGGAATTCCTGGCATCAATAGATATCAAGGATGCCTATCTCCATATTCCAATATTCCCGCCTCATCAAAGGTTCCTCCGTTTTGCCATCCTGGACGACCATTTCCAATTCATAGCCTTACCCTTCGGTCTTGCCACGGCGCCCAGGGTCTTCACGAAGGTCATGGCGGCCGTCATGGCAATTCTTCACTCTCGCGGAGTGGTCGTGTTGCCTTACTTAGACGACCTCCTTATAAAGGGTCCGTCTTTTCAGGCCTGCGAGGCAAGCGTCCAGATTACCTTGGATTCGCTTTCGCGCCTGGGTTGGTTGATCAACTGGGACAAGTCCTCCCCCGTTCCTGCCCGTCGAATCTCCTTTTTGGGAATGATCCTGGACACCTCAAGGAGTCTGGTCTTACTCCCTCGGTCCAGGGCCCGAGAGCTTCTGCTTGGAGTTCGGACGCTCTGCCATCCTCATCCCCGAACCATTCGCTTCGCCATGAGGATCCTGGGCAAAATGGTAGCCGCAATGGAAGCGGTCCCTTTCGCCCAACTCCATCTTCGCCCCTTGCAACAGGCTTTATTGGACAACTGGGACAGGAGTCCCTTATCACTCGACCGTCCATGTCCTTTATCTCCGCGGACCAGACAAGCCCTGTTATGGTGGACCCTGGGTGCCTCTCTCTCCTCCAGGGGAAATCCTTTCTCCCGATCCGATGGTTTGTGGTAACCACCGACGCCAGTCTTCTCGGCTGGGGTGCGGTGTTTCTTCACCACTCTGCCCAAGGTCGCTGGACCCTTCGGGAGTCGAGGCTCCCTATAAACCTTCTGGAGATTCGGGCGATCAGGCTCGCCCTGATTCGTTTTCACCCCCTGCTCGCGGGTCGCCCGATCCGAATCCAATCGGACAATGTCACAGCGGTGGCATACATAAACCACCAGGGGGGTACCCGCAGCAGGGCGGCGATGCAGGAAGTCTCACACATCCTTCGTTGGGCCGAAGCCAACCATTCCACCATTTCCGCGGTACACATTCCAGGCGTCGAAAACTGGGCGGCGGACTTTCTAAGCCGTCAGGGCCTTGCCTCGGGGGAGTGGGAACTCCATCCGGAGGTGTTTCGGCAGATCTGCCTTCGCTGGGGGACCCCGGATGTGGATCTGATGGCGTCCAGGTTGAACGCCAAGGTTCTCAATTTCATTGCTCGTTCCCGGGACCCCCTTGCCATCGGAGTGGACGCTCTGATATCCCCGTGGCATCAGTTCTGACTGCCCTATGTGTTTCCTCCTCTTCCCTTACTGCCGAAGGTAATACGGAAGATCAAGACGGAGGGAGTTCCGGTCATCCTGGTCGCGCCGGATTGGCCTCGTCGCGCTTGGTACGCGGAGCTCGTTCAGCTCGTAGCCGACGTTCCCTGGCGCTTACCAGACCGCCCAGATCTTCTTCAGGGGCCGATCTGCCACCAGAACTCAGGGGCCCCACGTTTAACGGCGTGGCTGTTGAAACCTGGATTCTAACTCGAGCCGGTTTCTCTCAGCAGGTCATTCCCACCTTGTTAAGCGCTCGCAAGTTATCTTCCGCTCCTATCTATCATCGCACCTGGAAAACTTTCTTCTCGTGGTGCAGGCTCCGAGGTCGCCCTCCGCTCATATTCTCTATTCCTGGCATCTTGGATTTTCTTCAGTCCGGTTTGGACTCCGGCTTGGCTCGGAGTTCCCTCAAAGGTCAGATTTCAGCGTTATCTGTTTTATTCCAACGTAGGATCGCTGCCAACCTTCAAGTTAAAACTTTCATTCAGGGGGTCTCACATGTCGTACCCCCCTACAGAATGCCGTTGGAGACCTGGGATCTCAACTTGGTTCTGGGGGTTCTTCAGGAACCTCCTTTTGAGCCTCTTCAGGACATCCCGCTTTCGGTCCTATCCTGGAAGGTTGCCTTCCTTGTGGCCGTAACGTCTATCAGACGGATCTCAGAATTGGCCGCTTTATCCTGCCGAGCTCCTTTTCTTGCTTTCCACCAGGACAAGGTAGTCCTTCGCCCATCTCCGGATTTTCTCCCTAAGGTGGTGTCCTCTTTTCACCTTCACGAGGACATCGTTCTTCCCTCTTTTTGTCCGCAGCCAAAACACAGGGTTGAAAAAGCCCTTCATACTCTGGACATCGTACGGGCCCTTCGGAGGTACATTTCCAGAACGTCTCCTTTCAGAAAATCCGACTCCCTTTTCGTTCTCCCGGAGGGTCACAGAAAGGGTTTGGCTGCGTCTAAAGCCACGATAGCCAGATGGATTCGTTCTGCTATCCAAGAATCCTATCGAGTCAGGGGCAGACCTATCCTGGCGGGGATTAGGGCTCACTCCACTCGGTCGATGGGTGCTTCCTGGGCCATCCGGCACCAGGCAACGGCGGAGCAGGTTTGCAAGGCCGCAACGTGGTCCAGCCTGCATACCTTCACAAGGCACTACAATGTCCACATCCATTCCTCTGCGGACGCGGCTCTTGGCAGACGTGTTCTGCAAGCAGCCGTCGCGCACTTGTAAGTCAGATGGTACACGGAGTTGTTTGGTTGTATTGTTGCCCGCCCAGGGACTGCTTTGGGACGTCCCATGGTCCTGTGTCCCCCAATGTGGCGATGGAGAAATAGGGATTTTTGTGTGTACTCACCGTAAAATCCTTTTCTCCGAGCCACTCATTGGGGGACACAGCACCCACCCTGTTAGCCTGTTCGGCTCTTTACCGTTTTCAGTTTTATGACTTTCTTGGACATGTTGTACTCTACTGTTACATGGTACTTTGTTATTATTCTCCTACTGCTTTTGCACTGAACTGGGTCTCTGGAAGCCAGCATGAGGGTGTATACTGCAGGGGAGGAGCTAACCTTTTTTTGTCTCAGCTTAGTGTCAGCCTCCTAGTGACAGCAGCATTACACCCATGGTCCTGTGTCCCCCAATGAGTGGCTCGGAGAAAAGGATTTTACGGTGAGTACACACAAAAATCCCTATTTTGCACTGATGCGCTCTTTGATTTCTGTCGGTGTTTTGATATAACAGAGCGGAGTCTGTCATAGTGATAATCAGTATCCTGATTTTATAATGACTGATTATCCTATATTTTTGATATATTCATAGATGATGTATTCAGCTCTACAGAAGTTCTATCCTGATCTAGTTGTGCCCTTCTCATTAACCCCTTAACGACCTTTGACGCATACGCTGCGTCATGAAAGTCGGTGCCAAAACGACCTATGACGCAGCGTATGCGTCATGGAATGATCGCGTCCCTGCAGATCGGGTGAAGGGGTTAACTCCTATTTTACCCGATCTGCAGGGAGAGGGGGAGTGGTGCTTCAGCCCAGGGGGGGTGGCTTCACCCCCCCGTGGCTACGATCGCTCTGATTGGCTGTTGAAAGTGAAACTGCCAATCAGAGCGATTTGTAATATTTCACCTAAAAAACTGGTGAAATATTACAATCCAGCCATGGCCGATGCTGCAATAACATCGGCCATGGCTGGAAATACTAAAGTGCCCCCCCCCACACCCACCGATCGCCCCCCCCAGTGCTCCGTTAGTCCTCCGGTCCCCTCCGTCCGCCTGCCGGCTCCCCCGTCCTGCTGTCCGCTCCCTCCTTGCTCAGATCCCCCCCCCCTGTGCTCCGATCACCCCCCCTGTGCTCCGATCCACCCCCCCACCACCCCTTCATACTTACCGATCCTCCCGGTGTCCGGCCGTCTCCTCCCTGGGCGCCGCCATCTTGGAAAATGGCGGGCGCATGCTCAGTGCGCCCGCCGAATCTGCCAGTCGGCAGATTCCTTACAGGTACATTTTGATCGCTGTGGTAGGTTCTATCACAGCGATCAAAATTAAAAAAAATAATAAATAACCCCCCCCCCCCCCCCCCTTTATCACCCCCATAGGGACAATAATAAAATAAAGAATTTTATTTTATTTTTTTTTTTCCACTAGGGTTAGGGTTAGAACTAGGGTTAGAACTAGGGGTAGGGTTAGGGGTAGGGTTAGGGTTACGGGTAGGGGTAGGGTTATGGCATGTGCACACAGAGCGGATCGGCCGCGGATCGGCAGCGGATCGGCCGCGGATCGGCAGCGGATCGGCAGCGGATCGGCCGCGGATCCGCAGCGGATTGGCAGCGGATCCGCAGCGGATTGGCAGCGGATCCGCAGCGGATTGGCAGCGGATTGGCCGCGGATCCGCAGCGGATTGGCCGCGGATCCGCAGCGGATTGGCAGCGGATTGGCCGCGGATCCGCAGCGGATTGGCCGCTGCGAATTCGAAGCAGTTTTCCATCAGGTTTACAGTACCATGTACACCTAAGGAAAACCAAATCCGCTGTGCCCATGGTGCGGAAAATTCCGTGCAGAAACGCTGCGTTGTATTTTCCGCAGCATGTCAATTCTTTGTGCGGATTCCGCAGCGTTTTACACCTGTTCCTCAATAGGAATCCGCAGGTGAAATCCGCACAAAAAAACACTGGAAATCTGCTGTAAATCCGCAGGTAAAACGCAGTGCCTTTTACCTGCAGATTTTTCAAAAATCGTGCGGAAAAATCTCACACGAATCCGCAACGTGGGCACATAGCCTTAGTGTTAGGGTTGGAATTAGAGTTAGGGTTGGAATTAGGGCTAGGGTTTGAAATGGGGTTAAGATTAGGCTTGTGGTTAGGGTTACGGATAGGGTTAGGGGTGTGTTGGGGTTACAGTTGTGGTTAGGGTTGGGATTAGGGTTACGGTTGGGATTAGGGTTAGGATTAGGGTTGGAATTAGGGTTACGGGTGTGTTGCGGTTAGGGTTGTGGGTAGGGGTGTGTTGGGGTTAGGGTTGTGATTAGGGTTATGGCTACAGTTGGGATTAGGATTAGGGGTGTGTTGGGGTTAGTGTTGATGTTAGAATTGAGGGGTTTCCACTGTTTAGGCACATCAGGGGTCTCCAAACGCAACATGGCGCCACCATTGATTCCAGCCAATCTTGCGTTCAAAAAGTCAAATGGTGCTCCCGCCCTTCCAAGCCCCGACGTGCGCCCAAACAGTGGTTTACCCCCACATTTGGGGTACCAGCGTACTCAGGACAAACTGGGCAACAACTGTTGGGGTCCAATTTCTCCTGTTACCCTTGCAAAAATAAAAAATTACTTGCTAAAACATAATTTTTGAGGAAAGAACAATTATTTTTTATTTTCACGGCTCTGCGTTATAAACTTCTGTGAAGCACTTGGGGGTTGAAAGTGCTCACCACACATCTAGATAAGTTCCTTCGGGGGTCTAGTTTCCAAAATGGGGTCACTTGTGGGGTGTTTCTACTGTTTAGGCACATCAGGGGCTCTGCAAATGCAATGTGACGCCCGCAGACCATTCCATCAAAGTCTGCATTTCAAATGTCACTACTTCCCTTCCGAGCCCTGACGTGCGCCCAAACAGTGGTTTACCCCCACATATGGGGTATCAGCGTACTCACAACAAACTGGGCAACAAATATTGGGGTCCAAATTCTCCTGTTACCCTTGTGAAAATAAAAAATTGCTTGCTAAAACATCTTTTTTGAGGAAAGAAAAATGATTTTTTATTTTCACGGCTCTGCGTTGTAAACTTCTGTGAAGCACTTGGGGGTTGAACGTGCTCACCACACATCTAGATAAGTTCCTTGGGGGGTCTAGTTTCCAAAATGGGGTCACTTGTGGGGGGTTTCTACTGTTTAGGCATATCAGGGGCTCTGCAAACGTAACATGATGCCCGCAGACCATTCCATCAAAGTCTGCATTCCAAAACGTCACTACTTCCCTTCCGAGCCCCGGCATGTGCCCAAACAGTGGTTTACCCCCACATATGGGGTATCAGCGTACTCAGGAGAAACTGGACAACAACTTTTGGGGTCCAATTTCTCCTGTTACTCTTGCAAAAATAAAAAATTCTGGGCTAAAAAAATATTTTTGAGGAAAGGAAACACATTTATTATTTTCACGGCTCTGCATTATAAACTTCTGTGAAGCACTTGGGGGTTCAAAGTGCTCACCACACATCTAGATTAGTTCCTTGGGAGGTCTAGTTTCCAAAATGGGGTCACTTGTGCGGGAGCTCCAATGTTTAGGCACACAGGGGCTCTCCAAACGCGACATGGTGTCCGCTAATGATTGTAGCTAATTTTCCATTCAAAAAGCCAAATGGCGTGCCTTCCCTTCCGAGCCCTGCCGTGCGCCCAAACAGTGGTTTACCCCCACATATGGGGTATCATCGTACTCAGGACAAACTGGACAACAACATTTGGGATCCAATTTCTCCTATTACCCTTGGGAAAATAAAAAATTCTGGGCTAAAAATCATTTTTGAGGAAAGAAAAATTATTTTTTTATTTTCACGGCTCTGCGTTATAAACTTCTGTGAAGCACCTGGAGGTTATAAGTGCTCACTATGCATCTAGATAAGTTCCTTGGGGGGTCTAGTTTCCAAAATGGGGTCACTTGTAGGGGAGCTCCAATGTTTAGGCACACAGGGGCTCTCCAAACGCGACATGGTGTCCGCTAACGATTGGAGCTAATTTTCCATTCAAAAAGTCAAATGGCACGCCTCCCTTTCCGAGCCTTGCCGTGCACCCAAACAGTGGTTTACCCCCACATATGAGGTATCGGCATACTCAGGAGAAATTGCCCAACAAATTTTAGGATCCATTTTATCCTGTTGCCCATGTGAAAATGAAAGAATTGAGGCTAAAAGAAATTTTGTGTGAAAAAAAAGTACTTTTTCATTTTTGCGGATCAATTTGTGAAGCACCTGGGGGTTTAAAGTGCTCACTATGCCTCTAGATGAGTTCCTTGGGGAGTCTAGTTTCCAAAATGGGGTCACTTGTGGAGGAGCTCCAATGTTTAGGCACACAGGGGCTTTCCAAACGCGACATGGTGTCCGCTAACGATGGAGATAATTTTTCATTCAAAAAGTCAAATGGCGCTCCTTCCCTTCCGAGCCTTACCATGTGCCCAAACAGTGGTTTACCCCCACATGTGAGGTATTGGTGTACTCAGGAGAAATTGCCCAACAAAATTTAGGATCCATTTTATCCTGTTGCCCATGTGAAAATGGAAAAAATTGAGGCTAAAATAATTTTTTTGTGAAAAAAAAGTACTTTTTCATTTTTTCGGATCAATTTGTGAAGCACCTGGGGGTTTAAAGTGCTCACTATGCTTCTAGATAAGTTCCTTGGGGGGTCTAGTTTCCAAAATGGGGTCACTTGTGGGGGAGCTCCAATGTTTAGGCACACAGGGGCTCTCCAAACGTGACATGGTGTGGGCTAAAGATTGGAGCCAATTTTTCATTCAAAAAGTCAAATGGCGCTCCTTCCCTTCCGAGCCCTGCCGTGCGCCCAAACAGTGGTTTACCCCCACATATGAGGTATCAGCGTACTCAGGACAAATTGGACAACAACGTCCGTGGTCCAGTTTCTCCTTTTACCGCTGGGAAAATAAAAAAATTGTTGCTAAAAGATCATTTTTGTGACTAAAAAGTTAAATGTTCATTTTTTACTTCCATGTTGCTTCTGCTGCTGTGAAACACCTGAAGGGTTAATAAACTTCTTGAATGTGGTTTTGAGCACCTTGAGGGGTGCAGTTTTTAGAATGGTGTCACTTTTGGGTATTTTCAGCCATATAGAACCCTCAAAATGACTTCAAATGTGAGGTGGTCCCTAAAAAAAATGGTTTTGTAAATTTTGTTGTAAAAATAAGAAATCACTGGTCAAATTTTAACCCTTATAACTTCCTAGCAAAAAAAAAAAATGTTTCCAAAATTGTGCTGATGTAAAGTAGACATGTGGGAAACGTTATTTATTAACTATTTTGTGTCACATAACTCTCTGGTTTAACAGAATAAAAATTCAAAATGTGAAGATTGCGAAATTTTCAAATTTTTTGCCAAATTTCCGTTTTTTTCACAAATAAACTCAGAAATTATCGACCTAAATTTACCACTAACATGAAGCCCAATATGTCACGAAAAAACAATCTCAGAATCGCTAGGATCCGTTGAAGCGTTCCTGAGTTATTACCTCATAAAGGGACACTGGTCAGAATTTCAAAAAACGGCAAGGTCATTAAGGCCAAAATAGGCTGGGTCATGAAGGGGTTAAGCCTTAGTCTGTTTTTTATTTTTTTCAGGCATGGGTAGCAAATTACGAGCGTCCACGAATGAACGCCAACTCCTTATTAGCAAGTTCCACTGGTCTCAGTCCTTACCTGCGGTTCGGCTGTTTGTCCTGCCGCCTCTTCTACTACAGATTGAAGGAGTTGTACCAAAAGGTGAGGTGCAGGGTTTGTGTGTAGTCTTTACATCTCGCATATGATGATTTCTGAGCGATCTTCACGTCTCGCATGTGGTGGTGATTTTTTTTTTTTTTTTTTTTTTTTTTTTTTAGCACGCTTCAAGTATCATGTGTTGGTAGTGATGATTTCTGTGAAGGCTTCACATCTCGCATGTGATAATTTCTGTGCAGGCTTCTAGTGGTATGTGTTGGTAGTTATGATCTTTCATTGTCCCCATTAGGTGAAGAACAACAGTCCTCCCCCACTGTCCCTGTATGGGCAGCTCCTCTGGAGGGAGTTCTTCTACACAGCAGCCACCAATAATCCCAAATTTGACCAAATGGAAGGGAATCCGATCTGTGTGCAAATTCCCTGGGACAGGAACCCAGAGGCCCTCGCCAAGTGGGCAGAAGGGAAGACTGGTTTCCCATGGATCGATGCCATCATGACGCAGCTGAGACTGGAAGGCTGGATCCATCATCTAGCCAGGCACGCTGTTGCATGCTTTCTGACACGCGGGGATCTCTGGAACAGCTGGGAATGTGGAGTGAAGGTGAGAATCCATAATCTGAAGGTCTGACCCCAGCTGTAATAACACTGGATCATTTGTGATAATTCATGGCAGGGCCCGTTGTGTATTTTACTGTCTGGTATCGCAGAATTACGCTATAAAGTTCAGTGCAGCTGCTCTGCAATACCAGGAACAATCTATATCTTTGGGAGACACTGTTTCTTTACAGCCGTTGTAAATTGCAATTTGCGTGGCATCTACATGGTCAGGCAGAGAGGACGACTCCTTTTCACTCCATCGGTCCTTATGCTGGGTTCTGAACAAGGCAGTCACTTTCGCGTTTTAGGGAAACACATTAAAAACTGGCTGGGCACCAAGCTGCTCAGATGCCCAAGAAGCTTCTCCCCAGCCTATGATTGACGGGTTTCTCTCTGTGACCCCCTGTGGGTCTACGGGAGCGAGGTAAGCAGTCAGGACCCGGCCCCTGGCACTAGTCAGATCATTCCCTATAGTCCCTAGGCGGCTTTTATATGTACTAACAATGTCCAGGAAAAAAAGGGTCATACCCGCACTGCTGCCTAATGCGATCATCTATCTGTGTGCCGAATATTGCTGCTCCAGTGCTCATAACACCTCATACAAAAACGGGCGCTTCGGGTACAAAACCGGAAAGTGCATGATAATCCAAAAAGAAGAAAAAAAACGGTTTGCACTCGCCAAGCCCGATAGAAATTTCTTGTCTTTATTAGGACATGTGCGATACAGACAGGGAGAACATGTGAACCAAAGGACGACAGCTGTTTAGCGCACAATGCGCTTCCACAGATCTGTGGAAGCACATTGTGCGCGAAACAGCTGTCGTCCTTTGGTTCACATGTTCTCCCTGTCTGTATCGCACATGTCCTAATAAAGACAAGAAATTTCTATCGGTCTTGGTGAGTGCAAACAGTTTTTTTTTCTTCTTTTTGGCTTTTATATGTACGTTTTCTCTGGAACTCCTCCGCATCACAGATTTGAATCATGCACGTCTGCAATGACCGAGCCACACTCTGACTCGCTCCTCCCATGGTTTCAGGACTGTAAATAGGCTATCTGGTGCACTGGAAATTGTGCAGCAAATGTGAGACCCAATGGCAGATATGGGATAAAACAAGGATCAGGCATATTTGATTCCATCATGTCCACTCCTTTCTTGTGTCTGGTGTGCGCTCGTCCCTTCATTCCCATGCTGACGTGTGTCACTTGGGCCTCCTGTTGTAGGTGTAATCTGTTGTTCCTCCCCGTGTCCAGGTATTTGACGAGCTGCTGCTGGATGCCGACTTTAGCGTGAACGCCGGCAGCTGGATGTGGCTGTCGTGCAGCGCCTTCTTCCAGCAGTTCTTCCACTGTTATTGCCCCGTGGGCTTCGGGAGACGGACAGACCCCAGCGGAGACTACATCAGGTATGAGGGGTGCAAAAAAATTTGGCATTAATGTGCAGAGCGAATGCAAATGATTGGGCTGCAGTATCGAATGTAATCATGGAGTCAGTGTGACTGAGAAAGGGGCGACGCGGTGTTAGCTGAGGTTATATTCCCTCAACCTCCCCCCATAATCACATCCTATTCCACCCCGTGGGCCCATCGTACACATACTCTCTCTGGTCGGTTTAGAATAGAGGAATAAGCTGCTGCCAAACCCTTGTGGAAGAAAAAAAACATGGAGTATGAAATGTAGCAGCCCAGTCCTTCCCTCCTGAGTAGAGAGGTCCAAGATACATAAGATGGTCAGTCCTAACTGAAATATTTTCCGCTTTCTGATTCTTTTGCAGACGATATTTGCCAGTGCTGAAGGCTTTCCCGTCCCGTTATATATACGAGCCGTGGAACGCCCCCGAATCTGTGCAGAAAGAAGCAAACTGCATTATCGGAGTGGATTATCCCAAACCCATGGTGAATCACGCACAGGCCAGCCGGATGAACATAGAGCGCATGAAACAGACCTACCAGCAGTTGTCCCGCTACCGAGGCCTCTGTGAGTACCTGCGCCCTGCCATCATAGGCAGCCCCTCTAAGACTTTGTATCCTTGTCCATGTATCATGGCTGGGCGCAGGGACATCTGCTCTCGATGCAGCTCTGAGCCTATGCGAGAAATTGTAATTGCAGCTCAGCACCATTCCCTTGAGCAAGGATGAGCTGCAATGTCAGGTACAAACCAAAGACACAGGTGGCGCTGTAGGTCTTTTTAATGCCCTGCCTGACATCTTTCCTATATGTACAGCACATGTCGGGTTTACATGTACGGAGCCGGCTGCTTTCATACAGGGCAGGTGCCATGTGTGTCGTACAGCCGGCACCTGTCTGTATCAGCCGCTAGCGGCTCAAGATCTGATTGTTGCTGTTTAACAACTTAAACGCTGCTGTCAAAATGAAAAGGGGTACATTTTGGAGATGAAAACCATTTCTGTTGTCTTTTAGGCATTCTGGCCTCGGTCCCATCCTGTGCAGAAGATCTCAGTGGCCCCATGAGTGACCCCACTGCTCCTCATCACATGGAGCCAGGTGAGAGCGCTCAAGTACGCCACTGTCTGCTATGAGGGTGAAGGTGCCAGGACTATGTGCGGGTCCGGTCTGGGTTCCCAGCGCTGGGTGCGAATGTCGGCAGCTGGAAGAAAGTGAACAGAACATTGAAGTAATGGGGTGACAGGTGCTCGGTGATACCAGGGTGACGCATTGCAGATACATTCCTTTTTGGAAACATTTGCCCCTTGTATAACTTTGATGTACTCTGTGTAATGCAGGAGCAGCCGCCAATGTAAAAAGTAGTCCAGACAGTCAACTAATTACCCGATCAAGCCAGCGGGATTCACATTTAGCCAAAAATGTCAACAGCAACTTAGCACCTTGAACACGGTGTCCGCTCATGTGCTCCTAACAATTACATGGCCACATTCATATTTAATGTCTACAATACACGGGAAGTCGAGGCTTTCATCTCCGACTCTCCAAGACCAATGCTCGCTACGAAACCTTTACAGGATATCTACACCTTTTTAGGGTTTTTTTTTTTTTTTTTTTTTGGCTAAAAATTATTTTTCGAATCTGGGTTTTATTCAAAATTTTGTGAGCGTTTGTTTTCTCCGTCCTCTATGTATCACGGTGCATAGCAGGGTGCAGAATAAGTTATAATTTGTCCGCTGTTCCTAAATAAGCTTAGAAGTTGGTTTAGGAGAAGAGAGATGAGTGTTAGACCAGGGAACAAGCACATTGACCAGTTCTGCAGCAGTCTGTGTACAGTGATACATAGAGGACGAACACTTTGTAACACAGCGGGATTTCATTTTTCATTTCTGTTCAATTCAAGCTTCGAAACTATCCCCTGGTGCACCCGACTCCCCCAAAAGGAAGTACACAGAGTTTGTGGAGGGGCCCTGGAAGAAGTTGCGGCTACAGAGTGTTGCCGGAGCGGAGAGAACAGCTAAGGACTTCTGAAGGCGGCTGTGGTGCCGTGTGTCCTCGTGTAGGTAAGGAACGTGGAGCCATCATCTGGGCCGTGTATATCAGTATTCAGACTTGGATAAAGGGGTCCTGCATCTGTCCGAAGGTATGAGACGCTGCTGACATGGCCGCTCACCAGGCGTCTGCAAATCTCGTGCTCGTGTCCTATTAGATTTGGATGCAGATGCGATACCTGGCACATGGCCACCGGCGCCACGTCAGCAGCATCTTTCATCATAGTCGCCAGGTAGCAGATGGCCCCACACCCTATTTATACATGGATTCAGTCCTAAAAGTCACCATCGACTGCTGATAGCCCCGAAAATGCACATTTACTGACAAAGGAAGGGACTTGCTCTGAATAAGTTGGTGCCCGGGGGTCCGATCCTCTCTCACAGAAACAAGAATTTGGCCTATTTACACCACCGTTATTGGGAGCAACCAGGTTGGTGGAAATGCTGAAATTTACAGTCATTTATGTATATTGCAGGATTAGACCTTCTTCACCTGTGCTGGTCTTGCATCAATTTGGCCACTAGATGGCAGTACGTGGGGGAAGTGATACAGCGGTACAGGCTCCTTCTTACTTAGAAGCCAATGTTCCTGATATTGTGGGCACAGATGCATTTTTAATTGGGACCGCACCATTGTAAGGCCATGATCTGCTGCGCTCCAGCTGTTGGGAAACTACAAGCCTCTGAGGCTGCCAGGGCATGCTGGGCGTTGTGGTTTCCTAACACCTGGAGGATAGATGCCCTGCTATAATGGGCTTAGGGCATATTTGCCCCCCACCCTTTATGTAAACAGAAGTTTGCACGGTCCCCTCCATTGCCATCGCTGCCTTTCTTGACTTGACTTATCTACAGCATTACAGAATGCATTACAGAATGCTGTAGATAAGCCCCTGATGCTGGTGGGCTTAGCGCACCTTCGATTTTGGGGGTGACAGGTTCCCTTTAAGCTGCAAGCTCAGACTGTATGAGAATAAACTGGTCGAAAAATCCCCGAAAAAAAAAAAAGTGCATCTCTGAGCCAACGCCAGTCCCTCTGCACTGCCGAGCCGGTGCCAGGCTGCGAGCGGAGATGAGCTGACGGGTGATTTGAGTTGTACCAGCTCAGCAGAAGCGATGCCAATGAGTGACATTGAGTTGCAGACTGGTTGTTGCATCCTTTGGACACTAGATGGCAGCACTGCCGCTATTTACCGACTTCTGGAAATTATATATATATATATATATATATATATATATATATATATATATATATATATATATATATATATATATATATATATATATATATATATATATATATATATAATTTTTTTTTTTTTTTTTTTTTTTTTTTTGCGTAAACTGGTTTTGTGGCCGGTGCTGAAAGAAAACGTCACCTCCCCTCCCCCACCAGACGGGGACGATCCACAACATCCTTCCCACCACTTCGGCAAATGCCGTGCCATCGATCCTGATGTGCGCTGTCTGCAGAGGTGGTGGTGCATGTGCCAGCCGATATGTCTGATTAACCCTTTAATAATCTCCCTGCGTCTCTCCTCACAGTGCATTCTTCATAGTGCTGAAGATGGACGCTCGTTGCCCATCCCGTCTTCTACTCCAGGACTGAATGTCGGAGTTCGCAAATACATAGGATGATGATTTCCAGCCCTACGGACAGAACCTCATGGGTGTCGGAGCGTTTCCCTGCTCGCTCAGCTACATTGGCTCGTAAGGACACTCGTATGACGTATGCGATGGTAGCGCACACACGGCAGACCCCTAATCACACCCGAATCTGCGCGACTGAGCCTGGCTCTGAAGATTTAAATGATCGTCCTGCCAATAATTAACAAAAAAAAAGTAAATTTTCCAGTATGGCGCCACCTGGTGTTCAGATGTTATAGTAATGGGCGTGTTCCCCTGATGAGCTACATACTGGACGCACATGCTCAGTCGCCCTCCTCGCAGTCGGGTCTCTGCGCCGTGTTTACTGCAGTCAATGGGAAGAGTTTTCTGCCAAAGGAGAAGGCGCGGCAGCGTAAGGGTATGTTTCCACGTGCAGGAAACGCTGCGTGTTTGACGCTGCGGAGAGCTGCAGCGTCAAACACGCAGTGTCCAGATGTTACAGCATAGTGGAGGGGATTTTATGAAATCCCGTCTCCACTATGCGTGGTAACACGCACCCGTCGGCCCTGCGATTCCGGGCATGCGCGTCTTTTAAGATCGCAGCATGTCCGTGTACCTTGCGGCGACGCTGCGCCTCCGCAAGGTAAAACACAGGGCCCTATGTGTGGGGTGCGATGATGCCGGATGTGTGCAATGAACACATCCGGCATCATCGCATCACAGAAGGGGGCGGGGCTTAGGGCGGAGCGGGTTTGCCGCTTTGTCTAAACCGCCGGCCATCCTTAAAGTGGACACGTACCCTTAGAAAATTCATTCTACAGGGGAAGTTAGAAGGGGCTGCACTGTCAGCTGCCAGAGAGGGGAGGAGACTGATTCTGTCCAGAGCAGCAGTACCACCGAGATTATGATAGAATCTGTAAATTAACGCTTTAGAAATTTAGTATTAAAATGATTGATGGGATAGCGCTGTCAATCCTTATTATGCTTCAGACAGAAGGGAGGATTAAAGGGATAGTTAGCACCCACATTATATAGATGTGTATATATAATACAATGAGCAAGGTGGATGCACCGCCATACGTAATGACTTCAAGCATGCATTTCTTCCTAATATTGCCACTAGGTGGCGCCATTCTCTGTAGAATATTTAGCATACAGTTTAGTTTGCTCCAGGCAAGTTAGAAAAGGCGTAGGAAGATCAGTTCTGGGGTACGTGCAAAACCTGGGCTCCCCCACGAATACAGAGCTGTAAAACTCCTGGAATTCAGTATCAGCAGGACTTTTCTGGATTGTCAGATGGTCTTAGAAAAACTCTATAACAACTACTGCACTCTGTGTATAATGAGGGTGGCCTGGTGGGGGTTGTAGTATATAGATAGGATGCTGGTATTTGGAGAAGTCTGTCCGTCCGGTGATCATGCAGCTTGGGGGTCCTTCTTTCAAATCGCCATACTGTTAAATCAGTGGTGGTCCGGATACAAAAACGTCCATCAGTGAGTGCCAGCACCAATCTGGAGGCCATGGTCACAGATCACTTGTCTAACCCCCGTATATGCTGCGATCTACGGCAACTGTGACATCTTAGCAGATCAAGGGAGCCATGATTTTCTTTGATTAAATTTGCGATTTACTGATCAAACGTCATAAAACCAAACAACTTCTAGAATAAAGGTCTTTATTCCGTGCAATGATCTTAAAACTAAAAGAAAATTGGTGGAAAAAAAAAAAAGCTTTAATTTGTTATATACTCCCCAAAATTAGAAAAATTTAAAAATGACTCATCCTGTGGGGAAAAAAAAAAGCCCTCATGGATTTGTCATAAAAATGTTATGGCTCTCGGAGAACAGAAAGGAAAAAAAAAAAAGCTGCATCCTTCAGGGGTTAAATTAAATGGGTTTCCTTAAGCTTCGAAGAATGACGCAACGAAGAGCAAAAAAAGATCGCCCCTCCGTCCTGCACTGCTCCTTAGTGTATCTGCCTACCTGCTGGGAGTTGTAGTTCTGCAACTGTTGCAGCCATGATGGAAGTAACCTATATATATGGATGAAACGTCTCCAGAGACGCCTCTTGTCCTGACAGAGGAGCATCATATAAGTTTTGATAGGCACAGGCTGAGGCTGTGTACATTCTCCTGTATGTAAATATAATGCTGTTTATACATAAATGTATAATAAATTGTCCAATATCCTGTCTGGTGTGTTACTGAGCATCTGTTGGGTGGAGGGTCCCACCTCTAAGACCCCGCAGTGCCACATTTTGGCTTTCCTCTGAATAATTATTTCAAAGTGTAGACGCGACAACTGTCCTAAGTTGTCAGTATCAGTGCTGACAAAGTTGTGGTGTCCCATGTCAAAAAGAGGTGGGTCTTTTTTTAAAAGTGGGGGTAGGTCTTTGTCTCTCTGCAGGAAGTGGGGCCGGGTCTTTGTCTCTTTGCAGGAAGCGTGGGTGCGTCTTTGTCACTAGAGGAAGCGAGGGCGGGTTTTTGTCACTCCTACAGGAAACGTGGGGGGCTTTCTTGCTACAGGAAGCGAGCGTGGGTTTTTGTTCTACAGGATGTGGAGGCGGGCCTTTGTTACTTGACAGAATGTAGGGGCGGGCCTTTGTGGCTCTACAGGATGTGGGGGCGGACCTTTGTCGCTCTACAGGATGTGGGGGCCGGTCTTTGTCGCTCTACAGGATGTGGGGGCCGGTCTTTGTCGCTCTACAGGATGTGGGGGCCGGTCTTTGTCGCTCTACAGGATGTGGGGGCCGGTCTTTGTCGCTCTACAGGATGTGGGGGCCGGTCTTTGTCGCTTTACAGGATGTGGGGGCCGGTCTTTGTCGCTCTACAGGATGTGGGGGCCGGTCTTTGTCGCTCTACAGGATGTGGGGGCCGGTCTTTGTCGCTCTACAGGATGTGGGGGCTGGTCTTTGTCGCTCTACAGGATGTGGGGGCCGGTCTTTGTCGCTCTACAGGATGTGGGGGCCGGTCTTTGTCGCTCTACAGGATGTGGGGGCCGGTCTTTGTCGCTCTACAGGATGTGGGGGCCGGTCTTTGTCGCTCTACAGGATGTGGGGGCCGGTCTTTGTCGCTCTACAGGATGTGGGGGCCGGTCTTTGTCGCTCTACAGGATGTGGGGGCCGGTCTTTGTCGCTCTACAGGATGTGGGGGCCGGTCTTTGTCGCTTTACAGGATGTGGGGGCCGGTCTTTGTCGCTCTACAGGATGTGGGGGCCGGTCTTTGTCGCTCTACAGGATGTGGGGGCCGGTCTTTGTCGCTTTACAGGATGTGGGGGCCGGTCTTTGTCGCTCTACAGGATGTGGGGGCCGGTCTTTGTCGCTCTACAGGATGTGGGAGCCGGTCTTTGTCGCTTTACAGGATGTGGGGGCGGGTCTTTGTCCTCCTGTTGATCTCATGTCTTGTCAGGCTTGCACATAGGTATAATGGAATATCGGCCTTTCAGTTTAGGGCAATCAATGTATGCTGGGAACTGAGGGAAAGAAAGTTCCAAATCCTATAGTGCTGGCAGAGCAGTAATGAAGAGGAATGGCTCACTAAGAACGAGTGGAAGTCAAGTTACAAAGAATGAAAATCGGGAGCGTTTCTGGACATATCTGACTGGTATCTGCATCCAAACTAGGCTTTAAGCTTGGAGATGAGACCAGAAACACCATGAATTTCTACAGAATTTTAGTGAAAAGAAAGTTTCGACTTAATGACTGTCTCATCTTGGAAATTTAAAAAAAAAAATACATATTTAAAGGGGTTGTCTACTATGCACACTTCGAAGGTTGAAAAGGTTACATAACAAAATCACAAGGGGACGCTGCACTGAGCGGCCTCGGTCCGGGAGTTACGTCTACGGAGGGTGATCTCCAGCCGTGACCACCAACAAACCGCAGCGAGCTGCTGTTCTCTTTGCACTTAGAGCACAATTGTTGCTTGTCTAGTTTTTGTTTTTTTTTCTCCATTTGCTCTTTATACTTTTTGATTTGCGCCCTTTTGCACACTTTATCTTGTGTGTTCGCCTGTTGTGTTTTGTTTTTTTTCATGTTTGTCAGCGTGCGCTGAGTAGGAGGTTTCTAGATGTTTTCTACTGTTGCAACAATAGTGACTTTTAGAAAAGTATCTTAATTTTTCCGTCAATATACTCCTGTGCCCCCTTCCCCCACCACCGAGATTTCATGTAAGCCTGAAATTGTTTTGCAAACATTTTGCAACATTTTAGCAGAATGTGCATCATTTTTGGTTTAAGAAATTGTTAAAAAGGTTAAAGACAAAAATTAAGATTTTTTGGGGGGTAATTTATTTTGCGAAAAATTAATGACCAACGTTTGGCATTTTGAAGAATTTGGACCAAAAGGACATCAATGAAGACCACAAGACAAAAAAAAAAAGTCACTTTAAAAAAAATGGAAATGAATCGAGTCCTTGATTACTTTTGTGCTGCCCCATTTTTCCCTTGATCATATTCATCTCCGCAAGATTGTCAGCCATGTGCATAATTGGCGGTCTTCTTTCCACGGCCACAGGGGGGCAGATTTCTTCGTTAATCTCACTTTTCGATGTCTGTGATTCAGTCGCGATATCAGACCCAGCGCCTGTGCACAAGAATTGTGAGCCCATTATTCTTTCCTAAATCCAGACTACACCTTTAGGAGAGAATCTCCCAATAGACCACCCAGAATAAAAGCGCTGCAGAACTAGATTTTCAGTCCATGCTGAATCAGATTCTGCTTTTTCTATCAAAATGTTTGTGACATTTTGCTAAATTATGTAAAATTGCAATGTGCTTGTAAAAACGAGAAACTGCTAATTACCGTTCTAAGGTAGAAGGGGTTTTTAAAACCTCAGTTTATTGCTTATTGCCTAGGTTACCGACAACCTCTTCATGTTATCAGAGGTAGCTGGCCTCCTGGGCAAGGACCACACGCTTGCAAGGATACTCTGAATCTGTCCAGATCGCTGAATTGCTTTCGTCCCTCTGCTCTACTGTGATGCTGCAGAAGCAAACCTGCCTGACCAGTGCGGTGACCATCCCGCCTGGCCTGAACTATCAGGAGTGCACTGCTCCCCCAGCAAGCAGGAGGCAGGGAAGTGGTGTGCTTCTGAAAATAGGGTCTTGAGATGCCACCTGTAAAGGGTCTAGTTCAAAGTTTGCAAGAATTATGCAGACATGAAATATGTAATTTTTATAATGTGTGGGGTCCATTGACTCCCCCCTATCATAGAGGTCAGAGAAAATGTTTAATGTTAAAATGCCTGACTGTTCCTAAAGGACATAAGACGCTGCCAGAGCAGTTTTACAGCAGCTTATTTCCTTCCCATGGCATAAAACGTGCATGATCGACTGATCTGTGTGTGTACTGAGGAATTAGGAGAATTACTATGGAATGATGGGGATTTAATGTTTGTGGATAATTTACAGTAAAGAGTGGTCTACATAGATTAGGATAGCATAAGTGAGGAACAGTCACAGAGATGACAGAAGTGGGGAACAACCACAGAGATGACAGAAGAAGTGGGGAACAACCACAGAGATGACAGAAGAAGTGGGGAACAGTCACACAGATGACAAGAAGTGGGGAACAGCCACAGTGATGACAGAAGAAGTGGGGAACAGTCACAGAGATGACAGAAGAAGTGAGGAACAGTCACCGAGATGACAGAAGTAGGGAACAGCCACAGTGATGACAGAAGAAGTGAGGAACAGTCACAGAGATGACAGGAAGTGGGGAACCGTCACAGAAGAAGTGGGGAAGTCACGGAGATGACAGACTAAGTGAGGAACTGCCACAGAGATGACAGTAGAAGTGAGGAACAGTCACAGAGATGACAGAAGTGGGGAACAGCCACGGAGATGACAGAAGTGAAGAACAGCCACAGAGATGACAGAAGAAGTGAACAGTGACAGAGATGACAGAAGTAGTGAGGAACAGCCACAGAGATGACAGTAGAAGTGAGGAACAGTCACAGAGATGACAGAAGAAGTGAGGAACAGCCACAGAGATGACAGTAGAAGTGAGGAACAGTCACAGAGATGACAGAAGAAGTGAGGAACAGCCACAGAGATGACAGTAGAAGTGAGGAACAGTCACAGAGATGACAGAAGAAGTGAGGAACAGTCACAGATGATAGAAGAAGTGAGGAACAGTCACAGAGATGACAGAAGAGGTGGGGAACAGCCACAGAGATGACAGAAGTGAGAAACAGAAATGCCAGTAGAAGTGAGGAACAGTCACGGAGATGACAGAAAAAGTGGGAAACAGCCACAGTGATGACAGAAGAGGTGGGGAACAGTCATAGTGATGACAGAAGAAATGAGGAACAGTCACAGAGATGACAGAAGTGGGGAAAAGCCACAGAGATGACAGTAGAAGTGAGGAATAGTCACAGATCACAGAAGAAGTGGGGATCAACCACAGAGATGACAGAAGAAGTGAACATTCACAGATGACAGAAAAAGTGGGGAACAGCCACGGAGATGACAGAAGAAGTGGGGGGAACAGTAGCAGAGATGACAGAAAAAGTGAGGAACAGTTGCAGAGATGACAGAAGTGGGGAACAGCCAAAGTGATGACAGAAGAAGTGGGGAACAGTCACAGAGATGACAAGAAGTGGGGAACAGCCACAGTGATGACAGAAGAAGTGGGGAACAGTCACAGAGATGACAAAAGAAGTGGGGAACAGTCACAGAGATGACAAAAGAAGTGGGGAACAGCCACAGTGATGACAGAAGAAGTGAGGAACAGTCACCGAGATGACAGAAGTAGGGAACAGCCACAGTGATGACAGAAGAAGTGAGGAACAGTCACAGAGATGACAGGAAGTGGGGAACCGTCAGAAGAAGTGGGGAAGTCACGGAGATGACAGACTAAGTGAGGAACTGCCACAGAGATGACAGTAGAAGTGAGGAACAGTCACAGAGATGACAGAAGTGGGGAACAGCCACGGAGATGACAGAAGAAGTGAACAGTCACAGAGATGACAGAAGAAGTGAGGAACAGTCACAGAGATGACAGAAGTGAGGAACAGTCACAGATGATAGAAGAAGTGAGGAACAGTCACAGAGATGACAGAAGAGGTGGGGAACAGCCACAGAGATGACAGAAGTGAGAAACAGAAATGCCAGTAGAAGTGAGGAACAGTCACGGAGATGACAGAAAAAGTGGGAAACAGCCACAGTGATGACAGAAGAGGTGGGGAACAGTCATAGTGATGACAGAAGAAATGAGGAACAGTCACAGAGATGACAGAAGTGGGGAAAAGCCACAGAGATGACAGTAGAAGTGAGGAATAGTCACAGTTCACAGAAGAAGTGGGGATCAACCACAGAGATGACAGAAGAAGTGAACATTCACAGATGACCGAAAAAGTGGGGAACAGCCACGGAGAGGACAGAAGAAGTGGGGGGAACAGTAGCAGAGATGACAGAAAAAGTGAGGAACAGTTGCAGAGATGACAGAAGTGGGGAACAGTCTCAGTGATGACATAAGAAGTGAGGAACAGCCAAAGTGATGACAGAAGAAGTGGGGAACAGCCACAGAATGGACAGAAGTAGGGAACAGTCACAGAGATGAGAGAAGTGGGAAGCAGCAACAGAGATGACAGAAGAAGTGAGGAACACTCGCAGAGATGACAAGTGAGGAACAGTTATGTCAGTAGAAGTGAGGAACAGTCACAGAGATGACAGTAGAAGTGAGGAACAGTTACAGAGGTGACAGAAAAAGTGAGGAACAGTTAGATATGTCAGTCGAAGTGTGGAACGGTCACAGTGATGATATAAGAAGTGTGGAACAGTCACAGTGATTATATAAGAAGTGTGGAACAGTCTCAGAGATTACAAAAGAAGTGAGAAACACTCACAGAGATGACAGAAGTGAGGAACAGTTAGATATGTCAGTAGAAGTGAGGAACAGTTACAGAATTGACATAAGTGAGGAACAGTTAGAGATGACAAGTGAGAAACAGCCACAGAGATGACAGAAGTGAGGAACAGTCACAGAGAAGACAGAAGAAGTGAGGAACAGTCACAGAGATGACAGAAGAAGTGGGGAACAGTCACAGAGATGACAGAAGTGAAGAACAGTTAGAGATGACAAGTGAGAAACAGCCACAGAGATGACAGAAAAAGAGGAACAGTCAGAGATGACAAAAGTGAGGAACAGTCAGAGATGACAGAAGTGAGGAACATTCACAGAGATGACGGAAGAAGTGAGGAACAGTCAGAAGACAGAAGAAGTGAGGAACAGTCACAGAGATGACAAGAAGTGAGGAACAGTCAGATGACGGAAGAAGTGAGGAACAGTCACGGAGATGACAGAAGAAGTGGGGAACAGTCACAGAGATGACAGAAGAAATGAGGAACAGCCACAGAATAGTGGGGAACAGTCACAGAAATCAGCAACAGCCATAGTGACTGGTGAATTGTGTACAAAATAAAAATGCATATATCCTGCTCCCCACCATTAAAGATTTTAGACCTTTTTTACATCTCAGTGGACTGTTTTGAAGCCCTACACTAGATGTAATAATGGTGTGCTCCAGGGGGTATAAAGAATGTGAAGCAAGAGCAGCAAAGTCAATCATAGGGTGTGCACCTGTGATACATCCGGCGCAGTTTCAGCCCCTGTCATCTAGTTTTGCCTTGTCTTCCTTTGGACAGTATTGATAAATCTGCCCCAATGTGTTTCTGGGAGGGCTAGATGAGGATCATTAGGCTGCGTTCACATTACCACATTGTGGCCGAGGGGATGCTGTAAACCCAATGGCATACAGATTGGCGTAGTTTGCCATGAGGTGCGAATGTGCGCACACACTAAGTTTATTTCAAGGTGGTCAAAACGACAACCAGTACAGGAAACGCTCCTTCTTCTGGGAAGTTTTTGGAGAAGTTTTTCATTTCCTGAAACCGTTTTGGAAGAGATTTTTTTTTCCTGGATGTTCTTTTACAGCCTTCTGATTGGACAGTGCCTAGTGTGGAGCAGATTCCATCAGGAAACCTGATTTATAAAACCTTAAGTGGAAAACTCCCAAACAACTGAACATAGGAACATAGTGGTTTTATGGCAGAGTCTTTGAAGCTTTCTTTGAGCAATATTTTTTGGGGAATGGACCCGTTCTAGAATCTCCATATACACAGAGCCTTCATGACTCCGCTTTCTGAATCTGTATAGGTGATACAATCAATCTTCATGCAAATATTGGACATATCTGCCATTCAGATGTCTGGGAAAGTTGGGTTGCAGCTTCTTTGTGGTAGCATTGATATCAGCCATCAATCTTTCCCAGCATCAAATAATAACTGGATTACATTTCAAACCAAAGAGGAAGATGGAAGGAAAATATCCATACATGATGATGACTTGTTTGTTTGTTTGTATTTCAGAGGAAATGCAGCTGGATACAATGTATCAAAGAGCAACCTGAGAGGAAGGAAGGTGTAATAATGTGGCCATAGTACATGTTACTGTCTCCTCCACCCACCTGTCACCCTCATCCTCTCCCCTGAACCTGGTCCTCCTCCTCTGCTACCTGTCAGCATCTCCCTCCTCCTCCTCCTCTGCTCCCACCTCCTCCCTCTCCCTGTTCAGGGCTGAGCATCTCAGAGACAGAATGGCGGAGAGAGAAAAGGCAAGCACTACCCCAGCTGGCTCCTCTCCATTTCTGGGGCTGCACCTGGCATCACCCCCACATTTCAGGTACATTTTATGGCTGTGAGCTCTCAGATCTGCTCTCCCAGAGGGGGAGGGGAAGGGTGCTGCTTATTCTGCAAATACCTACTGTGCTCAGTCTCCTGTGTGCACTGCTCCTGTGCAATGGAAATAGAAATGTTACCATTATCTATCATCTATCCAATATGTCTTGAGGACCAATGTTTATAGCTCAGCATCAGGCCCTTATCTATTTGGGTGTGGTGTGTGTGTGTGTGTATGTATGTATATATATATATATATGTGTGTGTGTATATATATATACAGTATTTTTCCTGGGGGGTGGAGATGGGGGTAGTTTACATGCACATCTGCAGCAGAGAAGGGGTTAAACTGATCTGGTTAGCGTAACATTGCATCCTGTATATTCCAATTGTAGATTAACAGGTGTGGGAGGGGGCAGCAGGCGGCAAAATCCATGGGGAAGTGAGGTCACTGGAGGTTAGAGTGCCCCCCTACACATAGATTTGGGGGAGCATTAGAGTCTTGGGGGGGGGGGGGGGGTTTGATGCACAGGCTCCACCCCTTAGAATTTGGAATGTTCATCTGTTACATTGTTGTCATTGACCCACATAGATCACTATTGTTCTATTGTTATTGATGTTGCTGTAGAATTTTTGCTCCATTAGTGATTTTTTTACAGAATTTGGGGGGACCTTGGGGCTCTCCTGTACAGAAGCAGTAATTGTGATGGTAATTATTTCCCTGGCTGTCATGTGTCATGTGCCCTTCAAGCTTTATTTTCCAGCTGTGATATCACTGCCATTAATATGGCACCAGCTATCAGGATTGGAGAGTAGTCACCTCTCTCTTTGGTTGAATGATGTAAGCCTTTTGGATCTGGGGTGAGCTGGGACTAGTAGTCCCCCCCCCCCCCCCCCCCCCCTACATTATAGCTGTGTGTTGTGTGTCCCAACATGTTCAGACATGATTAGCTGGAACTGGTAATTCCAACAGGCATTCATTCTGCTGTGTGTATTCTGTAGTCATAAGTCGCCTGGCCTATTCTGGGACTTGTAGTTCTACCCAAGCTTTAGAGACACAGAATTTCTTTCCTGTTGCTTCTATAGCGCCAACATATTCCGCAGCAATGTAGCCGCCTTGTCGCTGATTAGTTTGTTACGGATCACAATGTGTTTGGATATCACATTAGGTGCTGGGACTTGTAGTTCTACTGTGTCTAAAGACCCGCTCAATCAAAATGTCTACATGGTATTTCTGTCTCCTGTTTAATATGTCTCTTATGTCATATGTTGCCAGTAATAGCCTTACATTGCTCTGTGGTTATGCTGGGACATGTAGTTCTACCTATGCTGCTCCAATAGTTAACGGATCGCTGGTACTTTTAGTTCTACTTTGAATGATCTGATGGTTCATCAGTCTGCTCTGTTTTATGTGTCTCATATAGTTTAGATCTCATGTTGCTATTAATAACCTTAGATTGCTCTGATGATATGCTGGGACTTGTAGTTCCACCCATGCTGCTGTAATTTATCACAGCTTGTTGGTACTAGTAGTCCTACACCAACCAACTTATTACATGGTGCATCTGTTTTATGTGTCTCATATATTATATGCAATCATTAATAACCTTAGATTACTCTGATGTTATGCTGGGACTTGTAGTTACATCCAAAATGATGAACTGCAGAATGCGTGGTTCATTATGGCTTGCGTCTACACTAATATCTCACATCTGTTACTGACTAGGGACAATTAATGCTAGCATGGTCTGGCACAGAATCCTGTGACTTGTAGTTCTACCCAGTTTGAAGACCCATGGAAGATTCTCTCCAGCTGTGTTGTATGCTGGGGCAGTGTCCATGCCCTGGTGCGGCAGTGGATGGTACCAGCTCCTGGTATGAGGGTGCCTGCGGCTCTGTGCTGTCACCAGGGCTCTGTTGATCGCTTCCTTGCTGGATGAATGCATTTCACTAGCTGTTACTGCAGCCTGACTGGATCCAGCAATGGAGCAATTAAAGGAGTCTGTGATAATGACCAGCAGCTCCGGCAGGACATAATGATCCGGGCAGAACCTCGTCCTGGGGGGTCACAGGAGGAAGGGGAGAGGGAGATGCTGCTCCCTGGACCCTGTAATACCACTGACTTGTATTAGTCTCTGCCACATGGGGCCCCAAAGCAAGAAACACATGTGCGGACCCCCATCAAGCCTACAATGGCCCAGACTGATGGCAGTGAGGGACAGTCGGGGAGGAGGCACTTGGACTCCCTTCTAATCCAGCTTTACCTTTACACAGAACCTATCGGGGTGGACATATCATTGGCGCAACCTGGGCAGCCGCACAGGGGCCCAAGAGGTAAGGGGGCCACATGCTGCTCGAAAGCAGGTGGAATTGCGCATTATGGTGAGCGATTAGGCTTCAAAGGGCCCATATACTGTTCTTGCACAGGGGCCTTTTCCTGTCTGTGTCTGCCAATGGCACCTATGGAATCAGCCTGTCAACGTATGGCCAAGCAAACCTGTCGTAGACCGGATACCTCTATGGTGGTCCTTACATAGTTGCCCCTAAATCCTATGCCCCAATGTGCGACCATGTCCAGGGAGCACTAACAGAGAAAAGGAGCCCCCCAAAGTAAAAAAAATTACAATGGGTTGCTCCCTTTAGGATTAGAGAATATGGGACTATGGCTGAGGATGGGGAGGGGGGGGGGGGGGGGAGATAAGGACCAGCTTTAGGACCGACCTAAGATGATACCCATTCAGTACAGGCTCCATAGACGCCGCAGGGTCTGCATCAGTGGTACATGTTACTAGGAGGGGGCTCACAATCACAATGGATCCCCCATCTTGGTGGTTTGGCATGCGTTTCCTCCTCCTGCAACGGATCGGTACATGTTCACAGCATCCGGTATCCAAATGTGTTTGCAAATGTAGTGGTTGGAAATGCACCATGCAAATAGGACTGAAATGTACATTTCCATTTGCAGATTTGGCACATTTAACCCCTGGAGGTTGCAGATCAATTAACCGCTTTATCACAAGGGTTAAACAGCCAGGATCAGAGTTTCTCCGATCCTTTTTTCACAGCTTCCTCCTGCATGTGATTTTTCTCCCCAATCTGAGTCACCTAGATCCTGTAATCTTTACTGCCGCTTTCTCAGCCTGTTCAGGTAGGACATGAGTGGTGGCCGGAGAGATCTACTACTGCCTATCCTCCCAAGGATCTGACAGGTAAACCAAGGAGCGGACAGGGGCCCAACAGGTAAGGGGCCCATCTTCACCTCCAAAGTGGGCAGAATTGTGCATTATGATGATCTATTGGACTGCAAAGGGCTCATATTCTATCCTTGCACAGGGGCCCTCTCCTGTCTGTGTCCACCAGTGGTTGAAACTGAACTATTTCAGCTGTTGAGTCGTCAGTTTGCCGATTGTTCACATTTCCAACAGTATTATAAAAAGAGGCTGCTTTTTCCAAAAACAGCGCCACCCCTGTCCACAGGTTCTGTTTGCAATTGCAGCTCAGTCGCATGCATTTCAATGGAACTGAGCTTCATTACCAGCCGCAACCTGTAGACAGGAGTGGCGCTGTTTATATTAGAAAGCAGCAATGTTTATCTAATCCTGGAAAAGCCCTTAAATTCTAGTTTTACTCTGTTATTTTAGTTCTATCCGCTTTATATTTGCATTTTGTCCGTACTCGTTGATTATACCATTAGTAATGAGACATCAGCAAGGAAGATTAAATTAGTTGTGTCTGCTGCGTGGGAGGAATAACTAATAGATAGCGATGTGTTTGTGTCTTACAGAGGATATTGGGGTAATAATGGATCTGTATATTAGGTGGTGGGGGAGGGGCAGTTGTCCATTTTACTTAGTTTGTGTCCTGAAGTATTGACCCGAACTAATGGGTTAATGGGTGTACGCTCAGTCCCATGTTCCTGCAGAGCCCAGTTCTTGCAGCCCCATAGGGTGCATTTGAACCAGACCAGCGCCCCTTTAACACTCCTTGCATCGCACGCGGATTTTGGGTCCCATTCTGTGCTGACATTTCCATACAATCCGCATCCCGTGTAGTTTTCACCCTTTACATGCAACAGAGAATTTCCATGTATATTTTTGGCTCCAAGATATCAGATGCATAAAAAAAATAGCCGCAGATTTATTTCTATAAGTTCCACCCAGAAAATTGAAGTTTTGCTGCTGATCGGGTAGTAATCATGTGACAGTTCTGCATCAGTAATTCATCGTTGGTGAACATCCCCTAATGGTGGATTCATGTAATTTTACACCGCTTACAAATCCTCTGGAAACTCCTCATTCCTTATGTGTTGGTTTTGATATAAATTTGCAGAAATCCACTGGAATCTGCCCCATTTTTTCCAAGAAAACCTGCAACAAAGTCAGTATGAAAAGGGATACAATGCCGGCCTGTGCCATTGCAACGCTGTTACATTTTTCTTTTTTAATTCTGCTGTTCTGTTGATGTCGGAGTGTCACGGGTTCCTTCTCCGGTATCACACAATCAACAGAGCAAGAGAATAGTGAACAATTCCAAGACCTTTATTTAGGCAAAACACAAAAGGTCCATATATACGATCCATCACACAAAGGATTAAATATTCCAGAACACGAATGCATTTCAGTAACAGGATAAAAGTCCAACAATCCAGCACAGAGGATAACAGTCCATATTCCCTTCTTTCTCTCTCTGAAGTGCTGTCTTCACCTCATGGGTCCACACAGGATCTGAATTCCCCCAGCTCCTGTCCTCTCCTTATGTCCAGGAGTAGTCAAACAGGTTGGGGTGGTTTTCAGGCCTCCCCCACCTGACAAAGGTGCCTGGTGGGTTAAGGCACTACAGGGGGTCATTGTTTCAACAAGCTAGTTCAATATGTCATTAGCAAACAACATTATTCACTGACCCTGTGGAGAGATAACAATACAGAACTGTGGGGCAGGGCCGGCCCGAGAAATTACGGCGCCCTAGGCGAAGCGCGCCGCGGCAAATTTTAGGCCACGCCTCTGACCACACCCATTCATAACTAGCCACACCCATATCCACGTCCCAACCACACCCATTTAGCACTGCTGATCACACTGTTTCATAAAGAATAATTATAAACAAAAAAAATGGCCACACAGTGCTCCATACTGTATAATGGCCACACATGATGCTCCATACTGTATAATGACCACACATGATGCTCCATACTGTATATTAGCCGCACATGATACTTCGTACCGTATAATGGCCACACATAGCTACTCCTACACACGCGGCTGCGCTCCGTACACACGCGCTCCGCTCCATACACCTCGTACGCACTCGGCTCCGCTTCGTACACCTCGTACACATTTAGCTGCGCTCCATTCACCTCATACACACACGACTCCGCTCCGTACACCTCATACACACGGCTCCGCTCCGAACACCTCATACACACACGGCTCCGCTCCATACACCTCATACACATTCAGCTCCGCTCCATACACCTTTTGCCTTTTGAAAAGATTTTTTATAATTTTTTCTATTTTTTCTCTGGCGCCCCCTTAGGGTCGGCGCCCTAGGCGGCCGCCTAGTTCGCCTATACGTTCGGGCCGGCCCTGCTGTGGGGAGAATATCGGATGGCAAATAACAACTCATCCTACAAGATACAGTAACACCATGATAATCAGTAAAATAGAAATATACACAAAAATGATACCCACATAGCATATCACACCATCACACGGAGTTTGTGCTCTGACGGGAGAGGAATCGTCCCCTGCAGCAGTGTTTTTCTTAATTTTTATCCAGACAGTGCGAATGCTATAGGCATGAGACGTGAGCATTGCTCGCAGTAGATTACCTCTCCAGAGGACGAATATTGAGTGACCTACTTTGAGTAGGAAGCAATGAGGAGATGTAGCGATCCATTATCAAGCAGCCGAGAGGTCCCCGACTTCTCCATTTAGATGTTTTCTAAGAATCATGAAAAAAATGTATCTAAAGCAGCAGCGGGCTCCTGTGCAAGAAGTGCCCCCATTGTGCACCTCACACTAATGGTAAGGAGAAGGCTCAAATTTGTGGACATGTCACACAGCCTATACTGCCTCTCCCCTGTTTGCAGGCTCTCTGTAAAGTTCAGAAACCTCATCAGTCACAAATAAACTGAATAGTATAATATATTATAAGGGGAGGAGGGAGATGGAGCTGCAGCTTCTCACTTCACCACTTCTTTTCAAAAAGGAAAATAAGAAACTCCGTAATATATCTCTTCAATGAAATCTGCTTCCTTCTCCACTTATGAGCCACTTCTTACTCTTTCCCGACTCCTTAATTCATCATCTGCTCTAAACTACAGCTAAAATCCATCTTTATCAAAATTAAAAGTGATCGCCAGCTCATTTAGGGATTAGTTTACAGCTGCTCATTGCAGTCTAAAGGAATGGGGAGGGAGGAGTAGTGAGAGATAGAGACTTGTGCTGCTACTTTCTAGTGTTTTATATCATTCTAGTGCTGGATTCACTTTTAAACTGCTCAATACTTCTGTAAAATGCCCTCCAAGTGGCTGAAGCCATCAGATAATTGTTTTATCTTACCCATTTGATGGATTCTCAGCTACACTGCTCAGTACTGCTGAGTAAAGTCCTGCATGGTGCTGCTTGTTAGTAAGCATTATATCTCACCCAAGAACTGGATTCACAGCTACACTACTCAGTTCTTCTGCCCTTTGTGCTGCCGCTTCTGACTGTGCTATATAATGACAGGAGATCAGGAACCCTTCATGCCTGTGTGTGCTGTGTATTGGAGACATTGTAGCAGCTATTCTTACTTCCACTTTCGCAGAGACAACTTAAATTTAGAGAAGGGTCTGCAGTTGGGAAGAAATTTAATGTACACACATTATTATTATTTATTTATATAGCACCATTAATTCCATAGTCCTGTACATGAGAAAGGGGTTACATACAGAGTTATAGATATCATTTACAGTAAACAAATTTGCGATGACAGACTGGTACAGAGCGGAGAGGACCCTGTCATTGCGGACTTACATTCTACGGGATAATGGGGAAGAGACAGAAGGTCGGGGGTGCAGCTGTTCTGGTGTTGGTAAGGTGGCAGCTCTGGGGGTGGTGAGGCAGCAGCTCGGGTGGTGGTGAGGCGGCAGCTCGGGTGGTGGTGAGGCGGCAGCTCGGGTGGTTTGTGAGGCGGCAGCTCGGGCGGTTGGTGAGGTGGCAGCTCTGGTGGTGGTGAGGCGGCAGCACAGGTGGTTGGTGACGCACCAGCTCGGGTGGTGGTGACTGGTGAGGCGGCAGAATAGTTATTGCGGGCTGTAAGCTTTTCTGAAGAAATGGGTTTTCAGGTTCTGTCTGAAAAATCCGAGGGTGGTGGATAATCGGACGTGTTGAGGCTTGGAATTCCAGAGGATGGGGGATATTCGGCAGAAATCTTGGAGGCGGTTGTGTGAGGAACGAATAAGTGTGGAGGAGAGTAGGAGGTCTTGGGAGGATTGGAGATTACGTGAGGGAAGATATCGGGAGATTAGTTCAGAGATATAGGGAGGGGATAGGTTGTGGATGGGTTTGTAGATCAGTGTTAGTAGTTTGAACTGGATTCGTTGGGGAATTGTGAGCCAGTGGAGGGATTTGCAGAGGGGAGAAGCAGGGGAGTAGCAAGGAGAGAGGTGGATTAGGCGGGCAGCAGAGTTGAGGACAGACTGGAGCGGTGCAAGAGAGTTAGCAGGGAGGCCACAGAGGAGGGTGTTGCAGTAGCCGAGGTGGGAGATGATGAGGGCATGTACAAGAGTTTTAGTAGATTGAGGGCAGAGGAAGGGATGGATTCTGGCAATATTTTTGAGTTGAAGGTGTCAGGAGGTGGCAAGAGTTTGGACTTGCGGTTTGAAGGACAGGGCAGAGTCGAGAGTTACCCCAAGGCAGCGGATTTCAGGTGCGGGAGAGAGCGTGATGCCGTTTACCATAATCAGGTAGGGGGGATACACGAGATGGGGGAAAGATGATGAGTTCGGTTTTGTCTACATTGAGTTTTAGGAAGCGAGAGGTGAAGAAGGAGGATATGGCTGATAGACACTCCAGGATTCTGGACAGCAGAGAGGTGACATCTGGGCCAGAGAGGTAGATCTGATTGTTGTCCGCATACAGGTGGTACTGGAAGCCATGGGACTTTGAGTTGTTGTAGGGGCCCCAGGACAGAGTTGAGGGACACCAACAGAGAGAGGGTGGGATGAGAAGGTAGTGTGGGAGATGCTGAATGTGCGGTTGGAAAGGTATGAGGCAATCCAGGACAGGGCGAGGTCTTTGATGCCAAGGGAAAAAAGAATCTATAGCAGTAGGCAGTGTCGAAGGCAGAGGACAGGTCGAGAAGGAGGAGGATGGAGAACTGTCTGTTAGCTTTGGCTGTGAATAAGTCATTAGTAATTTTGGTCAGGGCAGTTTCGGTGGAGTGGTGGGGGTGGAAGCAAGATTGGAGGTTGTTAAGGAGAGAGTTAGATGAGAGGTGGAAGGAAAGTTGGGCATGGACATGATGCTCAAGGAGTTTTGAAGCAAACAGGAGCAGTGATATGGGGCGATAGCTGGGCATAGCAGTTGAGTCAAGGTTAGTTTTTTTGAGGATGGGAGTGATGGTGGCATGTTTGAAGGCAGAGGGGAAGGTACCAGAACATAGCGATTAGGTTGAAGATATGGGATAGGGCTGGAATGAGCATGTTAGTGAGGTTGGGGAGCAGGTGGCAAGGGATGGGGTCAAGTGCACAGGTGGGTGAGGTGTGATTTGGAAAGGAGGTAAGTTCTCCTTCAGTGATGTTGGAGAGGGAGGTTATTAGGGAAGGGCAGAGGTCTGGTATATGGAGTGGTTGGGATACTGGAACAGTAAAGGTTTGCCTTGTTTGGTCGATCTTATTTTTTGAAGTAGGTGGCAAACTCCTCAGAAGAAATGAGGGGAGGAGAGAGTTAAATGTGCTGAACAGTTGTTTTGGGTTGTAGGATAGTGAAGATACAAGGTTTGTGAACTAGGTCTGTTTAGCAGAGGTGAGGGCTAATTTGAAGGCGAGTGTAGCTTGTTTGAAAGCAGTGAAGTCGTTTGGCAGGCGTGTTTTCTTCAAACGCCGCTCCGCGACCCTGGATGCTTGTCGAAGTTTTTTTTGTGAGATTGTTGTGCCAGGGTTGCCTATTGATTTGTCACACTTTGCCATGCATGAGAGGGGCGACTGAGTCTATGGCTGATGTGAGGATAGCGTTATATACATATGACAGCTTATTCTGAATATTTACCTGAAATAACGGTTCACTCTAAGCTTTATTTACATAGTAATTAAAAACCCCTTTAAATCATAAATGGACACATTGTTATATATGGCCGCACAGGATACTTCTGACATAACTCAGTTTTTCCTATCGCCACGACAGCACCCACAACGAGAGAGGGGATCCGCCCACCTTCCGGACAGGAACCTACAGGTTAAAAAAGGGCGGCCCCCCCTCGCCCTCCAGTTTGGGTTCCTGTCCGGACGGCGGGAGCCTACAGGTCAGCTTACCCAGGTCCGCCAAGCCTCTGTGCGGTGTCCGGGTGAGAACGGCAGAGTCGGGGGCCTGGAAGCAGCGTCGGGGGAGGTTCTGTGTTCAGCCTCCCCCCTCGTCTGGCAGGGACCGGCTCGGTGGAGAGAGCGGTCGTAGTGGCGTTCCCGGGGGAAGGCACGCCGCCCCGGGTCGACCACGCGCGCAGGACGCTGGAAAGATGTCGGCGCTTGTGACCCGGAAGTAGATGAACGACTTCCGGAGGAGGCCGGGAGGAAGAGCGCGGGACCTTTGAAAAGAAGGCAGCGCTTGGTGAGTAGTGTGCGGCAGCATGTCTTCTACAGGAGACGCCGAACACCGACCGTTAGGTGAGCAAAGGAGCAGCAGCAGATCTCACGCAGGAGATGTGGCACGCGGGCAGCAGGACCCTGGCACGTCACGTCGCATCTCACCCCCTCAAAAACCGGTACTTTATTGTTTCATCAGCAGTGGTGAGTTTTTATATTGAACCATTGACTGATACAGATTGTCCCCTGTATTATGTTTTCTTATAGGGAAAAAAGACCTCAAAATCCAAACATAAGCAATGTGCGCTATGCACGGAGCCACTACCTGACACCTATCTAAAAAAGCTATGTCAGTTGTGTATATGCCGCACGTTAGAGGAAGAAGCTCCCCTCCGTGTATCAGATTTAAGGGAAGTAATTAGGGAGGAAATAAAATCATCCCTTAAAACCAAGCGGCATGAAAAAATTAGCATGGAGGTGATATCTGATTCCAGCCCTTCATTACAAGAGGGCGAGTGCTCGGACACCTCATCATCGGCCTCCTCGGACGAGGAAGGAAGACCTTGTTTCTCCACAGAAAATATGGACGCTTTAATTAAAGCAGTCCGTACAACGATGGGGGTGGCAGAGAGCAAAGAGCCAAAAACCACCCAGGAGATCATGTTTGCAGGACTAAACCAGAGGAATCGTAAAGCCTTCCCCGTGGTTGAGACCATTAAAGATTTAGTCAGACGGGAATGGGACAAACTGGATAAGGGGTTCTTACCTTCGGCTGCAAAAAGGAGGTATCCCTTTGAAGATGACACCTTGTCTCAGTGGGTAAAAATCCCGAAAGTGGATGCGGCAGTAGCCTCTACTTCAAAAACTGCCTCACTACCATTAGAAGATGTGGGACTCCTTAAGGATCCCTCAGATAGAAAGGCTGACATGCTTCTTAAAAAAGTGTGGGAAGCATCATCAGGAGCCTTTAAACCTGCAATCGCAGGCACCTGTACGGCAAGGTCAATCATGGTCTGGGTGACGCAGCTAGAAGAACAACTTAAATCAAAAACACCTAGGGATAAGTTGTTGAACTCCCTGTCTCAGGTCAGAGAAGGAGCGGCTTACCTTGCAGATGCCTCAATCGACTCCCTGAAATTAGCTGCGAGATCGGCGGGGCTCTCAAACGCAGCCCGAAGGGCGCTTTGGCTAAAGTCTTGGAAGGGAGATGCCCAGGCTAAAGCCAAGTTGTGCTCTATTCCGTGTAGGGGTGAGTACCTGTTCGGCTCGGTGCTGGATGACATACTTGCAAAGGCGGAAGATAGAAAGAAGGGATTTCCTAAAGCATTTAATCCCACTTTTAGGAACGCCTTCCGGAGACGCATGCCCTTCAGGAAGTTCCAGTCAGACCAGCAGGGATATAATCGTGACTGGGAGTCGTCGGATCAGAAAAAGAAAGGTGGATACTATAAAAACCCTTCATCTTTCTCAAGACGGAGACGCAGATAGAGCAGGTCTGCCAGTAGGTGGAAGATTAAAGTTCTTCTCAGCAGAGTGGCAGAAGATAACATCTAGTGCCTGGATAATGGGGGTAGTCGGGGCAGGCTTGAGATTAGAATTTTTGAAGACTCCCCCAGATCGTTTTATTGTAACATCACTAGACACTCTGGCCCAACAACAGGCCTTAGAGTTAGAGATTCAACAATTACTGACAAAGCGAGTCATTGAAGAAGTACCAAGAGATCAGGAGAAGACTGGCTTTTATTCTCCGCTGTTCTTAATCTCTAAGCCTGATGGGTCCTTTAGGACCATTATAAATTTACGCAGATTGAATGAATATCTTCAGTACCGCGCCTTTAAAATGGAATCCATCAGATCAACAACTAAGCTTTTGTTTCCTAGGTGCTACATGTCAGTGTTGGATCTAAAAGATGCGTATTACCATCTTCCAGTTCACCGGGATCATCGGCAATTCCTCAGGATGGCTGTATGGGTAAACCATCAGATTAAGCATTTCCAGTTCTTAGCAATGCCCTTTGGCCTATCCATGGCTCCTAGAATTTTTACAAAGATTGTGTCAGAAGCAATGGCCCATATCAGGGAAAGAGAAACCCTGGTGGTGCCCTATCTAGACGATTTTTTAATAATTGGAAATTCGATCGCTCAGTGTACATCTAGGGTAAATGCCATAATATCATCCCTACAGGGTCTCGGGTGGATAATCAACTGGAAAAAGTCAAGACTAGAACCAACAAGACATCAATCATTCTTGGGAGTTCTTTTAGACTCGGAAAAGCAGGCATCCTTCCTACCAGAAGAAAAGAAACAAAGGATCATTCAAAAGATCAAGGCCGTAAGGAAAGCTCCAAGCTTAAGTTTAAGAGACGCAATGTCTCTTCTAGGTTCTTTGACGGCATGCATATCGGCGGTGAGATGGGCTCAATCTCACACCCGAATGCTTCAGTACGAGGTGCTTCAGGCAGAGAAAGATCTTCACGGAGCTCTAAGCAAGAAGTTCAGTATAACGCCTGCCACTCTTCACGATCTCAGATGGTGGCTCAATCCAGTAAATTTGTCGAAAGGAGTCCTCTGGACCATCACCCCGGACAACGTAGTCACGACAGATGCCAGTCCGTTCGGTTGGGGAGCCCATATGGGAGACATTCTAACCCAAGGGCGTTGGTCAAGTCTAGAGTCCCAGAACTCCTCAAACCTAAGAGAGCTGTCAGCAGTCAACCAGGCTCTTCTTTCCCTGCTACCTTCCCTGGAGAGTTCACATGTTCAAATACAGTCAGACAATATGACTGTAGTATCCTACATCAATCATCAGGGAGGGACAAGGTCACGTTCCCTAATGACCACTGCAGCACAGATATTGTCTCTGGCCGAAGATCACTTACAATCTTTGACAGCGGTTCACATAGAAGGGAAACTCAATATAGAAGCAGACTACCTCAGCCGCCATTCCCTTCGTCAGGGAGAGTGGTCCCTAAACCACCACATATTCAATCAGATAGTCAATCTATGGGGATTACCGACAATAGATCTGTTTGCTACGAGGGAGAACAAGAAAACCAGGAGGTTCGCATCCTTACACAGGGCAGACCATCCTCTCATAGTAGACTCCCTTCGTGTCCGTTGGAACTTCCGACTAGCGTATGCATTCCCTCCTATGTGTCTAATTCCGATAGTTCTCAGGAAGATCCGGGAGGAAGGAGCCAGAGTAATCTTAATCGCCCCCTTCTGGCCCAGGAGGCCTTGGTTCTCTCTCCTCAAAACAATGTCTGTCACCGATCCCTGGGTATTACCAGTGGTTCCAGATCTCCTCTCTCAAGGTCCATTCCGTCATCCAGATTTGGAGACTCTTCACTTAACAGCGTGGAACTTGAGAGGGAGCTTCTGAGGGAGAGGGGGTTCTCCGAAGCTTTAGTAAATACCTTGTTAAAAAGCAGGAAGGAGGTTACAACAAAAATCTATTCAAAGATTTGGAAAAGATTCCTTATGTTCTACCAAAAACCATTGGGGAATAATGCTCCGATCTCAGCCATTTTAGAATTCCTTCAAAAGGGCTGGGAGTTGGGTCTAGCGGTCAACACTCTAAGAGTTCATGTATCAGCCCTAGGAGCTCTGTACAACAGTGACATAGCTGGTAATAGATGGGTGGCTAGATTTATTAAAGCATGTCAGCGTTCTAACCCAATCCATATTGCCAGGGTACCTCCTTGGGACCTCAACTTGGTGCTTGAGGCATTGACTGAACCCCCCTTTGAGCCCTTAGAATCTATTTCGATTAAAAATCTAACTTTAAAAACAGCCCTGCTCTTAGCGTTAACATCTGCCAGAAGGGTCAGTGATATTCATGCCTTGTCAGTAGATCCTCCCTACTTGATAATGCTCCAAGATAAAATTGTCTTAAAACCTGATCCTGCGTACTTGCCAAAAGTGGCAACTAAATTCCATAGGAGTCAGGAAATTTATTTACCATCTTTCTATGAAAATCCGGGTTCAGATGAGGAGAAAAAATATCACACACTAGATGTTAAGAGGGTAATATTAGAATACCTGGATAGGACACAAAGCTGGAGGCAGAGTAGGGCTCTGTTTATTTCTTTCCAGAATCGGAAAAAAGGTTCTGGTGTCACGAAAAGCTCTATCGCCAGATGGATTAGAGAAGCAATATGTCTTGCCTACTCTGCCAAGGGAGTAACACCACCTGAAGGCATCAGGGCGCACTCCACTCGGGCCATGGCATCATCCTGGGCGGAGAAGGCAGATGTCCCCATTGAAATGATATGTAAGGCGGCAACTTGGTCATCACCTTCCACCTTTTATAAGCACTATCGCCTTGATCTATCTGCTAATTCCACCTTACAGTTTGGCCGCTCAGTGCTTAGTGCTGTGGTCCCTCCCAGTTAATAGTCTTTGAAAGTCTCTCGTTGTGGGTGCTGTCGTGGCGATAGGAAAACCGGTTTTTACGTACCGGTAATAGGATTTTACAGAGTCCACGACAGCACCCATACATTCCCCCCCTGTAATTAGTTACTTATTCCTGCACTCTGTTGAGGGTGTGCTTTAGAGATCACTCTATAGAGGTGGTGGTATTTAGTAGTGTTTAAGATAATATTGTCATGTACTGATTCATTGGCGGTATCCCTTGTACTCTGGAACACAAACTGGAGGGCGAGGGGGGGCCGCCCTTTTTTAACCTGTAGGTTCCTGTCCGGAAGGTGGGCGGATCCCCTCTCTCGTTGTGGGTGCTGTCGTGGACTCTGTAAAATCCTATTACCGGTACGTAAAAACCGGTTTCCTGTGTGACCAGTCCATGGCGTTACACGATCACTTTTCCCTTTATCCATTATCCTCCATTGCCCGATCGTCTATGTTGTGGTTTACAGGAAAGTAAATTACTTCTTTAGAAGAAGCCACTTTAGGAGACTGGAGAACATTCTCCTCCAGAGGGACTGAAAAAAATGGTGTTACTCATTTCCAGAGCTTTCTGTTTAACACTGCGGCTTTTAGGAAAGCTGTTAACACCGAGGAAGATACATTGTTCCTCATCCACCTGCAGGAAGACATGGAAGGTGGAGAGATACAACACAAGGACAAGCAATAGATACGTAGTGATACAACGATGACCATAAATAATCTGCTGCAATATTGTCAATATTATCACTGTGGAGTAAAATCGCTATACAGTGCACAAATAAAGCTGCCAAGTAGTGTCTATTCATTTCCTCCCAGATGCCCTGTCATATTGTATGTGCAGCCTAGTCCTCTTCTCCTCCCTGACTATCATCTTTCTCCACTTCTCCGCTCTTCTCCCTGACAATCGTCTTTACCCTATTTCACCGCCTCTCCTCTCTTCTCTTCCCTGACTGTTTTCTTTCCCGTATTTCTACACTTCTCCTCACTGACTATTTACTGTCCCCTATTTCCCTGCTTCTCCTCCCTGACCATCATCTTCAGGCTCCTTTCAGACATAGCGCATTTTTGAGCGCTATTTTGCGGGCGCTTTTCAAAAATGCGCAATGTCATTTTCGTCTGCCGGCAAAGTGAATGAGAAATTCACTTTGCCGTTCAGACACACCGCAAAAAAACGCGGCGCTTTTGTCTGCAAACACGCCGGCGTAAAAAGAATTGACATGTCAATTCTTTACGCAGCGGCGTGTCTGCGTATCCCCATAGGGCCCCATATTACCGTCCACACACAGCGCCTTTGTCCTGGGTGTCGGCGTCTTTGTACGGAGGGGTTGACACCCAGGACCGGACGTGACGTCGGACAGGAAGAGGGAAGCCCCCGCCCCCCAGTGAAGCAGCATGGAGTCCTTCAACAGAATGAGCATAAACGTGGGGCTGCTGATCGAGACGGTAAGTATCCCCCGTGTGTGTGCCCCCCGTGCGTGTGCCGTGTGTGTCCCCCGTGCACTGTATGTAGTGGCAGCATGTCTGCACTACATACAGAAAGCAAAAAAAATGGATGCTCACCTATCCCATGGATGGATGAGGCGTCCGGTCCCCTCCGCGGCTTCCAGCGTCTGGCAGATCAGCTGATTGTCTCGCTGACCGGCCGGGACATCGGGTGGTTTGTGGGTATCCCTATCAATCAACTGAACGGGCCGGGACATCAGCTGATTGGACCAATCAGGTGATGTCCCGACCGTTCATGTGATTGATCGGTATACCCACAAACCAGCTGATGTCCCGGCCGGTCAGCTGATAGTCAGCTGATCGCAGGCGCTGGAAGCTCATTCCAGGTCTGTCACGGGGCTGAGAAGTCATGAATTTAATTTCTCAGCCCCGTGAACTGATGAAGCAGAGTCGGGGATGCTACGGATGCAGGTAACTATGATGGAGTTAAATTAGAATCAAATAAAGACTTCTTGCCTGTTTATTTTGATTAAAATATTTTTTCTGTGTCTGTCTTTATTTACTTTTACCGTACAGGGTTACGAGGGGGGGCGTCTGACTGACGCCTGCCCTAGTAACCTGGGGTTAGTGACAGTGGGGTTAGTAAACCCCAGCTGATGTCTGTTCCGCTTGCTGAGGCGTCTTTGGCTCAAGGCCATTGCAGCTGGCAGAATCGACATGATGTTAACTCCAGTGTGTATTGTATTCTGAGTCATAAAGACAGGAAATGACCTCAATGACTCTTTTTTTTTTCCCCTTTTTTTTTTTTTCAAACAAACTTTATTTTCAGTACTCAATGCTGAAAAAAACGCAGCAAAAAACGCAGTGTGTGAAAGCAACTGCGTTTTTTCCCTTTTTAAAAAAACGCAGGTAAAGCAGCAGCAAAATACGCGCGCGTAAAAATACGCAGCAAATATGCTGTGTGTGAAAGTAGCCTTACTCTATTTTACCGCTTCCCCTCTCTGACCATTGTCTTTCCCCTATTTCTCAGCTTCCCCTATCTTCTCTTCCCTGACCATCGTCTTTCCCCATTTCACCGCTTCTCCTTACTAGAGATGTTCGGATCTAGCGGTTTCAGCCAAACAGTGAAAAAAAAAAAGAGTTAGGGTACCAGAACAGTAACTGGACCCCATTGGCCGGCGTCACACTGGCGAGTTTTACGGACGTAAGAGCGCAGAAACTACGTCCGTAAAACTCGCATTACATACGGCACAATTATTCTCAATGGGGCTGCTCCTATTAGCCGTATATTACGGTTCAGTATTATACGGCGTTCTACGGCCGTACAAAATCGCAGCATGCTGCGTTTGTCAGCGTATTGCGCAAATAATACGCCAATGAAAGTCTATGGGGGCGAGAAAAATAGGGATTCCACATGGACCTGCAGTGTGACTTGCGAGAAATACGCAGCGGTGTTAGTGAAAAGTCGGTAATTCAATTGCCGGCTTTTTCCTTCTCCTTCACAAACCCGACATGATATGAGACATGGTTTACATACAGTAAACCATCTCATATCCCCATTTTTTTTGCATATTCCACACTACTAATGTTAGTAGTGTGTGTATGCAAAATTTGGGCGCTGTAGCTGCTAAAATAAAGGGTTAAATGGCGGAAAAAAATTGGCGTGGGCTCCCGCGCAATTTTCTCCGCCAGAGTGGTAAAGCCAGTGACTGAGGGCAGATATTAATAGCCAGGAGAGGGTCCATGGTTATTGGCCCCCCGTGGCTAAAAACATCTGCCCCCAGCCACCCCAGAAAAGGCACATCTGGAAGATGCGCCTATTCTGGCACTTGGCCACTCTCTTCCCACTCCCTGTAGCGGTGGGATATGGGGTAATGAAGGGTTAATGCCACCTTGCTATTGGAAGGTGACATTAAGCCAGATTAATAATGGAGAGGCGTCAATTATGTCACCTATCCATTATTAATCCAATTGTAGGAAAGGGTTAAAAAACACACACACATGATTAAAAAGGATTTTAATGAAATAAACACAGCGGTTGTTGTAATAATTTATTGTTCTCGCAATCCATTTGCAGACCCTCGCTTGGAAAAATAATAAACGCACAAGATACATACCTTCTGGTGAACCGTCTCGTCCCACGAGGTAATCCATCTGAAGGGGTTAACTAATATTACAGGCAGGAGCCCTGCAAATGCAGCGGTGCTCCGTGCCTGTAATCCCCCGGCGAATGAATGAAATGTAGGTCATTGACCTACATTTCCTTCAGTCGCGGTGATGCGCCCCCTGGTGGATGTCCTCATATGACCTGGAGCGTGGGAAAAAGTTCCCAGGCTGCAGTTCATGAGAACATCCAGCAGGGGCGCATCACCGCGACTCAATGTAAGTACAGATCCTGCTTTCCTTTCAGCACCCGGGGATTACAGGCACGAGCGAGTGTTTTATCGCAGCTCTGCCTGTAATATTAGTTAACCCCTTCAGATGGATTACTTCGTGGGACGTGATCTGACATCAGAAGGTATGTATATTGTGCGTTAATTATTTTGCCAAGTGAGGGCCTGCAAATGGATTGCGAGAACAATAAATTATTACAACAACCGCTGTGTTTATTTCATTAAAATCCTTTTTAATCATGTGTGTGTGTGTTTTTTAACTCTTTCCTACAATTGGATTAATAATGGATAGGTGACATAATTGACGCCTCTCCATTATTAATCTGGCTTAATGTCACCTTCCAATAGCAAGGTGGCATTAACCCTTCATTACCCCATAGCCCACCGCTACAGGGAGTGGGAAGAGAGTGGCCAAGTGCCAGAATTGGCGCATCTTCCAGATGTGCCTTTTCTGGGGTGGCTGGGGGCAGATGTTTGTAGCCACGGGGGGGCCAATAACCATGGACCCTCTCCTGGCTATTAATATCTGCCCTCAGTCACTGGCTTTACCATTCTGGCGGAGAAAATTGCGCGGGAGCCCACGCCAATTTTTTCCGCGATTTAACCCTTTATTTTAGCAGCTACAGCGCTGAAATTTTGCACATACACACTACTAACATTAGTAGTGTGGAATATGCAAAAAAAAAGGGGATATGAGATGGTTTACTGTATGTAAACCATGTCTCGTATCCTGTCGGGTTTGTGCAGGAGAAATGAAAAGCCGGCAATTGAATTACCGGCTGTTCACAGATATCGCGCTGAATGAAATATAAATACAGAATATATATATATATGTGTCTCAATGACATATATATATATACATACTGTATATATGTTTTAATGAACATTTGAGCACATAAATCCATTAGATGTCGGTTTTGCAAGCCTGCGCGAAAATCTCGCAGTACGGATGCCATACGGATTACATACGGAGGATGCCATGCGCAAAATACGCTGACACACCCTGACTACGGATCACTATTTTGGGAACATTTCGGCCGTATTACGGCCGTAAAATACGGACCGTATTGTCTTACGCCGAGTGTGACGCCGGCCATTCACTTGAATGGGGGGCCTGACCATCCAGTGTTTGTCATGCTGTCATGTGCATGACAGCACAGCAAACACTGCTTCTGATCGACGGTAATATTATTACCGCCGATTAGACAGCGCGGTTCCCAAGCTGTCAAGTGACAGCGTGAGCCCGCATCTGTGATCGGAGGTAAAAAGTTTACCTCCGGTCACTGGCGTCGGCTGATGGGACTACTGCTCCCATCAGACTACGCTTGCTGATGGGAGTATTTATCAGCCCATGCCTGTGCTTTAAATAAATAATAATAAAAAAACCCAGCATGAGTTCCCCTGTATTTTTGATAACCAGCCAGGCAAAACTGACAGCTGGGGGCTGCAACCCTCAGCTGTCAGCATTATCAAGGTTGGTTATCAAGAATAGAATGGTCTCCATGTTTTTTTTTTTAATTATTTAAATTAATAATTTAAAAAAAAAGGTGTGAGGTCCCCCAAATTTTTGACTACCAGCCTTGCTAAAGCAGACAGCTGGGACTGGTATTCTCAGGCTGTTAACGGGTCATTGATTTTTGTCTCGCCAACCAGCCGGAAAACAGCAGCTGCCCAGAAAAGGCATATCTATTAAATGCCCCATCTCTGACAAGTGTGGTCCTTATTTGTGGGGTTGATTACACCTTTGTATTGTCATGTGACATCAAGCCTACTGCTTAGTAATGGAGAGGACTATAAGACACCAATCTGTTACTAATCCTATAGTTATATTGTAAATAAAGACACAGCCAGAATAAAGTCCTTTAATTGAAAGAATGACACAGACTCCTTTAATGATTCTAAATTAAAACATACTCAGATCATCGCCCATTCCATTGAAGCCCTCGACTCCTGTAATAAAAAAAGACAACCATATCCCTCACATGTCTGAAGTTCTGTCCAACGCCATAATCCATGTCTAGAGATGAATAGTTTTTCACCCTGGACGGTGCCAAGACGCGACCCTCCAGGCTAAGAACCAAGGATAGGTACACATACCTCAGTGACATATTCATGTCTCAAGGTCAGGCTATAAGTAGCCCATCAGAGAAGCAAAAGATGAGTACCCACTCAAAAAATTATATATAAACAAGAGAAACAAGAGTAATCAGGTACAATTAATAAATACAAATTTTATTGAAAGTTCGAAAGCCCAATAAATCACCACAATCGATCAATAATAAATGAGAACAGATGCAGAAAAAAGAGACAAACAATAAAAAAGTAAGCGGTGCGGGAAGCACGCAAAATGCGCATCGGGGCTGTTTGGGGGCTAACCAACACCCTACCTGGGGTCTTCATCCTTCTGCCTGTGGCAAGTCCTCTCTGTATAACCGCTCTGAATGTAGCGGTATCATCTGTGAGAAAGGGGATCTTACCTCAGTAATATGACTAATTTTTGCACAGGCACCTTAAATACATATGGATCTATTTATTCAATCGGGCAGTAGTTATGAATTACCCCCCTACTTTTTTATTGTTTGTCTCTTTTTTCTGCATCTGTTCTCATTTATTATTGATCGATTGTGGTGATTTATTGGGCTTTTGAATTTTCAATAAAATTTGTATTTATTAATTGTACCTGATTACTCTTGTTTCTCTTATTTATATATAAGAACCAAGGATACATGAGCGCAGCATCATTGCACAGCGGTGATGTCATTAAGATTACCGCCGGTCATTGAGGCTACCCTTCCAGCCGGGTCCCTGAACTGCGGTGACCTTGGTGAGGTCCCCACTAGCACAGGGAGAAAGTTTCATTGTGCAGCGCTGAGCTCAGAGAGTTCACCGCAGTTCACTGTGAGAAATTTCTCCCAGTGAAATCACCGCTGCACCATGAGGCTTTTTCCCACTGTGTTAGTGGGGATCTCGCTGAGGTCACCGCAGTTCAGGGGCCCGGCTGGAAACGTAGCCTCAATGACCGGCAGTAACCTCGATGACGTCACCGCTGGTCACTGAGTCCAGCTAACAGCTAATTTTCCCAGAGGTTCTCAACCATGACGGTCGCATCTTGGCACCGTTCAGGTTGAAAACTGTTTATCCCCAGGCATGGATTACGGTGTGGGACAGAACTTCGGACAGATGAGGGATATTACTGTTTTTCATTTTTGTTTTATTACAGGAGACAATAGCTTCAATGGAATGGTCGATTACGTGAGTATGGTTTAATTTATAATCATTAAAGGAGTCTGTGTCATTCTTTCAATTAAAGGACTTTATACTTGCTGCAGGTTGCTGTTTTTAGGCTGGGGGGCCAATATCAGTGACCCCTTACCAGCATGAGAATACCAGCCCCCAGCTGTCTGCTTTAGCAAAGCTGGTTGTAAAAAATGGGGGGGGGGGGGACCCACGTCGTTTTTTTAAACTATTTAAATAATTTAAAAAATACAGTGTGGGGACCCCTCTATTCTTGATAACCAACCTTGCTAATACTGACAGCTGAGGGTTGTTTTGGCAGTCTGGTTATCAAAAATACAGGGTAACCCAAGCAGTTTTTATTTTTTTAATTATTTATTTAGAGCACAGGAACCGGCTAATGAATACTCACATCAGTCGGTGCCTGCTCTTGCTGCTATTAGCGGCAGCAGGCGTAGTCTGATGGGAGCTGTAGTCCCATCAGCTGACACCATTGACTGGAAGTAAACTTTATACCTCCGATCACAGCTGCGGGCTCATGCTGTCATTTGACAGTGTGGGAACTGCGGCTGTCTGCCGACGGTAAAGATTTTACCACTGAACAGAAGCAGTGTTTTCTGTGCTGTCATGCACATGACAGCGCAACAAACACCTGTTGTTCGGTGTTTACCACTTCTTTTCTCTTCTACTCCCTTACCATTGTCTTCCCCCTATTATTCCACTTCTCTCTTCTACTCACTATCCTATTTCCTCGCTTCTCCTCTTTTCTCCTCCCTTACCATCGTCATTCCCGTTTCCCCTCTTCAACTCACTTCTCCCTTGCCATCGTCTTTCCCCATTTCACTGATTCTCTTCTCCTCCCTGACCAACGTCTTTCCCCTATTTCTCCGCTTCTCCTTTCTTCTCTTTCCACACTATCATCTTTCCCCTATTTCTCTACTCTCCTCCCTGACCATTGTCTTTCCCCTTTTTCTCCTCTCTCCTCCCCGACCACCGTCTTTCCCCCCTTCTCTTCTCCTCTTTGACCATTGTCTTTCCCCTATTTTCCTGCTTCTCTCTTCTTCTCCCCGACCATCGTCTTTCCCTTATTTCCTTGCTTCTCTTCTCCTCCCTTATCATCGTCTTTCTTCTATTTCCCCACTTCTCCTCTCTTCTCCCTGACCATTGTCTTTCCCCTATTTTCCTTTTTCTCTCTTTCTCCTTTACCATTGTCTTTCCCCAACTTCATCTCGCTTCTCCTCTCTTACCATCATCGTCTTTCCCGTTTCTCCTCTCTCCTCCATGGCCATCTTCTTTCCCCTATTTCTCCTCTTATCTGCTCTTCTCCTCCCCGACCATCGTCTTTCCCCTATTTCCCCGCTTTTCTTCTCCTCCCTGACGTTTGTCTTTCTCCTATTCTCCCTTCTTCTCCTCTCTGCTCCCCGACCATCGTCTTTCCCGTTTCCTCGCTTCTCCTCCCTTCTCCTCCCTTGCAGCCCACCGCTCTCCTCTCCTACTACGTATTTTCCCTTTTCCTTCATTTATCAGCAAATGTCAAGATAATTAGAATTCATGTCAAAGTGTTCGAACCGGACCAACGAAGGGTCATTGGAGAGGAATAAATATGCGTAAAATGATTGCGGAGAGCGCGCCGACATCAGGGTGAATTTAGAGGCGATTTGTTTACACTGTAGAAAGTCATGAATGAAGAGTGACGTCATATTGTAGGGAGGAGATAAGGGCGAGTCTTGCCATAAAGGCTTCGGCAGCCTGCATCCAGACCCATCGCCTCCCCGGCCATCGACCAGTGACTTCTGCCACCTCCTGTGTTCTGTGGATGGAAGGCATTGATCCAGTGATGTCACTCCTGTGTTACAGTAGTAAATGATGATGTCACTGCTTGTAAATTATATGATGTCATCACTTTTACATTTTCCTGAAATAGCAAAATAAAAATAAAAAATCTGTGAAAGGCTTTTTTAACCTCTTCTTATTTGGACATTTTTTTTCTTAGCTTTTATTTTTTTCCTCCCCTTTTTCCGAGTGCCAATAAACTGCAATTCTGTCATTATATTTGGGTCATATTTACAGCCTTTATTATCCTGTAAAAATGAACAGTCAAGAAGATGATTTTTGTATGTTTTATTTTATTGGATTAGAAAAATCTTCTGCTTCTGTTTTCTCAGATCTGTAACTTTTTAAAATTTTTCAAATGATGGAGCGGTGCGTGCTCTTGTTTTTAGCGCGGTGAGCCTTTGTTTTTTTAGGAACCATTTTGGGTTACTATGTCGTTTTGATCACTTTTCATCGCATTTTTAGTGACTGAAAAAGGGCTTTTCTGCCATTTCAATTTTATATTTACTTTACGCCATTTACCGTATTGGTTAGTTAATTTTTATAGCAATTTATTAATGTTTATTTATTTTATTTTTTTATTATTTTATGTATTTATATTTTGGATTGGAAAATGGAGATCATTCAAATTTTAGAAATTTGTTTAAATTACTCCATTTTGAAAATACTTTATTATGTTTCACTTTATTGTTTAGTACCTCCGTTTGCTTGTACTATTCTCCTATTCTGCAATACATCAATATTGCAGTAAAAATCTATAAAGCCCAACCACAGATGTATCATGTGGAACATGACGATGGCGCGGTGTCTCCCATGGGGAACGCACCACCCTCCTCGGTACATACTGTATACAATGTATCTTATATATATTAGTTTCCGTGGATGATACTTTCTGTATAAGTTGATTTACGTATAAATGTCTGCTTACAGCCCATTACTCAGCCCTAATATGCCCCCACTGTGCCATATCACATTATCTGCCATTTACTGTAAAGTCTGTGGTCAGTTAAGTGTCAGGAGACGTGGAGATCCTGATGCTCATGGCTGCAGCTTCATTCTGGTTTTACAGTATTTCATTTCTTGCCTCCACCACATCTCGCGTGGAGACAATTGGTATTGGTGAAATGGTAACATTCTGACTGTCCACCACTAGGGGGCGCTCACTACAACAGTACAGATTTGTACCATTCTCAGTAATCTCTATAGGTCTGTCTGCAGTGAACTCACTAGCTCCCCCTAGTTCTCACTACAGGAAGACACAATTTTATAATTAAGAGGTTATCCCGCATCCATATCCAGCAAACCTGAGAAATCTGAAGGGTGAGTACGTGCTCCCCTTTCACTGTCTATGGGACTGTGAGAGATAACAGAGTACAGCCCTCAACTTTTTGCCATCGTTCAATAGAGAATGAATAGAGCCAGACTGATTCAGACTGATGAGGATCCCAGTGGTCGGATGCTTTCATGTGCATCTTTGGTCCCATTTGGTTGATACTGCACTTTAATTTGAGAAATTCATGAAGTATTAACTTTTGGAGCTCAGCTGTGCCCTCATCGCTGGCCTGTATATGAATGTAAGACAACTTGCTGCAGCAGGAACCTCTCCCTCCTCACTGTTCTATATCTGGCTGTAAAACAACTGGCTGCAGCAGGAACCTCTCCCTCCTTGCTGTCCTGTATCTGGCTGTAAAACAACTGGCTGCAGCAGGAACCTCTCCCTCCTCGCTGTCCTGTATCTGGCTGTAAAACAACTGGCTGCAGCAGGAACCTCTCCCTCGTCGTTGTCCTATATTTGTCTGTAAGACAACTGGCTACAGCAGGAACCTCTCTATTCTCGCTGTCCTGTATCTGGCTGTAAGACAACTGGCTGCAGCAGCAACATCTCCCTCCTCACTGCTCTGTATCTGACTGTAAGACAACTGGCTGCAGCAGGAAACTTTCCCTCCTCATTGTTCTGTATCTGACTGTAAGATAACTGGCTGCAGCAGCAACATCTCCCTCCTCACTGTTCTGTATCTGACTGTAAGATAACTGGCTGCAGCAGGAACCTCTCCCTCCTCCCTGTCCGGTATCTGACTGTGAGACAACTGGCTGCAGCAGCAACATCTCCCTCCTCACTGTTCTGTATCTGACTGTAAGACAACTGGCTGCAGCAGGAACCTCTCCCTCCTCACTGTTCTGTATCTGACTGTTAGACAACTGGCTACAGCAGCAACATCTCCCTCCTCACTGTTCTGTATCTGACTGTAAGATAACTGGCTGCAGCAGCAACATCTCCCTCCTCACTGTTCTGTATCTGACTGTAAGATAACTGGCTGCAGCAGGAACCTCTCTCTCCTCCCTGTCCTGTATCTGGCTGTAAGACATCTGGCTGCAGCAGGAACCTCTCCCTCCTCGCTGTCCTGTATCTGGCTGTAAGTCATCTGGCTGCAGCAGGAACCTCTTCATTCTCAATGTTCTGTATCTTGCTGTAAGACAACTGGCTGCAGCAGGAGCCTCTCCCTCCTCGCTGTCCTGTATCTGGCTGTACAACAACTTCCTGCAGCAGGAGCCTCTCCCACCTCGCTGTCCTGTAACTGGCTGTAAGACATCTGGCTGCAGCAGGAACCTCTCCCTCCTCGTCCTGTAACTGGCTGTAACAAGTCTGGCTGCAGCAGGAACCTCTCCCTCCTCGCTGTCCTGTATCTGGCTGTAAGAATGAAGAGGTTCCTGCTTCAGCCAGATGTCTTACAGCCAGATACAGGACAGCGAGGAGGGAGAGGTTCCTGCTGCAGCCAGACTTGTTACAGCCAGTTACAGGACGAGGAGGGAGAGGTTCCTGCTGCAGCCAGTTGTCTTACAGCAGGATACAGAACAGTTAGAATGAAGAGGTTCCTGCTTCAGCCAGATGTCTAACTGTTCTGTATCCTGCTGTAAGACAACTGGCTGCAGCAGGAACCTCTTCCTCCTCGCTGTCCTGTAACTGGCTGTAAGACAACTGGATGCAGCAGCAGCGTCTTCTTCCTCACTGTCCTGTATCTGGCTGTTAGGCTACTTTCACACTAGCGTCGTGCACTGCACATCGCTATGCGTCGTTTTGTAGAAAAAACGCATCCTGCAAAAGTGCTTGCAGGGTGCGTTTTTTCTCCATTGACTTGCATTAGCGACGCAGTGCGACGCATTGCCACACGTCGCAACCGTCGTGCGACTGTTGCGTCGGACCGTCGCCACCAAAAAACGTTGCTTGTAACGTTTTTTGGTGCGTCGTTCCCGTCTTTTCCGACCGCGCATGCACGGCCGGAACTCCGCCCCCGCCTCCCCGCACCTCACAATGGGGCAGCGGATGCGTTGAAAAACAGCATCCGCTGCCCCCGTTGTGCGGCGCATTCACTGCTAGCGTCGGTACGTCGCAACGACGCAATTCGTCGTGCGTCGTCCGACGCTAGTGTGAAAGTAGCCTAAGACATCTGGCTGCAGCACGAACCTCTCCTTCGTCCTGCATCTGGCTGTAAGACATCTGGCTGCAGCAGGAACCTCTCCTCTCTGTACTGTCTGCAGTAGGACTAAGTTCCACCATCAGACCCCTGGCTGAAAGTCAAACTTATCAGCAGGAGATTAACCCTGTGTTCTCTGCAGGATTTCTACAACACTGCTTTATAAACATGCGCAGAATTTGGGGTCAGATTATCTCCGATTTATATGTACCCTTCATTTCCAGGTTTGGATTCTAAGGAAAATAAAAAAAGGCCCAGATTCTGCAGATATAAATCACACTGATTATCAGGCTGTTGTGCAGATATTCCATCAGTAAATCTCAGCGACCGATGGACGGAGAGCGACGATAATGATAAAAAGCGTCTGATGTGCAAAGTGTTCATGGGTCCTCATCAGAGATAAAGGGGGTCTGTGAGTGGATCGCCCATATGTGGCTGACCACTGATGTCACAGGGATGGTGAGTGAAGCAGAAGGCTGCGTGCTGTACCCAAAGCATCCACTGTGAGGCGCCAGTAATTCTCACGGATTGTGTGGCATTATCAGCCATTTTTAGGGTCCAGGCTACGTTGAGGTTGCCCACCTGATGTTTTGTTGTTGTTTTTTTTTCTGGCCAACTTATTAAAAAACCATGAAGAGCAAAAATATTTTACCTTCTTCCGTTATTCTTGTAATGGAGGATCTGCGGATGTCATGCTGTTATGGGGGATCTCCGGCTGTCATACAGTTATGGGGGATCTCCAGCTGTCATACTGTTATGGGGGATCTCTAGCTGATATACTGTTATGGAGGGATCTCTGGCTGTCATTCTATTATGGGATCCTCGGCTGCCATACTGTTGTGGGGGATCTCTGGTTGTCATACTGTTATGGGGGACCTCTGGTTGTCATACTGTTATGGGGGATCTCTGGTTGTCATACTTTTATGGGGGATCTCCGGCTGTCATACTGTTATGGGGGATCTCTAGCTGTCATACTATTATGGGGGATCTCCAGCTCTCTTACTGTTATGGGGGATCTCTGGCTGTCATACTGTTATGGGGATCTCTGGCTGTCATACTGTTATGGGGGATCTCCAGCTGTCATACTGTTATGGGGGATCTCCGGCTGTCATACTGTTATGGGGGATCTGGCTGTCATACTGTTATGGGGGATCTCCGGCTGTCATACTGTTATGGGGGATCTGGCTGTCATACTGTTATGGGGGATCTCCTGCTGTCATACTGTTATGGGGGATCTCCGGCTGTCATACTGTTATGGGGGATCTCCGGCTGTCATACTGTTATGGGGGATCTCCTGCTGTCATACTATTATGGGGGATCTCCAGCTCTCTTACTTTTATGGGGGATCTGCGGCTGTCATACTGTTATGGGGGATCTGGCTGTCATACTGTTATGGGGGGTCTCCGGTTTTCATACTGTTATGGGGGATCTCTGGCTGTCATACTGTTATGGGGGATCTCTAGCTGATATACTGTTATGGGGGATCTCTGGCTGTCATACTGTTATGGGGGATCTCTAGCTGATATACTGTTATGGGGGATCTCTGGCTGTCATTCTATTATGGGATCCTCGGCTGCCATACTGTTGTGGGGGACCTCTGGTTGTCATACTGTTATGGGGGATCTCTGGTTGTCATACTTTTATGGGGGATCTCCGGCTGTCATACTGTTATGGGGGATCTCTGGTTTTCATACTGTTATGGGGATCTCCGGCTGTCATAATGTTATGGTGGATCTCCGGTTTTCATACTGTTATGGGGGATCTCTGGTTGTCATACTGTTATGGGGGATCTCCGGTTTTCATATTGTTATGGGGGATCTCCGGCTGTCATACTGTTATGGGGGATCTCTTGCTGTCATACTGTTATGGTGGATCTCTGGCTGTCATACTGTTATGTGGGATCTCTGGCTGTCGTCATACTGTTATGGTGGATCTCTGGCTGCCATACTGTTATGGGGGATCTCTGGCTGCCATACTGTTATGGTGGATCTCTGGCTGTCATACTGTTATGGTGGATCTCTGGCTGCCATACTGTTATGGGGGATCTCTGGCTGTCATACTGTTATGTGGGATCTCTGGCTGTTGTCATACTGTTATGGTGGATCTCTGGCTGTCATACTGTTATGTGGGATCTCTGGCTGTCGTCATACTGTTATGGTGGATCTCTGGCTGTCATACTGTTATGTGGGATCTCTGGCTGTTGTCATACTGTTATGGGGGATCTCTGGCTGCCATACTGTTATGGGGGATCTCTGGCTGCCATACTGTTATGGTGGATCTCTGGCTGCCATACTGTTATATTAATCCCCAATCCCCACAGTTTTAAGCGTGCCCTAAAAACGCATTTGTTCAGACTGGCCTACCGCCACAACGCATTAACCTAACTATCCCTGTGTGGCCTAATAAAAATAGAAAAAAAAACAAAACACATAATCAGGTTCCTCGCATCATGTTCTCATGCAGTTAATAACACTCTGTGTCTGTACTGCTACATACTTAGGCTGATAACCGGTTCATGCAGCTTTACATGAACACCCGAGCCTTACACTATGGCTGGTCCAAATAACTAAAGCAATTGTTACCATCCACCTCTCGTGTCTCCCCTTTTCCTCATAGATTGTAAGCTTGCGAGCAGGGCTCTCATTCCTCCTGGTATCTGTTTTGAACTGTGATTTCTATTATGCTGTAATGTCTATTGTCTGTACAAGTCCTCTCTATAATGTAAAGCGCTGCGGAATATGTTGGCGCTATATAAATAAAAATTATTATTATTATTATATGGTGGATCTCTGGCTGTCCTACTGTTATGGGGGATCTCCAGCTTTCATACTGTTATGGGGGATCTCTGGTTGTCAGACTGTTATGGGGGATCTCCAGCTCTCACACTATTCTGGGGGCTTCTGTGTATACCCTGTTGCAAATATTTCCATGTGGATCCCAGGACTTGAGATTACACCCCTGTGTGTTCGCACCGAGGCATGCTGGGCTGAGTAGTTCCTATAAACGTACGTCCTGGTCTAGATGACTCCGGTGTCAGCGGCTCCTGCTCACCACTCGTCCATTATTCAGCCCCCCGGAGAGGAGCCGCTCACCGACCCCCGGACGGTCAGGGTTTGGCTGCTCTCTGAAACCAAACACCGGCCAGATTGTGCTGCTGTCAGACACTCGCCGCCATGTATATTTAATGAGCAGAGATGCGCAGCGGAGGGGAAGGGAGACGCGTATTTTCAAGGGAGGCAGTGAGGTGAGGCGGAGGCCGCGCTGTGGTGAGGTGAGGCGGAGGCCTCCGGTGAGGTGAGGCCGCAGTGAGGTGAGGCCTCCGGTGCGACCAGATGGAATCCAGCGAGGATGATGGGAGTTGGTTGGAGAACCGCTGGGAGGAGTGGTGAGTCTTTTTTGCTGTTTGTGTTTATCCGCCCATCATGTAGTTATCATGTACCTGATGGACGGTGACGGTGTGCACACTGTGCAGCATGTGGCGGCATTTATTGCACCGGATCAGGTGCGGTTTCTCTCTGCGATGTTAACCCTTTCCCTTCCAGCTGAGTTACTGACAGTTCTCTTCTGTATCTGGAGGCTTCTCATCACAGGACAGGCTCAGTCCGCAGCCAGGAGGGGTCCGCTGCCATATCTGCCCTTATAGTATGTGGTTGTTAACCCTTTATTGTGGGGATCTTTGTGCGGAGCGGCGGCTGACTGTAGAAATGAAAATCGGTCTGATCCACTATGGCGGCCGTTAGGATGTGGCCAGGTAAGATGGACGCGCGGATGGATGGATTGACGTGCAGTTGGAGGGATGAATGGAGGGACGGAGGGATGAATGGATGAACACATGCATGGATAAATGCTATAAATAATATTTTAGGACACAACGTTGACTTAAACATTTCCTGACAGTTTCCTGAGTATCCGATGATGCTTAGAAATACTTCTATATGTACAGAAGTAAGATCTGCTGCCCGGACTTTGTTCTCTCCTCTCTTCTTCTGAAGACAATATAATAAGGGATCGTTCACATTTACAAAATTATGCTTTTGTTTCTGTAGCAGCGGCCTGGGCTGCAGTACCAGATACGGCCATCTACAGGGGTGGCGCTGTTTTATGGGGGTTAGAAGCAGCTTCTGTTCTCTTCTGCAGGTCATCTCCTGTGTTGACAGGTATAAAATGACCGGTTACTATATATATCTAATATATAAAGCTGAATGTGTATGTGTGTATGTCCGGGATTGGCATCTGAACCGTCGCAGCTACAGCCACAAAATTTTGCACAGTCACACGTCTGGACCCCGAGAGCGTCATAAGCTATGTTGTGAGGCGAAATTTTAACCCCGCGCTTTCCAATTCACCAAACAATTTTGCCCCTATCTACATAATGGGGAAAAAGTGAAAGGAAAAGTGTTGGAGGCAAATTGACAGCTGCCAGATGTGAACAAGGGGGACTTAAAGAATGAGAGCGATGGCGCCAAAGAGTATATACTGTACAGCTGCTAAGGAGGGGCCCCGACATGGGATAATCACCACACCACCACCGGGATATGAACACACACAAAATGCGCCACACACTACCACGTGCTCGAACACATATACCACCCTCAGCGCACATTTCACCACACATACACCAACCTCGCCACATAAAAGTCGAAACACAAAAGTCGCCGCTCAAAACTCGCCACATGCAAAACTCGCCACACGTGCAAAACTCACCTCATGGAAAACTCGCAACACGCAAAACTTGCACACACAGAAAAATTGCCACATGCACAAAAGTTGCAACACATGCAAAAGTTGCCTCACACAAAACTTGCACATACTCAAAAGGCACCACACATAAAACTCGCCACGCGCAAAACTCGCCATGCGCAAAGCTTGCTGCACACAACATGCTACACTAACCTGTCACATGCAACTCGACACACAAAAAGTTGCTACACACATGTCGCCACACAAAACTCATCTCACAAAAGTCGCTACATGCATGTCGCCACACGCAACTCAACACACACAACTTCACACATGAAACTCGCCCTAAAACACACACAAGTCTGGTATTATCCTTCAAAAATAAAAATCTGATTAATAAGCAGACAAACTACAAGAGCAACAAATGTACCATATAGGAATCCGGCAGCTGTCAGTCACATGACCAGTCTATTATGCGTATGTGTGAGCTAATATATACTGCCAGGGGGTGGGCTTACTGTTGGCTGTGGATTTATCAGGCTGCCAATTTAGCTTACAAATACTGAGGTAAAAATACTGACCAAATAACGTGTGAACGAGGGCTAATACAGGAGGAGATGACATACAGATATATACTATATACAGGAGGAGATGACACACAGGTATATACTATTTACAGGGGAGATGACACACAGGTATATACTATATACAGTAGGAGATGACACACAGATATATACTATATACAGGAGGAGATGACACACAGATATATACTATATACAGGAGAGATGACACACAGGTATATACTATATAGAGGAGGAGGAGATGACATACAGGTACATACTACATACAGGAGGAGATGACATACAGGTATATACTATATACAGGAGGAGATGACACACAGGTATATACTATATACAGGAGCAGATTACCTACAGGTATATAGTATATACAGGAGGAGATGACATACAGGTATATGCTATGTATAGGAGGAGATGATATACAGGTATATACTATATACAGGAGGAGATGACACACAGATATATACTATATATAGGTGAGATGACACACAGGTATATACTATATACAGGAGGAGACTACATACAGGTATATACTATATATAGGAGGAGATGACATACAGGTATATACTATATACAGGTGTATACTATATATAAGGGAGATGACAAACATGTATATACTGAGGTGAAAATGAGATGTGTGAGGTGAAAATGAAAAGGTGTGAGTGCAAAATGAGAGGAGTGAGGGAAAATAGTGGAGTGATCGGAAAATGACAGATGTGAGGTCGAAATGACAAGTGTTAGGGGGGAATGAGAGGAGTGAGGGGAAAATGAGAGGTGTGAGGGAGAAAATGAGAGATGTGAGGGGGAAAATGAAAGATGTGATGGGGAAAATGAGAGGCGTGATGGGAAAATAAGAGAAGTGAGGTGCTATAACTAACCACAGATATTTACTATGCCCAGGCAACGCCGGGCTCTTCAGCTAGTGTATATATATATATATGTATGTGTATATATGTATGTATGTATATGTATGTGTATATACAGCTCTGGCAAAAATTAAGAGACCACTGCAAAATGTTCAGTTTGTCTGATTGTTCTCTTTATAGGTATATTTTTGAGTAAAATGTAAATTATTTTATTCTATAAACTACTGACAACACATCTCCGAACTTCCAAGCAATACATTTTGTATGTATTTTCTGAAAATGAGAAATTGTCAAAATAACAAAAAAATGCATTGCTTTCAGACCTCAGATAATGCAAAAAAAAACAAGTTCATAATCATTTAGAAACAACAATACTAATGTTTTGTCTCAGGAAGAGTTCAGAAATCAATATTTTGTGGAATAACCATGATGTTTAATCACAGCTTTCATGTGTCTTGGCATGCTTTCCACCAGTCTATCACACTGCTCCTTGTACTAAAATGTAAGCAGTTCTTCTTTGTTTGATGGCTTGTGATTATCCTTCTTCCTCTTGATCACATTCCAGAGGTTTTCAATGGTGTTCAGGTCTGGAGATTGGGCGGCCATGACAGGGATTTGATGTGGTGGTCCTTCATCCACACCTTGATTGACCTAGCTGTGTGGCATGGCGCATTGTCCTGCTGGAGACACCAGTCCTCAGAGTTTAGGAACTTTGCCTGAGCTGAAGGAATCAACTGTTTTTCCAGGATAACCTTGTATGCGGCTTGATTCATACGTCCTTCACAAAGAACGACCTGCCCAATTCCAGCCTTGCTGAAGCATCTCCAGATCATCACCTGGTCGTCTAATGGTTAGATAGAGACCTGGAGAGGCGCACAAGCCACAGTGTCTGCCAGGGCCGGACTGGGACTAAAATTCAGCCCTGGCATTTGAAGTCACACAGGCCCACTTGTCACATGGTGACTGTATAATATCTTTGTACACTTGTAGGCTACAAGAAGTGAGGGGAGTGTAACACGACTATATAACATATAATTACAGCTGTATCCAGCATTACAGCTTAGTCCCCATAGAATGTAATACAGCACAGCCCCCATAGACTATAATACAGCACAGCCCCCATAGAATGTAATACAACACAGCCCCCATAGAATGTAATACAACACAGCTCCCATAGAATGTAATGCTGCACAACCCCCATAGAATGTAATGCAGCACAGCCCCCATAGAATGTAATGCAGCACAGCCCCCATAGAATGTAATGCAGCACAGCCCCCATAGAATGTAATGCAGCACAGCCCCCATAGAATGTAATACAGCCAGCCCCCATAGAATGTAATGCAGCACAGCCCCCATAGAATGTAATACAGCACAGCCCCCATAGAATGTAATACAGCCAGCCCCCATAGAATGTAATGCAGCACAGGCCCATGGAATGGAATGCAGCCAGCCCCATAGAATATAATGCAGCACAGCCCCATAGAATGGAATGCAGCCAGCCCCATAGAATATAATGCAGCACAGGCCCATGGAATGGAATGCAGCCAGCCCCATAGAATATAATGCAGCACAGGCCCATAGAATGGAATGCAGCCAGCCCCATAGAATATAATGCAGCACAGGCCCATGGAATGGAACGCAGCCAGCCCCATAGAATATAATGCAGCACAGCCCCATAGAATGGAATGCAGCCAGCCCCATAGAATATAATGCAGCACAGGCCCATGGAATGGAATGCAGCCAGCCCCATAGAATATAATGCAGCACAGGCCGATAGAATGGAATGCAGCCAGCCCCATAGAATATAATGCAGCACAGGCCCATGGAATGGAATGCAGCCAGCCCCATAGAATATAATGCAGCACAGGCCCATGGAATGGAATGCAGCCGACCCCCCCCCCCCCCCCCCCAATAGCTCCACAATCCAGTCATCACTCATTGATAAAAAAACCAAACCACTCTACTCACCTCTCTCCTCGTGCCCCGCGCTGCTCCGGGCTATGGTCTCAGCAGTCGCAGTCTGCCCGCCCGGTCACACAGCAGGTGCGCGATGATATGACGTCATCGCGCACCCGCAGTGTCAGCGGCAGGCAGAGCGGGGAATGATGGGAGAGGGGGCGTCAGCAGACGCTCTCTCCTCCATCATTGCATTCAACTGTATCGGTATCTATGATGCCGGTATAGTTGAATGCGGGGCCGGGAGTGTGCCGCGACAGCGTGGGGAGTGTGCCGACAGCGGCACACTCGAGCGGCCCACTACTGCCATCGGCCCTTCTGGCATTTGCCAGAACTGCCCGATGGCCAGTCCGGCCCTGGTGTCTGCACCCACTGTGAAATTTGGTGGAGGATCGGTGATGATCTGGGGATGCTTCAGCAAGGCTGGAATTGGGCAGGGTAATCTTTGTGAAGGACGTATGAATCAAGCCGCATACAAGGTTATCCTGGAAAAACAGTTGATTCCTTCTGCTCAGGCAATGTTCCCCAATTCTGAGGACTGTTTTTTCCAGCAGGACAATGCGCCATGCCACACAGCTAGATCAATCAAGGTCTGGATGAAGGACCATCACATCAAATCCCTGTCATGGCCGCCCAATCTCCAGACCTGAACCCCATTGAAAACCTCTGGAATGTAATCAGGAGGAAGATGGATAATCACAAGCCATCAAACAAAGAAGAACTGCTTGCATTTTTGTACCAGGAGTGGCATAAGGTTACCCAAAAGCAGCGTGAGAGACTGGTGGAAAGCATGAAAGCTGAGATTAAAAATCATGGTTATTCCACAAAATATTGATTTCTGAACTCTTCCTGAGATAAAACATTAGTATTGTTGTTTCTAAATGATTATGAACTTGTTTCTTTGCATTATTTGAGGTCTGCAAGCAACGCATTTTTTGTTATTTTGACCATTTCTCATTTTCAGAAAATAATTTATTGCTTGGAACTTCAGAGACGTGTTGTCAGTCATTCATAGAATAAAAGAAAAATTAACATTTTACTCAAAAGTATATCTATAAAGAGAAAAATCAGACAAACTGAATATTTTGCAGCGGTCTCTTAATTTTTGGCAGAGCTGTGTATGCACGCACGCACGCACGCATGCACACACACACACACATATATACATACTGGGCAGCACGGTAGCTCAGTGGTTAGCCTTGAAGCGCTGGAGTCCTGGGTTCAAATCCCACCAAGGACAACATCTGCAAGGAGTTTGCGTGGGTTTCCTCCGTTTTTTTCCGGTTTCCTCCCACATTCCAAAGACATACATTGGGAATTTAGATTGTGAGCCCCAATGGGGACAGCAATGATGATGGGTGCAAAAATTGTAAAGCGCTGTGGAATATGTTAGCGCTATATAAAAAATAAAGATTATTTACTGACGTTACACAAATACACATACCCTAAAGTGACCCCTACAGGTACAACATGGGATTACAGTTTAAAAGCATTGCCCTGGATGTAACATATGGAGGGGTCAGGAGCGTGCGTGTACGGGAGCCTCTGAGTCTTAGTCTTAGTCTTCTTTCACACTAGCGTCGGGCTCGGCCCGTCGCAGTGCGACGGGCCGAGGTTACCGACGCTAGCAGTGAATGCGCCGCACAACGGGGGCAGCGGATGCATTTTTCCAGCGCATCTGCTGCCCCATTGTGAGGTGAGGTGGGGGTGGAGCTCCGGCCGCGCATGTGCGGTCGGAAAAAGCGGACCGTCTGCAGCAAAAAACGTTACATGTAACGTTTTTTGCTCCTGGCGGACCGCCACAACATGGCGCAACCGTCTCACGACGGTTGCAACGTGTGTCAATGCGTCGCAAAGCGTCGCTAATGTTAGTCTATGGGGCAAAAACGCATCCTGCAGACAACTTTGCAGGATGCGTTTTTTCCCCTAAACGACGCATTGCGACGTATTGAAAGAAACGCCAGTGTGAAAGTAGCCTTAGAGGGAGCGGAGTCTTCCTTTCTCATAACTGGGGATCGGGGTCGGTCACCCATCTGCCCTGTCAGTCCGGCACATTGCAGGTATGAGTTTTTGGTGAGCTGTTATTTATTTTTATGCTGTTGCATTGCGCCAGTATTACTATCATTCCCCATGCTGTGGCATTATGCCAATATTGTTATGTTTAGCAGCTGGGGGCATTCTCGGCATAGAGGCTTACTATTAGGTTCAGGCAGGTGCAATATGGGTGATCTTGCCCGTTTTGGTTGCTAGGAGCACACCGTTTTTTCTCCCCTTTTATGCATCATTGTACTGTATCTGGCGGTTTTTATACTATTTAATAAAGTTTGCATTTTACATGGGACTTCATGGCTGCTGTTTCCTTCCTTTTGCCTTCTCAGTTATGTTTGGTAGCTAGTCCCTATTGGGTCCTTATGCATATTTGATATTAATTTTCATATTTATTATCTTTGTATATGGCTCCAATATGCTTGCTTCAATAACGTTTCTATATCATAACTGTGTCTTATAGACAGCTCCTTTAAGGAACGCTCCTTTAAGGCATTTTTAGTTTGTGTCTGAGCAGCTCCGGCCTGTGGAGGAGGGTGATGATTACAGGAAGGAAGCAATATGTATGCTGCACTATGACTTGCAGACAATGTGATGACGGTGCCCCCCGGCCCCCAGGGATGCCGGTGCATCATTGTGCATGAGTAATGGGTTATGGATCTACTCAGCAGCGCCCTCTGCTGTATGCAGGGAGTGACTGCAGGATACTTGTATATTACAGACTTCTATATTACATCAGGTCTGTAATATACTCACCATTGCCCGCCGTGACCTTGCCGTGTCATTAAATAGATGGCATAAAGGGACCGTTCTCTCTTCCGTCCCGTCCGGCTCTGTCTCTGCAAGATAACGCCTGCAGTCGCTTTTCATGCCTTTGAGCTGTGAATTGGCTTCAGGGATTTACAGTCTGTCTGTTTTCTGACTGACTGCCAGGACTGCAAAAAAAAATAATGCACGGATGGCCGCGAGCTTCAGGCATTAAAGGGAAATTAGCCTGTGCCATAGCGGCGGATGGGATTACAGCTGCGGAGTAAGATTATGGCGCCGTGATGATCTACAACACTGCAAAATGTGACAATGGGGTGTGGATCTTACAGCATGATGTCACGGCGCAGTTTACTACTCCGTGGCGCCAATATTGGGTCCATTCAATGTAGGGATCACATAGCAGGCCAGACGTGGTGCTGGACCCCAGGATCTAAGGGGCTCCCTGGGATTGGGAGGACACCAGGTTGCAGAGTGAGCGCTGACTGGTTGAGCGAGGTGATGGAAAAACAACCTAAACACGGTCAGGACCATAATGTGATAAATAAGCGTTGGGTCAGACAAAATCCAGGGGGTCATTGGATGGAAATCACATCTATCCCATGGCATCAGTGCATCATATCGCCCCTATGTCAGCGTCATGCCCTCCTGCGTTGGGTCCACACTAATGCCTGACTTGCCCTATTGTACGCTGACAGCCGGGAAACTCTAATCACGGCCTCATGATTTACATACAGCAGAGCAGCGGTTAACAAGATTTTGGGACAATTATTGCAAGAACTAATGGGTGCACAGAATATTAGTCACTGGGGGCTAGTGATATTGGGGGTTTCTTCTCCAGCTGTTGAGGTTTCCAGCCCTGTTCATTGATTCGCTCAGCAGGGAATGTTACATTGTATCCTTATGGAATTATCATGTAATTAAAGTCATTACATTCTCTGTACATCGATGACGTAACAAAGCGGAGTAGATTCATTTGGAGAGTTTGTCCTAGATGAACCCGAATGTATAAGGAATAGGTTACATTCATCTGATCCCAAAGCCAAACAATTCGGTTCCATAACTGCAGAATCTCAGAATTTTGCAGTTACTTGCACTGATTTTACCACCGACGCAATTGAGACATATTTGACCAAATTACGATGATAGATCTTCATTTATCAAAACTTTCATAAGTGATTCCCCATTCTGGACGCTGCTCACCAGAGGCTGGATACTCCACGTCGTCTATTAGAATAAAATATATATAAAGTCCTTACAGTGAATTAAAAAGTGTAAATTAAAAAAAAACACAAAAAAAAAAACACAAAACCCAACAAATATGATTTATAATATAGGACTGATAGAACTCATTGTCAGTCATTGAGGATCTGTCCCACGGCTATAGGGAATCGGTAATGTTATATTTAATTCAATTGTACACAAATACACTAGTAATATTCCAAAAAGTGATAAAACCTTAGAAAGAAGCACCTATAAGACTTGCTCACAACATACACTTATACGTATGCTCACAACTTGCATTTATACGTCTGCTCACAGCATGCATACATACATATGCTCACAACATGCAAACACACTTATACGTATGCTCACAACATGCACTTATACGTATGCTCACAACATGCACTTATGCGTATGCTCACAACATGCAAACATACACTTATACGTATGCTCAAAGCATGCACTTATACGCATGCTCACAACATGCAAACATACACTTATACGTATGCACACAACATGCACTTATACGTATGCTCACAACAGGCATAGATGCACTCATATTTATACACTCATTATGCATAGATGCTATTATAGGTATGCTCAAAATGTACATGCATACGTGTACTCATGTGTATGCTCACAGCAGCCATAGATGCACTCATACATATGCTAATTTCTTGCATGGTTCTCCTTTAGGCCGGTTTCACACGTCAGTGATTCCGGTACGTGAGGTGACAGTTTCCTCACGTACCGGAGACACTGACACACGTAGACCCATAAAAATCAATGCATCTGTGCAGATGTCATTGATTTTTTGCGGACCGTGTCTCCGTGTGCCAAACACGGAGACATGTCAGTGTTCGTGGGAGCGCACGTTTTACACGGACCCAATAGAGTCAATGGGTCCGCGTAAAACACAGACCTCACACGGACATTCTCCGTCTGGGGTCCGTGTGCGTGCAGATGACAGCGCTACAGTAAGCGCTGTCCCCCCCACATGGTGCTGAAGCCGGTATTCATATCTTCCCTGTAGCAGCGTTTGCTATAGAGAAAATATGAAGAATAGTGTTAAAAATAAAGATCCATGTGTCCGCCGCCCCCCCCACCCCCTGTGCGCCCCCCCCCCCCCCCCCCCCCCCCCCCGCTGGTCAGAAAATACTTACCCGCTCCCTCGCTCCTTCCTGGTCTGGCCGCGCCTCCTACTGTATGCGGTCACGTGGGGCCGATCATTTACAATCATGAATAGTCGGCTCTGCCCCTATGGGAGGTGGAGCCACATATTCATGACTGTAAATGATCGGCCCCACGTGACCGCATGCAGGAGAAGCCGTGGCCAGACCAGGAAGCAGCGAGGGAGCGGGTAAGTATTTTCTGACCAGCGGGGGGGGCGCACAGGGGGTGGGGGGGCGCCGGACACATGGATCTTTATTTTTAACACTATTCTTCATATTTTCTCTACAGCAAACGTTGCTGCAGGGAAGATATGAATCGCAGCTTCAGCACCATGCAGAGTGGGTACCACACGCTCCGTGTGGTACCCACTCGCCATACGGGCGGCACACGTGTGCCGCACGTATGGCCTCCGTGAGTTCCCAGGCACACGGACACGGATAACTCCGGTACCGATTTATTCCGGTACCGGAATTATCTGGACGTGTGGGACAGCCCTTATGTTGTGCTGTCAACAGCCATAGATGCACTCACAGATATATGCATACATTTCCTCATTCATGTCCTCACATGTATGCTCAGCACATGTATGGATTTAGACATACGTATGCTTACAACACACGAGATGCACTCATACGCATGATCACACCCACACCAACAAATACATGGCTCCATATACGTATACACACATAGAAAATAATGTCCTCTGCAGATGAGGCCAGCGGCAGGCTGAACCTGGAAATAGGCCGTATGAGGTCTGCATACAATGCTCGTGCCTAGGCGGTTACACACATTAATGCGATTGTTACAGCATGCACAGTTACACTGCATAGTATATATGTGTGTGTATGACAATTCCCTGTCCCACCAGGCTCACGCACGATATTACCCTGGAGGAGTTTGAAGACGAAGATTTATCAGAGATTACAGAGATCACCGATGAATGTGGAATCAGTTTGCACTGTAATGAGAGCCGGCGCTGCAAGGTGAGTGACCGCAAAGATGGATCCAGTATAGATCTACAGACCTGTGCGCCCCCTCATAGGCAGAGCTGCCGTCTGATACTCGGACTCTCAATATTAACAAGAAAGTTTCCATTTGTTCACAGCAAGCTGAAGAATGGTCAAGAATCAGCGTCCTGAGCGCATAAGAAAGTTGTCAGTGTTTGATTTCAAAAACTTTTTTTACTCCATTACTGATTTTTATTAATATTATTATTACATGGCTGCTAAATGTAGAGGGGCTGTCTGTGAAATTCAAGACCCAATGTTTTCAGAGGTTGTCTACTGTGACTAATAGAATGGGCCCCAAGCTGAGGACCTTTAAGGAGTGATTTAAAATAGTCCCTTTAATGGAAAGTAGAAATCAGGGATAAATAAGACTTTAAAGTGCAGACCTCCAAGTGCAGACCTCCAAGTGCAGACCTCCAAGTGCACCCTCCAAGTGTCGGTCTCCAAGTGCAGACCTCCAAGTGCAGATCTCCAAGTGCACCATCCAAGTGCAGATCTCCAAGTGCACCCTCCAAGTGCAGATCTCCAAGTGCACCCTCCAAGTGTTGGTCTCCGAAGTGCAGATCCCCGTGCTTTGGCTGGGGCGCAGACCATGCAGTGCCCTGACATCAGCCCTATAAAGTGCTGAAACACTAAAAAGATGGTGTGAGAAATTGGCTCCAGGGTCATGAAAAGAGTGCGGAGGAGAAAGCGAATCCTACTCTCTTCTGTCCGAGATAGCAGAACTCTGTTCCCTAGTGGGGGTCCAGGCTGATTCTCCCTACGTGCCTCTTTTTCGTCTGTGTACTTACCTGGCTATAGAGTTTGTTATACCACTATGGATGAGGAATATCCAGTGACTGGCGAGCTGAGGAATGATCTCTCACATTTTCATTTAAAGGGATATTCCCACTTTCTGTACTTATGGCTCATCCGTCGGATGTGAATCTCACCAATGGGACTAATATCTATTTAGAGAGGTTTACTAGTCCTGTGTTCGAACTGAGTGCCAACATTTCTGGATTTTCAATTTTAAGAAAAAAGGAGCTGCATTTTTATTTCCTTATCCCTTTAAAGATGACATGAGATAGAAATGATCTGTGTACATCAGACAAACTTTCCACCTGAGGCTCTGCCAGCTCTGGCTTAGGGATTTGTCCAATTGTTTTGATGCCTTCCCTAAACTTCATTACATATGCCATCCATATGGTTGTGCCGGGAGCCCAGCAGATGTCACAGGATGTTCTGCGCTGATTGTGTCGCTGCCAGGAGACGTCGGCTCAGCCAAGAGGAGGCTAATGGTGCAGCAGATGGGCGGTGACCATGCTTAGCTTCAGCATAGCTCTGGGGGGGTTCAGTAGTTGTCCCCCTGATATCTGGCTGGCCCAATCATTGTTAGTGACGCTGCATCACTTTCTACTTTTTCTTTTTTCCAATTTCTAATCATTTTCAAGACCTATGCTTGCTGTAAGTGACTGTTTGCTCTCCTGTTTTCATGTACAGGGTTACTGCCTTAAAAGTGCAGGCATGAGTGTTCTCATTCACTGACAGCAAACAAATATTGAAAACTAAAAAAAATAATTCCACAAAGTTGTATATAAGTTTTATAACTTTTATATTCTGATAAACCCCTTAACACTTGGGCGATTTTTCTGGTTTTTTTTGCATTTTTGAACTTTTTTTATATTCTTGTTGACATAGCCATACAAGAGCTTGTTTGCTTCTTGTTGTTTAGTTTTTTTTGCTGGACGAGTTTTAGTTTTGAACGACCTAATTCATTTTACCATACAATTTACTGAAAACCGAGGAAAATTTTCAAGCAAGATGAAGTGGTGAAAAAAAAAAAGCAATCCTGCCACATTTTTGGGGTTTTGTTTTTAGGACCTTCATTGTGAGGATAGCTACTCCCATGGCGAACCTCCATAGATATTTTTTTTTTTTTTTTTTTTAAATCAAGTGGTGGAAAAAAAAAAAACAAACACAAAAAAGTTTTGATTTTTCCATCGATGGAGGTGGCGCGGCTTATTGTGTGTGTGGTGAGCTGATGGTTTTATTGAGGAATATTTTGATGGCTTTTAATTTCCGTTTGTTAGGGAAATGTGTCGCCCGAGCACTTCGCGATTAAATTTTCTTCCTCTTTCTGGTGTTTACTTTACGGGTTAATTAATCTTATATTTTCACACACGAGGTGACACCAAATATCTTTTATTTTTTCATTTTCTTTATTTTTAGTGGGGGTACCTGGGGTGATTTGAACTGTTATTTTTATTTTTTTACATTTAAAAAAGTAATTTTTTTTTTTTTTTCTTCATTCTCTCAGGAAACTTGAACCGGCGATTATCCGATTGCTTATACTATATACCATAATACAATTGTATTGCCGTATTTAGCGAAATTCTCAATCGCCTTTCAAGCTTGGTGCATAGCTGAGCTTCATAGGAGTACCAAGATGGCAGTGATGCCTTCAGCAGACGCCCAGCTACAATGGCAGCCTATCGGCACACAACAATCGAATCACAAGGAACCAATGGAAGCCGGTGTGAATGAGCATCCGCGCGTGTTACATACCCATGGGGCATTAAGGTGTTAAAGGGCATGTCTACTACTTGGCTAACCCCTTCTTAAAAGCAATAGAGACCAATAGAAAATAAAACAAAACCATTGTACTCCCCTCCCTCTCTGGCACCTTTCCAGCGATGTGTCTATGGGCTCTCGCTGATGGGCCGCACTGTTCGCACTTCCCTCAAATGCAAACAGCAGCGCTCGTGTGTGGCATAACAATGTCATGAGCGTGGCGGTAGAGCCGGCGCCAACAATGCTGGAAAAGTGCCGAAGTGCAAGAGGTTTCTAGGGAAGCTATTGCATTTAAGAAAGTGTTCTCCAAAAACATGGAACCCCCTTTAATAACTTTACAAATTAAAAGTTATAAAACTTTTATACAACTTTGTGTTATGATTTTCTTTTCTTTTTTTTTTTTACCACTTTCAATATATGCTGTCAGTGAATGAGAACACTCAAGCCTTACATTCAGAGGTTGCAATTGTGTACATGTCAAGCATTCATTTCAGCCAAGGAATACATACTGTATATTTCCAGCCTCCTGGTGCCTAAAAACATAGTAGTAATAAAAAGTCTGTATTAATAAAGAACTAGATAGGTAATAGATCATAGATAGATAATAGATCAATAGATAATAAATAGATAGATAATAGATGGATAAATGGATAATATATGAATAGATACACTGCCTTGCGAAAGTATTCGGCCCCCTGGAACTTTTCAACCTTTTCCCACATATCATGCTTCAAACATAAAGATACCAAATGTAAATTTTTGGTGAAGAATCAACAACAAGTGGAACACAATTGTGAAGTTGAACGAAATTTATTGGTTATTTTAAATTTCTGTGGAAATTAAAAAACTGAAAAGCGGGGCGTGCAATATCATTCGGCCCCTTTACTTTCAGTGCAGCAAACTCACTCCAGAAGTTCATTGTGGATCTCTGAACGATCCAATGTTGTCCTAAATGCCTAATGATGATAAATATAATCCACCTGTGTGTAATCCAAGTCTCCGTATAAATGCACCTGCTCTGTGATAGTCTAAGGCTATGTTCACACGGTGCGGTTTTTGCTGCGGATCCGCAGCGGAATTGCACTGCGGATCCGCAGCAGTTTTCCATGTAGGTTACAGTACAATGTAACCCAATGGAAAAAAGGACCCGCTGTGCCGACGATCCTTTTTTCCACAGGCAAATCCGCAGCGGTTTTGCCTGCAGAAAAAAGAAGTAGCATGTCACTTCTTTCTGCAGATTCCGCTGCGGGTTTCCAGCAGCACCAATAGGAAACTGCATTTGGAAACCCGCAGTGGAATCCGCAGAAGAAAAAGGATCAAAAACCGCAGCTAAAATCAGCGCTGAATTTAGCTGCGGTTTTTCAAAACAGGACCTGAAAAAAAAAGGATGAAAAAAAGGATCGTGTGAACGTAGCCTAAGGGTTCTGTTTGAAGCACAGAGAGCATCATGAAGACCAAGGAACACAACAGGCAGGGCCGTGATACTGTTGTGTAGAAATTTAAAGCCGGATTTGGATACAAAATGATTTCCAAAACTTTAAACATCCCAAGGAGAACTGTGCAAGCTATCATATTGAAATGGAAGGAGTATCATACCACTGCAAATCTACCAAGACCCGGCCGTCCCTCTAAACTTTCATCTCAAACAAGGAGAAGACTGATCTCAGATGCAGCCAAGAGGCCCATGATCACTCTGGATGAACTGCAGAGATCTACAGCTGAGGTGGGACTGCCAAAAAGTTCGATTTTGGTTTCATCTGACCAGAGAACCTTCTTCCACATGTTTGGTGTGTCTCCCAGGTGGCTTGTTGCAAACTTTAAACGTCACTTTTTATGGATATCTTTGAGAAATGGCTTTCTTCTTGCCACTCTTCTATAAAGGCCAGATTTGTGCAATGTACGACTGATTGTTGTCCTATGGACAATAGGACAAAAATCAGTCGTACATTGCACAAATCTGGCCTTTATAGAAGAGTGGCAAGAAGAAAGCCATTTCTCAAAGATATCCATAAAAAGTGACGTTTAAAGTTTGCAACAAGCCACCTGGGAGACACACCAAACATGTGGAAGAAGGTTCTCTGGTCAGATGAAACCAAAATCGAACTTTTTGGCAACAACGCCAAACTATATGTTTGGCGTAAAGGCAACACAGCTCATCACCCTGAACACACCATCCCCACTGTCAAACATGGTGGTGGCAGCATCATGGTTTGGGCCTGCTTTTCTTCAGCAGGGACAGGGAAGATGGTTAAAATTGATGGGAAGATGGATGGAGCCAAATACAGGACCATTGTTGCAGAAAACCAGTTGGAGTCTGCAAAAGACCTGAGACTGGGACGGAGATTTGTCTTCCAACAAGACAATGATCCCAAACATAAAGCAAAATCTACAATGGAATGGTTCACAAATAAACGTATACAGGTGTTAAAATGGCCAAGTCAAAGTCCAGACCTCAATCCAATCGAGAATCTGTGGAAAGAGATGAAAACTGCTGTTCACAAACGATCTCCATCAAACCTCACTGAGCTCGAGCTGTTTGCCAAGGAAGAATGGGCAAGAATTTAAGTCTCTCCATGTACACACCTGATAGAGACATACCCCAAGCGACTTGTAATCGCAGCAAAAGGTGGAGCAACAAAGTATTAAGTTACAGGGGCCGAATAATATTGCACACTCCACTTCTCAGTTTATAATTTCCACAAAAATTTTAAATAACCAACAAATTTCATTCAACTTCACAATTGTGTTCCACTTGTTGTTGATTCTTCACCAAAAATTTACATTTGGTATCTTTATGTTTGAAGCATGATATGTGGGAAAAGGTTGAAAAGTTCCAGGGGGCCGAATACTTTCGCAAGGCACTGTAGATAGATAATAGATAGATAATAGATAGATAGGTGGATAATAGATGGATAGATAGATAATAGATAAATAATAGATAGTCTGGAGGAGTTGGTTAAGATCTTTTTGAGTTCCATCATTGGAAGGCTAATTAACACCTAACTTTCCCAGATGCTCCTGAAACTGAGACTCGCCCCATAATGTTTATTGCTTTGTATTTGGGCACGATGCATGTCTGGCTGTAGCGGGTCTGGACAGGTGTCCATGTTTCCGGTCCCTGCAGGGATGGTACCGCGTTTCAGCATCTTATCCCCCTCCTTCATCATCCATCTGCTGCTCTCTGTGTTGTCTGCTAATTACTATTCTTCCCGAGTGGCCGCCGTCCTGTGACGTTTCTGCCCATCAGGCTCCTCAGTGACGCAGTCACCGGTGACTTTACCCCACCAGTTGCTTATCAGTCGTCCTGCTTTTCCGTTCCATGATTTGCTTTCTTACAGTGACACATGGGGGCTTCTTAACCTTGTCCCTCTGTGTCCCCCCAGGCAGTCATTCTGTTCACCCCTCACCCTCCCAGCAGGTGATGTCACTCTGTCCCTCTCCTCCCTCCCCCTGGTCCCATGACTCTGTCTCCTGATCCCCCAGAGCCGCCTGCGTGCTGAGCCGGGTGCTGCCCCAGGAGGGGGGGGAGCAGCCAGTCGGATCCAGGCGGAGATGCTTCAGCTGGACCTGATTGATGCTGGCCAACTCCCCGAAGAAGACATCTTAGCTCCTGTGGACCCCCGGCCAATTCTTCCAGCAACTATGGACACCTACAGACCTAAGAGGCCTACAACGCTCAACCTGTTTCCGCAGGCACCACGCACACAGGTACGGCACAAGGCGTAGCACATGCACTGACGTTTTGGGGTCTGATAGGTTGTGTTATATGCACATATGCAAATAATAGAATAATTGTCCAGATGCTTCCAAGGTATGTCACATCCACTGCAATAAATGGAGCCATGATGAATGTATGACCCGAGTACGAGAATAGGGGTCCCCTGTGTGAATGGAGCGGTAGTGAGCATGTGCGACCACTGCTCTAGTCACCGTCTATAGTAGTGGTGGTTGTACACGCTCACTACTGCGCCATTCACTGTCTATAGGAGGTGGTCGCACACGCTCACTACCACTCCATTCACCATCTATAGGAGGTGGTCGCACACGCTCACTACTGCTCCATTCACTGTCTATAGGAGGTGGTCGCACACGCTCACTACCACTCCATTCACCATCTATAGGAGGTGGTCGCACACGCTCACTACCGCTCCATTCACCGTCTATAGGAGGTGGTCGCACACGCTCACTACTGCTCCATTCACCATCTATAGCAGGTGGTCGCACACGCTCCCTACCGCTCCATTCACCGTCTATAGCAGGTGGTCGCACACGCTCACTACCACTCCATTCACCATCTATAGGAGGTGGTCGCACACGCTCACTACTGCTCCATTCACCATCTATAGCAGGTGGTCGCACACGCTCACTACCGCTCCATTCACCGTCTATAGGAGGTGGTCGCACACGCTCACTACCACTCCATTCACCATCTATAGGAGGTGGTCGCACACGCTCACTACCGCTCCATTCACCATCTATAGCAGGTGGTCGCACACGCTCACTACCGTTCCATTCACCGTCTATAGGAGGTGGTCGCACACGCTCACTACCACTCCATTCACCATCTATAGGAGGTGGTCGCACACGCTCACTACTGCTCCATTCACCATCTATAGGAGGTGGTCGCACACGCTCACTACCGTTCCATTCACCGTCTATAGGAGGTGGTCGCACACGCTCACTACCACTCCATTCACCATCTATAGGAGGTGGTCGCACACGCTCACTACTGCTCCATTCACCATCTATAGGAGGTGGTCGCACACGCTCACTACCGTTCCATTCACCGTCTATAGGAGGTGGTCGCACACGCTCACTACCACTCCATTCACCATCTATAGGAGGTGGTCGCACACGCTCACTACTGCTCCATTCACCATCTATAGCAGGTGGTCGCACACGCTCACTACCGTTCCATTCACCGTCTATAGGAGGTGGTCGCACACGCTCACTACCACTCCATTCACCATCTATAGGAGGTGGTCGCACACGCTCACTACTGCTCCATTCACCATCTATAGGAGGTGGTCGCACACGCTCACTACCGCTCCATTCACCATCTATAGGAGGTGGTCGCACACGCTCACTACTGCTCCATTCACCATCTATAGCAGGTGGTCGCACACGCTCACTACCGCTCCATTCACCATCTATAGGAGGTGGTCGCACACGCTCACTACCGCTCCATTCACCATCTATAGGAGGTGGTCGCACACGCTCACTACCGCTCCATTCACCATCTATAGGAGGTGGTCGCACACGCTCACTACCGCTCCATTCACCGTCTATAGGAGGTGGTCGCACACGCTCACTACCGCTCCATTCACTGTGTATAGGAGGTGGTCGCACACACGCTCACTACTGCTCCATTCACTGTGTATAGGAGGTGGTCGCACACGCTCACTACCGCTCCATTCACCATCTATAGGAGGTGGTCGCACACGCTCACTACCGCTCCATTCACTGTGTATAGGAGGTGGTCGCACACACGCTCACTACTGCTCCATTCACTGTGTATAGGAGGTGGTCGCACACGCTCACTACCACTCCATTCACCATCTATAGGAGGTGGTCGCACACGCTCACTACCACTCCATTCACCATCCATAGGAGGTGGTCGCACACACGCTCACTACTGCTCCATTCACTGTGTATAGGAGGTGGTAGCACATGCTCACTACCGCTCCATTCACCATCTATAGGAGGTGGTAGCACACGCTCACTACCGCTCCATTTACTGTCTGTAGTAGTGTTACAGTGGGCCTTCTGTGTAATCTACTGCTTGTGATCATGTTTGATGTCATGAAGGCTATGATTAACGGCAATGTTAGCAAAGTATAGCGCTGCTCATCCTAATCCTCCTGGTGACACTCAGGGACACTGTTATATTGGATGGTGGCCTGTGTGGTCAGTCATTGTCATACATGGACCTTTTAAATAAAGCATTTGATACAGTGTCAAATAATACTCCCATATAGTGCTGAAATAATGCCAACCCATAGGAGCCAACATACGACGTATGCAAATTCAACTAATGTCGCTGCACAGCAATGTCCCAATAATACTGCTATACGACATAACAGTATATATGTAGCAGTGTTACTTGTGGTGGTGACGGTTTGGGGACCCAAGTTATCGGTGCTGCCCCCCTTCAACACCACAAGGGTCGTAAACTCCTAACACCTGCTCCGAGAGCAGTGAGAGACTGTAGGACAACTCTCATGGAAAATTTGGGCGTTCACAGACAAAGGGGAGACCACCCGGCCACCAGAACAATTGGCAAAGCTCCTGAAACCTCCCTGAAAAGAAAAATATTATAAGTTTGATCAAAAGGTTTTATTTTTTCCATGGAGGAGGCATGGAAAAGTTGTGGCCCGAAAAAAAGGTGCCATGGCTGTCAGGAACGATCATGTCGAAATGTGGACAAGTATGAAGGTCCCCTGTCTGATAATGGTCGGCTGGGCGTGGGTGACCTTTGGGGTGGTCACTGGCCACCACTGAAGAGGGTGGTGATGGTGCCCATAGATGTATGATGGATCCCATGACGTTCCTTAGTTTATGGAGTTAGCAGTGATATTCGGCCAACTATCTGGCAGTATTATCTGGCACATCAATGAATCACTCCGGCACCATATGGTACGACATAGGCGGTGTCTATACGGCACACCTGACTCTTTGCTGGCCCTGAAGCTGAGTGACGGCCATGTCAGTACTCATTAGTAGACAGCTGGCCGGGGATGAAGGCTGACGTCTCAGAATATGGGAATATCCTGTGACCGCAGCATGGAGTAATCTCTGCTAATAGGAACGTGTAATCCTTGAGGGGCGGTTAATGGGATGAGGACAGGCTCATGGCTTACCCCCCCATGTCGGCCTGTGACTATCAGTCCTCATCTATATTCCTCTTCTCGCACTCGTTCTCCGCTTTCTCGCTCTGCCCCATTAGCGTTCGTTGCCATAGCTACAGTAACTTGTAACCGCTCCGGACTGTGTTGAGTCATCCGAGATCCCACTGCCTGACACCGGCCAACCACCCCCATCAGTCGCGTCCCCGGACGCATCGTGACCCGTGTCACCCATGCCCACGTTCTTCGTTATTTGCCAAGTACTGACTGATGTCTCCGGAGCGGGTCACCGAGGGCCACAGGTCCCATAATGGATCAGAAATAGGTGTGTGAATGTGGGATGGTCACTCTCTTCATAGATTTCCTAGCCTGGCTGATAACAGAGAGCAATAGATTGCCTACAAAAGGCAGAGTAAGGGCTTAGACTTATGACCCTATAAGAGGGCTGAATCATGGGGTGGGGACCCATAAATGCCCTCCCGTCATGGCTTATTCTTTATTTAATAAATAGATCGCATGAAAATAATGAACTTTGTAATGTGTCTTATGGGAGAGATCTGCTCCGTTCTCCTCCAGCATCGAACGATCACTCTTACTGCACGTGTAAAGTGTGTCTTCAGTCAAAGCAGACATCCCCATTTCTGAGATAGGAGGCGACAGCCTGCGCTCATAAAGAGGGAGGAGCTAGAGGCAGAAGCATCATAGAGGAGGGGCTAGAGGCAGATACAGTCATAGGGGAGGAGCTAGAGGCAGATAGTCATAGGGGATGAGCTAGAGGCAGATAGTCATATGGGATGAGCTAGAGGCAGATACAGTCATGGGGAGGAGCTAGAGGCAGATACAGACAGAGGCGCTAGAGGCAGATACAGACGGGAGCAGCTAGAGGCAGATTCAGTCATGGGGAGGAGCTATAGGCAGATACAGACAGGGGAGGAGCTAGAGGCAGATACAGACATAGGGGAGGAGCTTAGAGGCAGAATCAGAGGAGAGGAGCTTAAAGGCAGATACAGTCATAGGGGAGGAGCTAGAGGCAGATACAAACGGGAGCTGCTAGAGGCAGATACAGACAGAGGGGAGGAGCTTAGAAGCAGGTGCAGACAGAGGGGAGGAGCTAAAGGAATAAACAAAGCATAGAGGGGAGGAGCAAGAGGCAGAAACTGCCATAAAAGGGAGGAGCTAGAGCTAGAAACAGACATAGAGGGGAGGAGCTAGAGACAGATATAGTCATGGAGGGGAGGGGATAGAGGTAGATCTAGCAATGGAGGGGAGGGGCTAGAGACAGATACAAACAGAGGGGAGGCGCTAGAGGCAGATACAGACATAGAGGGGAGGAGTTAGAGGCAGATACAGACAGAGGAGAGGAGCTAGAGGCAGATACAGACATAGAGGGAAGGAGCTAGAGGCAGATACAGACATAGAGGGGAGGAGCTAGAGGCAGGTATAGACATAGAGGGAAGGAGCTAAAGGCAGATACAGAGAGAGGGGGAGGAGCTAGAGGCAGATACAGACATAGAGGGAAGGAGCTAGAGGCAGATACAGACATAGAAGAGAGGAGCTAGAGGCAGATACAGACATAGAGGAGAGGAGCTAGAGGCAGATACAGACATAGAGGGAAGGAGCTAGAGGCAGATACAGACATGGAGGGGAGGAGCTAGAGGCAGATACAGACATAGAGGAGAGGAGCTAGAGGCAGATACAGACAGAGAGGAGCTAGAGGCAGATACATAGAGGGAAGGAGCTAGAGGCAGATACAGACATAGAGGAGAGGAGCTAGAGGCAGATACAGACATAGAGGAGAGGAGCTAGAGGCAGATACAGACATAGAGGGGAGGAGCTAGAGGCAGATACAGACATGGAGGGGAGGAGCTAGAGGCAGATACAGACATAGAGGAGAGGTGCTAGAGGCAGATACAGACGGGAGGAGCTAGAGGCAGATACAGTCATAGGGAGGAGCTAGAGGCAGATACAGACAGAGGGGATGAGCTAGAGGCAGATACAGACAGAGGCGCTAGAGGCAGATACAGACGGGAGGAGCTAGAGGCAGATTCAGTCATGGGGAGGAGCTATAGGCAGATACAGACATAGGGGAGGAGCTAGAGGCAGATACAGACATAGGGGAGGAGCTTAGAGACAGAATCAGAGGAGAGGAGCTTAAAGGCAGATACAGTCGTAGGGGAGGAGCTAGAGGCAGATACAGACGGGAGCTGCTAGAGGCAGATACAGACAGAGGGGAGGCGCTTAGAAGCAGGTGCAGACAGAGGGGAGAAGCTAGAGGCAGATACAGACAGAGGGGAGGAGCTTAGAGGCAGAATCATATAGGGGAGGAGCTTAAAGGCAGATGCAGATAGAGGGGAGGAGCTAAAGGAATAAACAAAGCATAGAGGGGAGGAGCAAGAGGCAGAAACTGCCATAAAAGGGAGGAGCTAGAGCTAGAAACAGACATAGAGGGGAGGAGCTAGAGACAGATATAGTCATGGAGGGGAGGGGATAGAGGTAGATCTAGCAATGGAGGGGAGGGGCTAGATACAGATACAAACGGGAGGAGCTAGAGGCAGATACAGACATAGAGGGGAGGAGCTAGAGGCAGATACAGACAGGGAAGGCGCTAGAGGCAGATACAGACAGAGGGGAAGACCTCGAGGCAGATACAGATATAGAGAGGAGGAGCTAGAGGCAGATACATACATAGAGGGAAGGAGCTAGAGGCAGGTACAGACATAGAGGAGAGGAGCTAGAGGCAGATACAGACATAGAGGGAAGGAGCTAGAAGCAGATACAGACATAGAGGGGGAGGAGCTAGAGGCAGATACAGACATAGAGGGGAGGAGCTAGAGGCAGATACAGACATAGAGGAGGAGCTAGAGGCAGATACAGTCATAGAGGAAAGGAGCTAGAGGCAGATACAGACATAGAGGAGAGGAGCTAGAGGCAGATATAGACATAGAGGAGAGGAGCTAGAGGCAGATACAGACATAGAGGGGAGGAGCTAGACAGATACAGACAGAGGGGAGGAGCTAGAGGCAGATACAGACACAGGGGAAGACCTCGAGGCAGATACAGATATAGAGGGGAGGAGCTAGAGGCAGATAAAGACATAGAGGGAAGGAGCTAGAGGCAGATACATAGAAGAGTGGAGCTAGAGGCAGATGTAGACATAGAGGGGAGGAGCTAGAGGAAAATACAGACAGAGGGAAGGAGCTAAAGGCAGATACAGACATAGAGGAGAGGAGCTAGAGGCAGATACAGACATAGAGGAGAGGAGCTAGAGGCAGATACAGACATAAAGGAGAGGAGCTAGAGGCAGATACAGACAGAGAGAAGGAGCTAGAGGCAGATACAGACATAGAGGGGAGGAGCTAGAGGCAGATACAGACAGAGGGGAGGAGCTAGAGGCAGATACAGACAGAGGGGAGGAGCTAGAGGCAGATACAGACAGGGGAGGAGCTAGAGGCAGATACAGACAGAGGGAAGGAGCTAGAGGCAGATACAGACAGGAGAGGAGCTAGAGGCAGATACAGACAGAGGGAAGGAGCTAGAGGCAGATACAGACATAGAGGGAAGGAGCTAGAGGCAGATACAGACAGAGGAGAGGAGCTAGAGGCAGATACAGACAGAGGGGAGGAGCTAGAGGCAGATACAGACATAGAGGGAAGGAGCTAGAGGCAGATTCAGACATAGAGGGAAGGAGCTAGAGGCAGATTCAGACATTGAGGGGAGGAGCTAGAGGCAGATACAAAACATTCTGCTGCGAGTTCTTCTGAGACGACAGGTACAATTTAAATGAAAATGTCACATTTTCAGCCCATTAACCCCTTCTCATAAAGCATAATATTGCACCTTGCTCATCCCGGGCACGGCGTTGCGCAGCCATGCTTGTTTTTGTCTTGTAAAATATTTTTGGGTGATAAAAATGTTGAAATTTTTACAGGACACTTTAAATAACAACTCCCTGGCAAAAAAATACAGCTGGCAAGAAAGAGTGTCCCACTCATCCTCCCCTCTCAAGACGGGTAAGTGGGATACAGAAATTCTGATTTAAAAAAAAATCTGAATTCTAAGGTTCAAATACGGTAATTACAATTATGAGGTAAAAAGGACAAATTGTGAGATAAAATGTCTAAAAGAAGAATGGCAGAATAATTCTGAGGTTACAAAAAAAATCTGCAGAAAAAAGGGAAAAAAAAGACAGAATTCTGAGGTAAAAAAAAATCAGATTTCTGAGAGGAAACAAAATTAAAATTCTGAGGTAAAAAGTAAAAATTCTGAGCTCAAATGTGAGAATTCTGAGGCACAAGTTCAAAATTCTGAGGTAAAAAGCCAAAACTTGTGAAATAATAACTAGAATTTATAGGTAAAAAAAAATTATGAGAGGGAAAAGTTAAAATTAAAGAGTCAGAATTCCAATAAAGCGTTAGAAGTTTGAATTTTTACCTCAGAATCCTTCCTTTTTTATCTCCAGAAATTGTAAGGGTAAAAGAAAACTGAATTTGGAGACAGAAAAAAAATCTTAACTCTGGTAGAAAATTGAGAATTAGGAGGTAAAAAAACATAACTAACAATTTTCTGAGGTGAAAAGTAAAAATGCTGAGGTAACTTGTCAATATTTTAGGAGAATGGCAGAATTCTGAGGTGAAAAGTCAACACTTCTGAGGTAAAAGTGTTGGAGGTAAAAGTCACAGTTCTGAGAGACGCAAATTAGAATTTGGAGAGTAAAGTCGGAATCCTGAGGTACAAATTGATAATAAGAAAAAGTCGTCAGACGTCTGAGAGAAAAGGGTGTAAATTCAAAGATAAAAAGATCAAAATTTTGAGGGAAAAAATAATCATTCTTTATTTTTTTCCCCCTCAAAATACTGAACACAAGTAATCTCTTATGATTTCACGTATATTAGAGTTCTGACATTTTTGTAATCTCCGGATATTCTTGTTCTTCCTCTGCGGCTTCTCTCTAATATCAGGACCGGTTTAATGTGGTGAATATTTGTCTATTATTTTTTGTGTTCTTACATTTTGTGTTCAGGATGATTTTATACCCAGTGAGTTGTACTATGGTGGTCTTTATTAATCCATGGTGTCATCTGGAGGCCTGTGGGCCTGTTGTAAACAGCAATACAGTACATTCACCCATTTATAGAGGCCAGAAATAAAGATGGAGGCGTGGAGGGAACAATCAACACTTTTTTAACCCCTTAGTGATGGAGCCAATTTTTTTAAATCTGACCAGTGTCACTTTATGTGGTAATAACTCTGCAACACTTCAACAAATCCCAGTGATTTTGAGATTGTTTTTTCGTGGCACATTATACTTTATGATAATGGTAAATTTAGGTCAATATGTTTTGTGTTTATTTATAAAAAATATCAAAAATTTGAGAAAAATGTTAAAAAATTAGCAATTTTCAAACTTTGTATGATTATCCCTTTAATCCAGATAGTCATACCACAGCAAACCATTAATAAATAACATTTCCCACATGTCGGCTTTACATCAGCAGCATTTGTAAAACATTATTGTATTTTGTTAGCATTTTAGGAGGTTTAAAAATGTAGCAGCAATTTTTCATTTTTTCAAGGAAATTTACAACATTTATTTTTTTAGGGGACTATCCAGGTTTGAAGTGCCTTTAGGGGTCTCATATATTGGGAAACCCCCAAACGTGATACCATTTTAAAAACAGCACCCCCTGACATATAGAAAACTGCTGTCAGGTAGTTTATTAACCCTTCAGGTGATTTTCAGGAAATAATGCAAAGTGGCATGACAGAAATGAAAAAGTGTATGTTTACCACATAAATGCGGCTTACTCCTGAACAGGTTACAACAGCCGGCAGACTCTAAGGCCGCTATTTGGTCATGAATTGCCATCGCAAACATCAGGACCACAAAATCATGATCTGAGGGCACCAATTGGGATAAAGAGGAAGCCCCCACACTCTGTTAACCATTTATAATGATGTAGTCACTATTGACAGCAGCATCTAAGGGGTTAAACAGATATGGACGGTGCAAACACTGATCTTGGCTAATGCAGCAAGTTGTCAGCTATAGTGTACAGCCGACAGCTGCTGGATTGTCACCTGTATGGGGAGGCTATTCTCTTATATCTCAGGTCAGTTAAAAGACGTATTGGCTGTCATTAAGGGGTTAAGATTAAATATTTTATTGTTTGCACCATAATAAAAAAAAAAGCCTCTGAATGGCAAAAAAGACACCCACAGTGCCCCATAATAGTCCGACAATGTGCCCCAAAATCACCCATAGTGTCCCAATAACAGTATGTCACAGTCTGCCCAAATAAGTGTCACCCAGTCAGTGCCCCAATAACAGTGTCACCCTCAGTCAGTGCCCCAATAACAGTGTCACCCACAGTCAGTGCCCCAATAAGTGTCACCCACAGTCAGTGCTCCAATAACAGTGTCACCCACAGTCAGTGCCCCAATAATTGTCACTCACAGTCAATGCCCCAATAAATGTCTCCCACAGTCAGTGCCCCAATAACAGTGTCAGTCAGTCAGTGCTCCAATAAGTGTCACAGTCAGTGCCCCAATAAGTGTCACCCACAGTCAGTGCCCCAATGCCAGTGTCACCCACAGTCAGTGCCCCAATACCAGTGTCACCCACAGTCAGTGCCCCAATACCAGTGTCACCCACAGTCAGTGCCCCAATAACAGTGTCACCCACAGTCAGTGCCCCAATAACAGTGTCTCCCACAGTCAGTGCCCCAGTAACCGTGTCACCCAGTCAGTGCCCCAATAAGTGTCTCCCACAGTCAGTGCCCCAGTAACAGTGTCACCCACAGTCAGTGCCCCAATAAGTGTCAGTCAGTCAGTGCCCCAATAAGTGACTCCCACAGTCAGTGCCCCAATAAGTGACTCCCACAGTCAGTGCCCCAATAAGTGTCTCCCACAGTCAGTGTACAGTCACTGTCAGTGCCCCAATAACAGTGTCAGTCAGTCAGTGCCCCAATAAGTGTCACCCACAGTCAGTGCCCCAATAACAGTGTCACCCACAGTCAGTGCCCCAATAACAGTGTCACCCTCAGTCAGTGCCCCAATAACAGTGTCACCCACAGTCAGTGCCCCAATAAGTGTCACCCACAGTCAGTGCTCCAATAACAGTGTCACCCACAGTCAGTGCCCCAATAATTGTCACTCACAGTCAATGCCCCAATAAATGTCTCCCACAGTCAGTGCCCCAATAACAGTGTCAGTCAGTCAGTGCTCCAATAAGTGTCACAGTCAGTGCCCCAATAAGTGTCACCCACAGTCAGTGCCCCAATGCCAGTGTCACCCACAGTCAGTGCCCCAATACCAGTGTCACCCACAGTCAGTGCCCCAATACCAGTGTCACCCACAGTCAGTGCCCCAATAACAGTGTCACCCACAGTCAGTGCCCCAATAACAGTGTCTCCCACAGTCAGTGCCCCAGTAACCGTGTCACCCAGTCAGTGCCCCAATAAGTGTCTCCCACAGTCAGTGCCCCAGTAACAGTGTCACCCACAGTCAGTGCCCCAATAACAGTGTCACCCACAGTCAGTGCCCCAATAACTGTCTCCCACAGTCAGTGCCCCAGTAACCTTGTCACCCACAGTCAGTGCCCCAATAACAGTGTTACCCACAGTCAGTGCCCCAATAATTGTCACTCACAGTCAATGCCCCAATAAATGTCTCCCACAGTCAGTGCCCCAATAAGTGTCAGTCAGTCAGTGCCCCAATAAGTGACTCCCACAGTCAGTGCCCCAATAAGTGTCTACCACAGTCAGTGTAGTCACTGTCAGTGCCCCAATAACAGTGTCAGTCAGTCAGTGCCCCAATAAGTGTCACCCACAGTCAGTGCCCCAATAAGTGTCACCCACAGTCAGTGCCCCAATAACAGTGTCACCCACAGTCAGTGCCCCAATAAGTGTCTCCCACAGTCAGTTCCTCAATAACCGTGTCAGTCACAGTCAGTGCCCCAATAAGTGTCAGTCACAGTCAGTGCCCCAATAACAGTGTCAGTCACAGTCAGTGCCCCAATAAGTGTCAGTCACAGTCAGTGCCCCAATAATAGTGTCAGCTATAGTCAGTGCCCCAATCAGTGTCATCCATAGTCAGTGCCCCAATGACAGTGTCACCCACAGTCAGTGCCCCAATAACTGTCTCCCACAGTCAGTGCCCCAGTAACCTTGTCACCCAGTCAGTGCCCCAATAACAGTGTTACCCACAGTCAGTGCCCCAATAATTGTCACTCACAGTCAATGCCCCAATAAATGTCTCCCACAGTCAGTGCCCCAATAACAGTGTCAGTCAGTGCCCCAATAAGTGACTCCCACAGTCAGTGCCCCAATAAGTGTCTCCCACAGTCAGTGTACAGTCACTGTCAGTGCCCCAATAACAGTGTCAGTCAGTCAGTGCCCCAATAAGTGTCACCCACAGTCAGTGCCCCAATAACAGTGTCACCCACAGTCAGTGCCCCAATAATTGTCACTCACAGTCAATGCCCCAATAAATGTCTCCCACAGTCAGTGCCCCAATAACAGTGTCAGTCAGTCAGTGCCCCAATAAGTGACTCCCACAGTCAGTGCCCCAATAAGTGTCTCCCACAGTCAGTGTACAGTCACTGTCAGTGCCCCAATAACAGTGTCAGTCAGTCAGTGCCCCAATAAGTGTCACCCACAGTCAGTGCCCCAATAACAGTGTCACCCACAGTCAGTGCCCCAATAAGTGTCTCCCACAGTCAGTTCCTCAATAATCGTGTCAGTCACAGTCAGTGCCCCAATAACAGTGTCAGTCAGTGCCCCAATAACAGTGTCAGTCACAGTCAGTGCCCCAATAACAGTGTCAGTCACAGTCAGTGCCCCAATAATAGTGTCAGCTATAGTCAGTGCCCCAATCAGTGTCATCCATAGTCAGTGCCCCAATAACAGTGTCACCCACAGTCAGTGCCCCAATCAGTGTCATCCATAGTCAGTGCCCCAATAACAGTGTCACCCACAGTCAGTGCCCCAATAACAGTGTCACCCACAGTCAGTGCCCCAATAACTGTCTCCCACAGTCAGTGCCCCAGTAACCTTGTCACCCACAGTCAGTGCCCCAATAACAGTGTTACCCACAGTCAGTGCCCCAATAATTGTCACTCACAGTCAATGCCCCAATAAATGTCTCCCACAGTCAGTGCCCCAATAACAGTGTCAGTCAGTGCCCCAATAAGTGACTCCCACAGTCAGTGCCCCAATAAGTGTCTCCCACAGTCAGTGTACAGTCACTGTCAGTGCCCCAATAACAGTGTCAGTCAGTCAGTGCCCCAATAAGTGTCACCCACAGTCAGTGCCCCAATAACAGTGTCACCCACAGTCAGTGCCCCAATAATTGTCACTCACAGTCAATGCCCCAATAAATGTCTCCCACAGTCAGTGCCCCAATAACAGTGTCAGTCAGTCAGTGCCCCAATAAGTGACTCCCACAGTCAGTGCCCCAATAAGTGTCTCCCACAGTCAGTGTACAGTCACTGTCAGTGCCCCAATAACAGTGTCAGTCAGTCAGTGCCCCAATAAGTGTCACCCACAGTCAGTGCCCCAATAAGTGTCACCCACAGTCAGTGCCCCAATAACAGTGTCACCCACAGTCAGTGCCCCAATAACAGTGTCACCCACAGTCAGTGCCCCAATAAGTGTCTCCCACAGTCAGTTCCTCAATAATCGTGTCAGTCACAGTCAGTGCCCCAATAACAGTGTCAGTCAGTCAGTGCCCCAATAACAGTGTCAGTCACAGTCAGTGCCCCAATAACAGTGTCAGTCACAGTCAGTGCCCCAATAATAGTGTCAGCTATAGTCAGTGCCCCAATCAGTGTCATCCATAGTCAGTGCCCCAATAACAGTGTCACCCACAGTCAGTGCCCCAATCCGTGTCATCCATAGTCAGTGCCCCAATAACAGTGTCACCCACAGTCAGTGCCCCAATAACAGTGTCACCCACAGTCAGTGCCCTAATAACAGTGTCAGCTATAGTCAGTGCCCTAGTAACAGTGTCAGTCAGTGCCCCAATAAGTGCCAGGCATAGTCAGTACCCCAATAACAATATCAGCCACACTCAGCACCCCTTGATATTGTGAACCTGTTAGTGCCCCAGTAAAATAATAGGAGCCACAGCTATGGGCATCTCCATGATACAGCCATCCAGGGTGCCGCAATGTCAAGCACTGCCAGGGTCTCCGTAGCACGTACCAGTGTGTCTGCGCCCCATAACACAGCCATCCAATGTGCCCCACTGTCATCCACACAACATCATCAGTCAGTCCCCTCATAACATTGTCCGCTATAGTCAGGGCATCCATGGCACATACCAGTGTCAGCGCCCCTTGTCCCTGCCCCCATAATGAAGTGTGCCCCGATGCATCAGCCGCAGTCAGTGTCCCAGTAACGATTGGGGCCAATCTATGAATGAACATATTTGGGATTATGGCGGCTGATCCAGGCTGGAGGTCTCCTAGTGCCTCGTTCTGGGGTCCTGGAGGTCTACCACTGTTCTGTCTGATGACATAGGGCCATATGAATTCATACAACACCCTCCTAATTTTTGTATCTGTTTTTTATCTGGTCATACAGGAGAGACAACCCCATCCAACGAACACATATGTCTGAGCGATGAAGGGAACCCACCAGCCGTGACGCAGGACCGTGGGACCTCCACCGATACACCCTGCAGACGTCACAATACCACCCAGAGTGCCAACGATCCCTCCGGACGTTCCTCTGCTAGGACACGCTTGGACCCTCAAAGAGACCGCATCCGTTACCAGACAGATGTAAGATTGGAGCCTACAGAAGAGATATTCCTGACACCCGTGCAGAGGTCATCCGACCCTCCAGAACCCGAGAGACCATTTGTATCCCAGGCTGGACCCTGCCGCATGTCTGTCAGCTCAGATGCAGACATTAATGTCCGTCCTAACAACGGGAGCAGACAGCAGTTCTCCATTAGCGAAGAGGAGGAGGAAGGGGAAGATGGGGTGGGGTATCTCGGGTGTCCTGGAAGGGTTGGTGGTCCTCGAGGACTTCAGAGGTCATCGGTCAGCTCGGACACCAGCGGCTTATCTTATGACTCCGTCAAGTACACGTTAGTGGTGGACGATAACGTGCAGCTGCAGTTGGTCAGTCTGCGGCAGTGTTACGCTGGGTACAGCGATGACAGCGACAGCGGCACCGTTTACGACAACTGCGTGTCCTCACCGTACGAGTCGGCCATCGGTGAGGAATACGAAGAGGAAGATGAGGAACAAGTGGGGGCGTCCGGGAGGGAGGGAAGTAGAGTCCGTAGGTCCATGTGCTTATCGGACACCACTTCTCCAGACGGCGACGTCTCTTACTCCAAAAAGTTCCTCAACGTCTTCATGAACGGACGGTCGCGCTGTACGAGTGAGTTTACGAGTGAGAAAATTCGTTCTAATCTAATATATTTCATGTCTGTCGTCCTGTCTTGTCAAGTGCATATGTGTCGGCGTGCAAATTTGGTGCAAGAAATTAATATAAATTTGGCTCGTTCAATGTGCCGATTTTGTTAGCTTGGTGGCCCTGATCCATCATTCTTTTTGGATGTTTTTTTTTTTTTTTATATAAAAAGTTATTTATTTATTTTTTTAGATAATTTGATATGTGCACTAATATTATGTCCTGTCGTAGTGCCACAAACAAAAGTTTCAAAAGTGAATTAAATGAAAACATCTGGATAATAGACAGCATGTCCTTATTAAAGGACGAAAAATGAAAAAACTTTTGTAAAAATGGGGCAGAGGCCATAATGAATTTGGGTCCAAATAAAGGTGCAAAAAATGATAAATCGGGGTCTTTGTTTCACTGTTTGGGGATGTTCATGCTGGGACCTCAAGGATTTAGGGAGGGGGGTAAGGAGTGTAATGTTTTCTTGGGTCCCTCATTATGACATCTTTTTGTTTGCAGATTCCTTCGGCTTGTTTTCCTGCCTGATAAATGGGGAGGAGCGAGAACAGACGCATCGAGCCGTGTTCAGGTGACTGCACTAATGCATTACTCTAGCTGCAAATATTAGGCTATGGCCACGCGGCGACATTTGTAGCATGGCACTGGGATCGCGGTGGCACGTTGCGACATCACATCCACTGATTTCAGGTGGCGTCGCAAATGTGAGGGATTTTCTGTGGGGACTCACGTGCTTTGGACTTTAATGCAGGTCACACGAGGCTGCAAATTGCATGCAACTTATTTGCCATTTGGCCAATATTTTTGCAACGCAATCGCAGCTCTGAAGTAGTCTCGTGACAGCAAGTCGCAGACGAGTTGTACAGATGTTTTTGGTCTTGCGACTTGTCTAAGAATTGCTGTTGCACCGTACGTCTCTACTAAATTGCAACATCATTCAGGGTATGGGGTTGCATTACTGCAACTGCAGCAAACAAGTTGCAAAAAGTCAGACACACTTAGATGTTTTGTGACTTGTTTGTCGTGGTCATGGTACCCAGAGATCACCATACGACCCCAATCACCTGCATTATATTGCGGCATAGCGGTGGCACATCTTTGTCCACAAGAACCATGTCACCAGCGAGCCCCAGCCTAATTGCTCCATGCCGGGAATTGCTAGATCAGTAATTCCTTCATATACGGACAGGTTTGCGATACTGAGTTGCTCTGAATGACTCTCTTACTAATTAAATGTTAGTAGCTCAGTGTTTAATTGCAGCCCATTATCCCATTAATTGTACCTTCATTGGCAGATTCATGCCTCGTCACCCCGGTGAACTGGAGCTGGAGGCGGAGGACCCGCTGCTGGTGGAGGTTAAGGCTGAAGATTTCTGGTACGAGGCTTATAACATGAGAACCGGGGAGCACGGGATCTTCCCAGCCTACTATGCAGTTCAGGTGGTGAAGGATCCAGACCTCCTCTCAGGTAAGAGCAGCCGTCCCCACTCACAGGTGTTGGTTTTAAGGTGCCCGTATGGACGCTGCTGCGCATGAAATTTTGCAATGCAGTTTTCAGGCGGGGAATGCACAAGTGAAGCATACGGTTTTAATATATCTCACTTGCACAGTCCGGATTTTGTATGGTCACTCTTAAAGGGGTTTTCCCATAGACTAACTATATCCTCAGGATAGATGATAAATGTATGATTGCTCTGGGTCCGGCTGCTGAAACCCCACTGATTCTGGCAATGGGGTCTCCAACGTCACCTGTGTGAGCATCAATCAGAACTTTGAGTCCCCCTTTCTTGTGACCGATGGGGTCCCAACAGTCATACATATCAATCTCATACATTGATGTTAATTTTACTTACTTGGTAGGGATGTAACTCATTCCTATTGTGTCACGTATGTGAGGTTATATGGACCACTAAAGTCACCACCAACTGGTGCTATTAGGTCTGCGGAGAAACAACCCCCATTCCAGGATGGTCCCTTACCCTTCCTCTATGGGCGATTTGCCTCCAGTCCAGATGCACCGCCATATTAGTAGAATGATGATGGCATTAGGAAATGATGGCCCCTCCTGCCCCTTATTTACTTACTTACAGTGCTCGTGAGCCGACATGAAAGTTCACCTAGATGTGGACATTTGTAACTTGGCACTGGAGTAAAAAAAAACTTCTGGTATATTAATAAGAAGTGATGCTGGAAATATGTATCCATGGGGTCCCTGCGATATCTGAGAAAAATTGAATGGTTTCCAGGCTGCTGGAAGAGTTGGCTGACCTCCGAGCTTCACCACAGCGTCCTAAAACCTCACATATACCAAAAGTTGTCTCCAGCATATCCCCAGGATGCTCTGTAATTTTGCCTCTGATTGAACAATGTGGGGGTGAAGAATGGGGTAAATTGGGGTACGGCGCTGATGGGATCGAACGTCTCTTTAATGGGTTAAAAAGCGGAGGGGTAAATATTTCTGGAGCCACCACAAGCTTCTTCCTTCCAAGACTAGCGGCTCTGAAAGTTTGGATTGGTTAGAGGAGGAGACTCTGAACTTGGGGTTATATTATTTATATTGTTTATTTTTACGTTTTAAATCAGTAATTTTATGGAAAAAGCTATTTATGCTCTTAGGACTCATGAAGAAAGTCGGTGAGTCCTCCCAACAACACCCCCCACAGAGAGACTGACAGCATGTCTTGTATGGGCTTGTAAACAGGGAGAGCCGTCAATCATTGTGCATGTGGGAGGAGTTATGAGGACTTGCGCCTTTCTCTGTAATTATTGCATTTTTTGGGTGACTGTACCTTACTGAGTTGTTAGATTCAAAAGCGTTTCTTTATCGCTTCATTGGGGGACACAGGACAACCATGGGTGTATGCTGCTGCTGCTAGGAGGCTGACACTATGCAAAAAAGGAAAAAAGGCGTGGCTCCTCCCTGGCAGTATACACCCACCGACAGGCACCAAGTACCTCAGTTTGTGCTTAGTGTCTGTAGGAGGCGGACCTGGATCTTCAGATCCGCTGCTAACCTTGATTCCTTTACAGGTTTTTGTTGTTTTTATCAATGTTTTGGCTTTTCTTTTTCAGATACAGCATTCAGGGATTCAGGGTGCAATCTTCCACCCTGCCTCCCCAGGAGGGCGGCTGAGCGAGCAGTGTGGTGTCGCCCGCATCGCAACTCTCAGACCGCCGGCGGGACATTATCCCCTGTCACCCTCCCAGGTGCTCCAGGGTTTTTATGGTGGCGGTCCTTGCCAAACAGTCCCCCTCACCCCTCTCCTCGGAGAGAGCTGAGAGGAAGACGGTGGTCACCAGCGGTGACCCTCCCCCATGTCTTTGGGGTCGAGGCCGTCTTCTGGACGAAGGATTCCGTTTCCAGCGACCCCTCTCTCATCGGGCCCCTGGACGATCCTCTCTCCCTCTACCTGTGGAACCGGAACATGCAGGTACCAGCGCTTCAGCAGCCGCTCCCCGCAGCAATGTACAGCACTCTCACACAGAGTCACGGCCGTTTTTACTTTCACTTTCACAGCTGCAGCCGGCCACGCCCCCTCCTCGGGCGCGCTTTTTCGGCGCTCTTTTCCTCCTCCACTCAGGAGAGCTCTTACATCTCGGGCACGCCCTTCCCTTTCGGTGCGGCTCTATCAGGAGCCTTGGCTTATTCCTCTCAGTACAGCACTGCCCCTTCTTCACCGCTGGCACTTCCTGCCTCAGCAGCTCCGTGCACAAGAGACATCGTGCGTTGGGGGCCACAGATCTCTGCTGTGCGGTGCGGTAGGATTGCAACGCTTTTTTTTTTTGGCCCCTCCCTCGGTATTATCCATACCACTGTAGGCCCCTTAGTCTTTTCTGTAGTATAGTGCTGCAGAATATCCTTATGTCCAACTCTTCTGGAGCCTCCCTTACCAAACCTACCATAACTCACTACGCCTGTGCTCGTTGTAAGATAAAGTGGTCTGTAGGCCAGTCGTCGCCTCTCTGCCAGTCCTGCAGTCCTCCTGCCATGTCTGCCCCGCAGGAAGCTTCTGACTCTCGGGATGGGGGTGCTCCCCCTCCCCCTGAGTGGGCCGTTGCTATCTCGCAGTCGGTCTCTGATTGGACTAAGGGGTCTCAGTCCCTGGTCCAGGCGCTTGAACGTCTTCCACAGCTTCCTTCAGCCACCAGTGCTCCGACCGTCTCCCATGGCGAGTCAGCCGCACCTGACCCTGAACCACAGGGAGACAAATCAGCCAGCCGCTCTAGAAAGAGGACTCTGTCTGGCTCTTCGTCTGGTTCTCCGGGTCCCTCCGCAGTGCTCAAATTGCTCTCCTCCTCCCAATTCCCCTCCTTGGAGGAGGACATTGGGTCTGATGTGGATTCCCAGTCCGGTTCTGACTCCGATTCAGACCAGACTTCTAGCATGCAGGCTGTCGTAGATAGTCTTATTTCGGCTATCTCGCAAACCCTCAAACTAAAACAAGATGAGGTTTCCTCCCAGGATTCCTCTGTCTCCTTTAAGCGGGTGAAACGTCCCTCTCGCTCCTTTCCTACCATGATGAGTTTGAGTCTACCCTGTCTAAACACTGGGAACATCCTGAAAAACGTTTTTCGGGTAGAAAACATCTGGACGTGCTCTATCTCTTTAGCGCCGATCTTCTCTCCAAGTGGGCTGAGTCTCCCAACATCGATCCGCCGATCTCCCATCTTTCCTCCAAGATGGTTCTCTCCTTACCGGACGGTGCGTCGCTTAAGGATGCATCGGACAGACAAATTGTCAGCTTTCGAAGCAACGGGTGCTTCCCTCTGCCCCAGTTTTGCTTCCACCTGGGTGGCTAAGGCCATCTCTGCCTGGGCCAAGATCCTCCATCAGGGCATTTTGGCTTCTGCCTCCCCTACCGAGCTGGCTGACCTCGCAGACCAGATTAACCACGCAGGGAAATACCTTCTCACTGCCTCTCTAGATGCAGCAGCCTGTTCAGCCAGAGCAAGCAGCAACATTGTCGCTATTCGCCGCTTTCTTTGGCTCCAAAGCATGGAATGCAGATGCTATTTCCAAAAAGTCTCTCACTAACTTGGCGTTTCAAGGTTCCAGGCTTTTTGGTGCTCGTCTGGATCAAATTATCTCAGACGCGACTGGGGGCAAGAGTACCTCTCTCCCCCAGTCCAAGCCAAAGCGCTTCTTTAACCCAAAAAGGTCCTCGAACATTTCGCCCCTTTCGTCCGTTTGCAGCCTTCCCAGGTCTTCCGGACCTCGTTCCAACAGATACCGTTCCAAGTGACGGGTCGCCCCCACCTGGGAGACTTTCCAGGGTGGGAGGCAGGCTTCTTCTCTTCAAAGACACCTGGCTGTCAATGATCAGCGATGCCTGGGTCAGAGAGATTATTACCTCCGGGTACAAGATCGAATTTTCTACCCTCCCGGAAAATCGCTTCTTTCTCTCTCGTCCCCCAAAGCAACCGTCCCATTTACCCGGCTTGCTTCAAGCCGTAACGTCTCTGGTCGCCGCCGGAGTCGTAGTTCCCGTTCCTTCCGAAGAACGTTTTTCCGGGTTCTACTCGAACCTTTTTGTAGTCCCAAAGAAGGACGGGTCTCTTCGCCCTATCTTAGATTTGAAGCTTCTCAACCGCCACGTCCGACCTCGCCACTTCAGAATGGAATCCCTGCGGTCAGTGATCGCCGCCATGGAACCCGGGGAGTTCCTCTGCTCGGTCGACATCCAAGATGCGTACCTTCATGTCCCCATCTGCGTTCGGCATCAGAGATTCCTTCAGTTTGCTATCGGGGACAATCACTACCAATTCACGGCTCTCCCCTTTGATTTAGCGTCTGCCCCCAGGGTCTTCACCAAAATCATGGCTGCGGTCATGGCCCTCCTTCGTTCCAGGGGGATCCTCGTTATCCCCTACCTGGACGATCTGTTGATCAAAGGGTCCTCTCGTCTAGACTGTGCCCACAGTCTCCAGGTCTCCCTGGACACACTGACCCGTCTCGGCTGGATTATCAACCGGACCAAGTCCTCTCTGATTCCGTCCCAACGACTGTCCTTCCTGGGCATGTTGTTCGACACGAACTTAGCTCGGGTCTTCCTCCCAGAGGACAAGTTCTCAGTACTCCTCAAGGCGGTCCGCCTTCTCAAACGCCCAGATCCTCAGTCACTTCGTTTCTGCATGGGAGTCCTGGGAAAGATGGTGGCCTCCATGGAGGCTGTTCCTTTCGCCCAGTTCCACACCCGTCCCCTCCAACTATTCCTCCTATCCACCTGGAACAGGTCCTTGGACTCCCTGGACCGTCCCGTCCACCTTCCTCTCCAGGTCCGTCAGCCCCTAACCTGGTGGACGCTGTCCTCCTCTCTCCTGAGAGGAAGATCATTTCTTCCCCTTCAGTGGCAGGTCATCACCACCGATGCCAGCCTTCTCGGGTGGGGAGCAGTCTTCCGACAACACACGGCTCAGGGCCGTTGGACCACCCAGGGAGCTCTCCTTCCCATCAACCTTCTGGAGATCAGGGCAATCTTCCTTGCGTTAATCCGCTGGCAGTCTCTTCTGTCGAATCTTCCCGTCCGCATCCAGTCGGACAACGCCACGGCCGTGGCGTACTTAAATCACCAGGGCGGGACTCGCAGCGGCCAAGTAATGGCAGAAGTGGCAAAGATTCTTCAGTGGGCGGAACGCCACGTTCCGGCCATATCAGCCGTTCATATCCCCGGGGTCGAAAACTGGGCAGCCGACTTTCTCAGTCGCCAGGGCCTGGCAGCAGGCGAGTGGTCTCTCCACCCCGCAGTCTTCAATCAAATTTGCCTCCACTGGGGTACGCCAGATGTCGATCTTATGGCGTCCCGGATGAACCACAAGGTCCCTCAGTTTGTCGCCAGGTCCCGGGATCCTCTTGCCGTCGTCCACGACGCTCTGGTAATTCCATGGTCCCAGTTTCATTTTCCCTACCTGTCCCCACCCCTCCCCTTGATTCCAAGGGTGGTAAAGAAGATCAAGTTGGAAGGGATTCCAGTCATACTGATAGCGCCGGACTGGCCAAGGCGGCCGTGGTACGCCGAGCTCGTAAACATGCTCGCGGACACTCCTTGGAGACTTCCGGATCGGCCAGACCTCTTCTCGCAGGGACCTCTCTTCCACCAGAGTTCTCAGTCGCTGAGTTTAATGCCATGGCCGTTGAGGCCGCAGTCTTAAAAAACTCTGGTCTCTCTCCCCAGGTCATACAGACCATGATCAGAGTCAGAAAACCGGCTTCTTCCTGTATCTACCACAGATACTGGAAAGCGTTCTTCCGGTGGTGTGAAACTAATGAAGTTTTTCCAAGGTCCTTTTCTCTTCCGGATCTTCTCAGTTTCCTCCAGTCTGGTCTCGATTCGGGTTTATCCCTCAGCACACTCAAGGGACAAGTGTCTGCTCTGTCGATCCTCTTCCAGAGTGACCTTTCCTCCATTCACCAGGTTCGGACTTTTCTACAGGGAGTTGCGCATATCGCCCCTCCTTTCCGTTCTCCCTTGGAACCTTGGGACCTTAACCTGGTCCTTGGTGCTCTTCAGGCTGCTCCCTTTGAGCCTCTTCATGACGTGCCCTTTTCCCTTCTCTCTTGGAAGGTCGCCTTCCTCATTGCCATTACATCTATCAGGAGGGTCTCCGAGTTGGCAGCCCTGTCATGTCGTTCCCCCTTCCTGATTCTTCATCAGGATAAGGTCGTTCTTCGACCGGTTCCCGAATTCCTTCCCAAGGTGGTCTCGGTTTCCACATCAACGAAGACATTGTCCTTCCATCATTTTTCCCTTCTCCGGCTCATCCTTTGGAGAAGTCCCTTCACAAGCTTGACGTGGTCAGGGCCATTCGGGTCTATCTTTCTAGAACCGCTCCTTTCAGTCAATCCGATTCTCTCCTTGTCGTTTCCGAGGGTCGTCGGAAGGGCTTTCAAGCGTCTAAATCCACCATTTCGCGCTGGATTCGCTCAGCAATTTCAGAATCGTACCGTGTTCATGAGGCACGTCCTCCGGGGGTGCGAGCTCACTCCACCAGAGCTGTCGGAGCTTCTTGGGCTGTTCGCCACCAGGCCTCCGCCTTACAAGTTTGCAAGGCCGCAACCTGGTCGTCTTTGCACACGTTTACGAGGTTCTATCGGGTTCATACCCAAGCCTCGTCCGATGCAGGTCTTGGTAGGAAGGTACTGCAGGCGGCGGTCGCACACTGGCCGACCTGAGACCTTTTCTCATTTCCTTTCTACCCACCCTTTTCCGGGCCTGCATTTGGACGTCCCATGGTTGTCCTGTGTCCCCCAATGAAGCGATAAAGAAAGAGGGATTTTTGGTACTTACCGTAAAATCTATTTCTTGGAGCCTTCATTGGGGGACACAGCACCCTCCCTACTTGTTTGTTCTGGTACCGTGTTTGGGGCCCTAGTTGAGTTGGTACTTTTACTATTATGAGTTCTGTCGCTTCGCCTACTGCTTTTTGCACTAACTGAGGTACTTGGTGCCTGTCGGTGGGTGTATACTGCCAGGGAGGAGCCACGCCTTTTTTCCTTTTTTGCATAGTGTCAGCCTCCTAGCAGCAGCAGCAGCAGCAGCATACACCCATGGTTGTCCTGTGTCCCCCAATGAAGGCTCCAAGAAAGAGATTTTACGGTAAGTACCAAAAATCCCTCTTTTTCCCCTTTTGCATGTTACTTTTTTTTCTTTGTGCAACTATTCTGAAAAATGAAATAACTTTGCAACAATAAATGTTTAATTGGTTTGATTATTCTGTGTGTCTCCAAGGTAACAGACTACAAAGAAACCCTGTGTAGTCAGATCCTGCAGCCATTACATCAGCCCTTCACTGCTTGTGCTTGGCAACAAACGGATTGTGCCATAAAACAGCATAACTTTATGAACAGACTAAAGAAAAGTATACTAGAAGGATCGGATTAATGAAATAACTTTGCAACAATTGTTTAATTAAAAATGTTCCGTTGGTTTGATTATTCTTTGCGTCTCCAAGGTAACAGACTACAAACAAACCCTGTGTAGTCAGATCCTGCAGCCGTTACATCAGCCATAAAACAGCATAACTTTATGAACAGACTAAAGACAGTATAATAGAAGGATCGGATTAGGCAGAGCTGGTTTGTCTTCTGTTACCATAGAGCCGTTGGAAGTTTTTGTTTACTGCCTGTTGCAAAGTTGCTTCATTTTCTGTTGTGGACTTGGATTTTTAGTTGCATCCAGTCGTTTTCTCCGTGGATGCCCCGATGCTGTTTATCAGGTGTGATCGGTTCATGTGATGGGTCTACTTTGGTTTGTGTCTTCTCACAGAAACTCGGGCCTCCGATTGGTTGGATCAGTTTTGGGTGAAGTTTCTTGGGTCGGTGCAGGTTCCATATCACAAAGGGACTGATGTCCTCTGCACTGCCATGCAAAAGGTGAGAACGTCCACTCGTCTTAAAGGGCAGTTAAAGGGATATTCCATCCCACCGCTTGGACCTCCACTGATGATCAGAGTAGGGGGGACTTGTGTCCCTCATTTTTTTTACTGGCCACAAGAACACAAACAGGCATAGTTGAAGAAGCGACAAGTCACCAATGTGCCCCGCAACTCCATTTAGACCTATAGTACAAGATCACCAAGCACCTTCATATCCTTTTTAACATGTCTATGAGGTCTGCAGGCTTTATTTGTATTCTAATTTGATTTGCATAAAACCCATTCATTTCTAGGGGTAAAAAACATAAATTAAGGGAGGATCGTAGACCCTATACACAACCCGGGATAATGTCACTAGCATTGTAGGGAGCATGGCTTCTGCTTTCCAGCAGGTTGTAAAGTTAGGAGGGTCTTTTCTCATGCAACACTGCCACCTACTGGCACCAAAGAGGAAAACAAATACATTTATAACATGAGCAGAATTATAATTCTGAGGGACTGAAGCTTGCAGTCCACACAACCACGTGGTTTTGCACATTTTGACATATTTTTACACCTGAAATTCCCTTTATAATACGGCTTTGTTACTTTTGTGACTTGTCGCCTTGTTATTGCAGATTGCTATGTCTCGTCGCCTTACAGTGCTCTCAAACCCTCCGTCTAGCTGTGTATTGGAGATTAGCCTTAGAGGGTTGAAGATCGCAGTACATGGGGAAGACCCTCACGATCACAGCCAGGTATGAAGGCCTTATAATTGATGTGGGACCCCTGGGTATACAGTGCCTACAAGTAGTATTCAACCCCCTGCAGGTTTAATAAGATGCAAATAAGTTAGAGCCTTCAAACTTCAAACAAGAGCAGGATTTATTAACAGATGCATAAATCTTACAAACCAAAAAGTTTTGTTGCTCAGTTAAATTTTTATAAATTTTAAACATAAAAGTGTGGGTCAATTATTATTCAACCCCTAGGTTTAATATTTTGTGGAATAACCTTTGTTTGCAATTACAGCTAATAATCGTCTTTTATAAGACCTGATCAGGCCGGCACAGGTCTCTGGAGTTATCTTGGCCCACTCCTCCATGCAGATCTTCTCCAAGTTATCTAGGTTCTTTGGGTGTCTCATGTGGACTTTAATCTTGAGCTCCTTCCACAAGTTTTTAATTGGGTTAAGGTCAGGAGACTGACTAGGCCACTGCAACACCTTGATTTTTTGCCTCTTGAACCAGGCCTTGGTTTTCTTGGCTGTGTGCTTTGGGTCGTTGTCTTGTTGGAAGATGAATTGACAACCCATCTTAAGATCCTTGATGGAGGAGCGGAGGTTCTTGGCCAAAATCTCCAGGTAGGCCGTGCTATCCATCTTCACATGGATGCGGACCAGATGGCCAGGCCCCTTGGCTGAGAAACAGCCCCACAGCATGATGCTGCCACCACCATGCTTGACTGTAGGGATGGTATTCTTGGGGTCGTATGCAGTGCCATCCAGTCTCCAAACGTCATGTGTGTGGTTGGCACCAAAGATCTCGATCTTGATCTCATCAGACCAGAGAACCTTGAACCAGTCAGTCTCGGAGTCCTCCAAGTGATCATGAGCAAACTGTAGACGAGCCTTGACATGACGCTTTGAAAGTAAAGGTACCTTACGGGCTCGTCTGGAACGGAGACCATTGCGGTGGAGTACGTTACTTATGGTATTGACTGAAACCAATGTCCCCACTGCCATGAGATCTTCCCGGAGCTCCTTCCTTGTTGTCCTTGGGTTAGCCTTGACTCTTCGGACAAGCCTGGCCTCGGCACGGGAGGAAACTTTCAAAGGCTGTCCAGGCCGTGGAAGGCTAACAGTAGTTCCATAAGCCTTCCACTTCCGGATGATGCTCCCAACAGTGGAGACAGGTAGGCCCAACTCCTTGGAAAGGGTTTTGTACCCCTTGCCAGCCTTGTGACCCTCCACGATCTTGTCTCTGATGGCCTTGGAATGCTCCTTTGTCTTTCCCATGTTGACCATGTATGAGTGCTGTTCACAAGTTTGGGGAGGGTCTTAAATAGTCAGAAAAGGCAGGAAAAAGAGATAATTAATCCAAACATGTGAAGCTCATTGTTCTTTGTGCCTGAACTACTTCTTAATACTTTAGGGGAATCAAACAGAATTCTGGTGGGTTGAGGGGTTGAATAATAAATGACCCTCTGAAAAGTCTTTTCACAATTTAAAAAAAAATAAACAAAGAAGTAACATTCTTTTTTGCTGCAGTGCATTTCACACTTCCAGGCTGATCTACAGTCCAAATGTCACAATGCCAAGTTAATTCCAAATGTGTAAACCTGCTAAATCTGCAGGGGGTTGAATACTACTTGTAGGCACTGTATATTGTATTTTGGGGCCCACTTGCTTAATTTTAGGTTTCCTATTATATGAAAAACCTGCATCTTATTACAGTAGCTGACATTTTATAATCATTCTCAATAATAATCACACAATGCAAAAATTTTCTTTCAGTTTGGATTCGTAAAATTCACAATTCCTGCTGTGGATTTTTCTTGTTAAATTCAACGGAGGAATCAAAATTAAATTGCTGCCGATTTGACCTTTTTATTTTGAAGTGGGTAAAATTCATAATGCAAATCCGTGGAAATCATTTCCATTCTGCAAATCTTGAAAGACTAGCTCCGCAGGTGACTTTACACGTGGAAAATATCTGCAGATGAGATGATTAAAATGTCATCTACAAATCTGATGCTGTGGATTATCCTCAAGCAAATATGGTCAGAAAATCTGCAGCAAATCCATGACATGTTTTTTCCCTAAGGATAACGTCCACGGCAGATTTTTGTAATCCAGTATCGGTGAAGTAGATGAGACTTTAAATATCTTGTCGGTTCGTTGCAGAAATCTTACAAGTGGAAATTGACTTGCAGTGCAAATCATGAAATCCACGTCGATTCTTTCTGCAAATTTGCACCAATATGTGAATTTTGCATTTCAGAATTTGAAGCCGTATACAAAAAAAAATTCTGAAAGTGTAAAATAAAAAACAAAACACCTCCATTAGGTCGTCGATGCTACGCCAGCTCTCTGTACACCTGACCTGCTGCTATGACTTTCCATCTCGTGTCTTTTGTAGCCATGAGGTGGAAACTAATGTTTTGTTTTTGGTTTTTATTTTATAAATCAGTGGGGGGGGGGTTAATGAAATATCAGCAACCCAAATATACACAGATTAGAGAAGGATTTACCTGCAGATTTTTTTGAAGCTATTCCGTAAATCCACCATAAATGAAAATGCAACTTCTGAAAAGGTTTTCAGATGTCTCTTTCCATACAGGTGAACACGTGCAGCCATTTCTTCCAGTTAAAGAATATCTCATTCTGTGGCTATCACCCCAAGAACAGCAAGTAAGTGCCACGAGTCCCGCAGGGTTCAGCGTGCAGGCACTTGAGCTTTCCCTCCTTCTCATCCATCTTCTCTCTTGCATGTCTTATCTCCCTTTTCCAGATATTTCGGTTTCATCACTAAACATCCCACAGATCATCGGTTTGCATGTCACGTGTTTGTTTCGGAGGAATCTACCAAACCCCTGGCAGAGTCTGTCGGGTAAGTGTCTGTATTTCCTGACGCCAGGCTCCGTGTGAGCTTTGCACCCCGTCCTGTCACTTAATTAACACCTAAGAATTTAGTCCACCTAGACGTTTTCTTTTTCTACCATTCCGATGCGTTTCCTCTGTTATTCCTCCTAGAAATGTTGTGAATGAATTGACAATTGGGCATTACCTCTCCCCTTCTTATAGTACGTGGCTCCTTGTAGTCTGGCACTGGCAGCCCTGATTGGACAGTGTCAGAGTGTACAGGAACACCCAATGCTCCCCTCAGTCCAGGAGGAATAACAGAGGAACAGCACAACCGTTTCAGAATTGTTATTTTGCAAAAAATACATGTATTTACTAGAACAAACATGTCAGGAGAGGATTGTACAAATATAGTTGTATATATGTGTGCTAGCTACCGTCCCAGTTCACTTTGTCTGTTAACAAAGCACTAAGACAGAATTGTATAGAACGTTATAAAGTGCAATGAAAACTTATTTTAAAGGGGTATTCCCATCTCCAAGATCCTAACCCAATACATAGTAGGTGTAATAATAATAATATTAGAAAACATCTCCAATTAGAAATGTAGTATAGTTCTTCTGATTCGCTATGTCGCTTACCCCATGTGCAGGGCATTGCAGTAGCTTAGGTATCCATGGTTACGCCCACTCATATAGTGACAGTTCTTTGTTAGTGGTCGTAACCATAGATACCTAAGCTACTGCAATGCCCTGCACATGGGGTAAGCCACATAGCTAATCAGGAGAACTATACTACGGTATATTTCTAATTGGAGGTATTTGTAATATTATTACTATTATTACACCTACTACATATTGGGATAGGATCTTGGAGATGGGAATAGTCCATTAAGTTCTGTATTTACTAAAGCACTGGTTTACAAGGAGCAACAAGGACTATTACCCTAGGTCCAAGTGGGACCATCGTCAGATCTCTGGGACATCTATACATGAGTGGTGCTGTTCCTTTTTGTAATGTTGGATTTGTGGGTTTTGTTTTTATCCAGGAGAGCCTTCCAGCAGTTTTACAAAGAATATGTGGAGTACACATGTCCCACAGAAGATATATATCTGGAGTAGCCATGGATTTCTAACACGGAAACCAGTTCTGTGCATGGACTATGCGCCGACGCCGGAGGCTGCAATCTGGTGGAGGGAGGTTGGGCTGGAGGCTTGTGCTCCTCTGTGCCTGCGCCCCGCTGTGTGATCTGGGTGTGTGTATACCGGCCGAGGCCAGCAGGGCCGCGCCACCATATAACGTTCCCCAGTCACCGTCTCTCTTCTTGGCTCTGCTCCTCGCCCATTTGTGCATATTCAAGAATCTGGAGAACTATTATCCCTAACTCCCCCTCCATACACTGCAAATGGAATGTGCCCCCATAAGCGAACATAAAAGTCGGAACAAACTAAACGAGGGCTGAGGGGGGGATAAGCGGTATGTGTAGTCTGCGTGTCGCCGTGCTGCGGCGGTGGGAAATTATTGGTTCGCATGTTAATCCTGACATGAAAAAAAAAGTTTAAAAAAATATAGTGTTTGGAGAAAGAAGGCACCCCATAATATGGTGAATGGCTGACATGCGTGTTACACAATTGTATGTTAGGCTACTTTCACACTAGCGTTAACTGCAATACGTCGCAAATGCGTCGTTTTGCCGAAAATACGCATCCAGCAAAAGTTCTCGCTGGATACGTTTTTTCGTCATAGACTAACATTAGCGACGCATTTGCGACGCATTGCCAAACGTCGCATCCGTTTTGCGACGCTTGGGCGTGTGGTAGCGGACCGTCAGGAGAAAAAAACGTTACATGTAACGTTTTTTGCTCCCGACGGTCCGCTTTTTCTGACCGCGCATGCGCGGCCGGAACTCCGCCCCCACCTCCCCGCACTTCCCCGCACCTCACAATGGGGCAGCGGATGCGTGGGAAAAATGCATCCGCTGCCCCCGTTGTGCGGGCGAGACCACGCTAGCGTCGGGAACGTCGGCCCGACGCACAGCGACGGGTTGTTCCCGACGCTAGTGTGAAAGTAGCCTAAGTGACGCCGCAGAAATCTCCATTCAGAAGGTTATTGACATGTGACAGAAATCCACAGGATGCGTATGTGGAGGCGCGGACAGAATGTATTGAAACACGACTAGGCCTCAGGTCTCCAAGGCAATGCATCCATAGCAACCAATCAGGGTTAAGCTTACATTACCTGAACTGCTCTGGAAAAATTAAACCTGGATTCTGATTGGTTGTTAGGGGCAACAGGGACAACCATGATACGGAATGCCCAGTGTGTACGCTGCCCTGGATTGACAAGGTGCTGCACAATGGCCGACTTTCCAAAGGGCTTACACAACACTACTCTTATCTAATTTACTGATCCCTGGGGGGTCTGACTGCTGGGCAGTGGTGTAGTGTGGGCCGCCAGCGCTCAGTGCAAGGCAGACGTTTAGCACCATTAACCCATGGATGGTATCACTCCCTGAGTCCAATTCCCCAGTCCAGTATTGAGCCCCTCATTCCCCAAGCACATGTATTAAAAATATACTAATGCAATTGTCATTTGCGGTTTCTTTTGACCCTTTAGTTTTGCTGCTTTTTATCGAAGTCTGACATAACATTTTAAAATTAAGAAGCTATACATTATTTTTGTACTCATTATTTTTATTAAATTTTTTATGTAGTTATTTTATTAACCCTAGCTCCGATCCTCGCCCTAACCCTAGCTCCGATCCGCTCCCTAACCCTAGCTCCGATCCGCTCCCTAACCCTAGCTCCGATCCTAGCCCTAACCCTAGCTCCAATCCTTGTCCTAACCCTAGCTCCAATCTTAGCCCTAACCCTAGATCCGATCTTCTTCCTAACCCTAGCACCAATCCTAGCACTAACCCTAGCTCCAATCTTCGTCCTAACCCTAGCTCCAATCCTAGCCCTAACCCTAGCTCCAATCTTAGCCCTAACCCTAGATCCGATCTTCTTCCTAACCCTAGCACCAATCCTAGCACTAACCCTAGCTCTAACCCTAGCTCCAATCTTCGTCCTAACCCTAGCTCCAATCCTAGCCCTAACCCTAGCTCCAATCCTAGCCCTAACCCTAGCTCCAATCCTAGCCCTAACCCTAGCTCCAATTCTAGCCCTAACCCCGCCTGCAATCCTAGCAGTAACCTTAGCACCAATCCTCGCCCTAACCCTAGCTCCAATCCTAGCCGTAACCCTAGCTCTAATCCTCACCCTAGCTTCAATCCTAGCCCTAACACTAGCTGCAATCCTAGCCCTAACCCTAGCTGCAATCCTAGCCCTAACCCTAGCTGCAATCCTAGCTCTAACCCTAACTGCAATCCTAGCTCTAACCCTAGGCCCAACTGCTATTCTTTGCCCGAACTCCAATCCCTAACCCCAGCTGCAACCCTTTTCCCTAACAATAGCTGCAATCCTAGCACAAATCCAATCTCTAACCCTAGCTGCAATCCTAGCCCTAACCCTAGGCCCAACTCCAATCCTAGCCTTAAACCTAGCTCCAATCCTAGCAGAAACTCCAACTCCTATTCCTAATCCAATCCTAGCCTGAACTCCAATCCTAGCCCTGACCTAAACTAAATTTCTAGCTCTAATCCAATCCCTAAACCTGGCTGCAATTGTAGCTCAAATCCTATCTCCAACTCCTATTCTTTAGCCCGAACTGCAATCATATCCCTAACCCTAGCTCCAATAATGGCCTTAACCATAGATCAAAGCCCAGTCTTAACCCGATCACTAAGGTAAAAATGTTCTTCCCCAATAGAAATTGTCATCCCGGGCTACGGAACATGTGGCAGCCTGTCCGCCAAGCCACTGCTGCTGGGACCCCAACTGATCCCAAGAAATGGGTTCTGAAAAACTCTTGTAATAAAGTGGTGCCTGCATCTGCATGCCATGGCTCGTTACACTGTCTACGGGCGGTTGTACTTGGCTACTTTCACCAATCTCACAGGCAAGGAATGGAGCAGTGGGGCACATGCATTTCAGAGCCCTGTACTCGGGGATCAGTGGGGATCCCAGAAATCTGCACCCCTACAGTGATCAGCCAGATTTAACCTTTTGTTTGCACAGGTTATAATGGGTTTAGCCGGGTCAGTCACTTTTACTAGTTCGTTAACTGAAAATATAATTTTCTTTACCTGTTCACTGTCCTGACGTGTGTGTCCATGACATTACAATCCTGGGACAGCTTTCTTAGATTTCTGAGCTGCTTTTTCCCTCTGTTGCTCCTCCTGGAAATATATGGAAAATTGGCAGCTCTGTGCCATCAATTTAAACAGTGACAGATACTGCCAGGAGGAAGAACAGGGGAACTGCAAACCAAAAAGTTCTATGAAAAGTGAGGGCTTAGGTGGAGCGAGTACAAGGTTTACTAAAGCACACTTCAAGAGAACCGAGATCCTCTCCTAAAACTCACACATATAGTACAGGAAAAGTTTTGAGAGCGCTTGCAACTACAGACGCCACAGAAGATAACTTTTCTCTCCGTTTTAACTAAATTTGAGCTAGACATTGTATAATGAAAAAATATCTGGGGTTTTCTGCTTGCCGTCAGTGAATGTAAACAGGTGAGAACCTTAAACAGACCCTGAGCAGTTCACACTTTGCAATGCTTCTTAGAAATGACTGTTTCCTTTCATTGACAGCAAACAGAGATCTTGACAATATGAGGAATTGACACTCAAAGCTGGTAAGAAAATTGTACAACTTGTTCCTAATACAGTGGATTTGTTTGTCAGTAGTCCATGACCGCCGGTCCAGAGCTCCGCAAACCTCCTACGATCGGACGGCATCACGGCACCTCTCCTGATTAGTACTCGGCGAGATATGACGCATGCCGGGGACAGTAATCAGAAGAGGCGCTGGGGATGCCACAGAAGAAGGTGGCTGCCGGCATAGCCACTGGACAAGAATCCTGCAGATCTTACTTACCCATCTACTTGCTGATGGTTTCCCAATCAATATGAAGGATCTATCGCCAGAACCTGCGTAATTCCTACTGTTTTTCACAGAATAGGTGGCATTGAAGGCGCCTGCCTGTTAGTTATTATAACATGTATTTTTGGCATATTTCTGGAAACTTTCGAGGTCTTAACCGACTGCTGGGCTGAATTTTCCGAAATTTACATAAATATTTGTGAATGCTTTTTCAGGTTTGATCATATTTAGTGTCCCTTTAAAAGAACAAGAATTTGTTCTCGTGTGTGTAACAAGGGGCATTGATTGTACTGATGGGGGGTCTTACGGGCTGGGGGCAGAGGGCGCTCGTGACTCCTCAATAAACAGCCTGAGATTTATTTATTACTAATTTGTGCTTGTGTTTCTGTATTCACTTTTCTCAAAAAAAAAAAAAAAAAGTCAGATGCCAAAAACTGCACGGTGGTCTACAAGTTTTGCTACCCCCACCACATCAGTAGTTGTTACAACTGCAAGGGCATGCTGAGACTTGTAGTGTCACACAGTCCGATGCATCAGAATACCGACACCTAGTGCCAGCGGCAGAGCGCCACGTCTTATACATTACATGCGGGTTTATTCCCCAATGGTCTCATCACAAACTACGACACCGTCCCGCCCAAATCTACAGGGGCTCCGGGACCCCGCTGTCTCACATGATGTCGTCATAGTACAGCTCCCCGATGTCCGGCTCATCACGTTTGCTTTTCCCGGCCTTTGCTAGCCCTGTCGGTCGCTGCCGAGTCACTCGACGACGAAACGAAGGATGTTTTGGCAGCACGCCGTAATCTAGGGACAAGTGTGAAAAAAAAATCAATCACATTTTACTATTTCAATAATAATCATTAGCAGTTTCCGATATACCGGTATATAACGGTTATTCCCATCTAAGCGAATAATTCACTCGTAGATTACAGGAGGTCCGACCGCTGGGACCCCGACTGATTCCAAGAACGGAGCTCTGACATGTCTTATTCCACTGCCCCATTCTCAGGGTCAGACGGACCCCCGGCCATCAGCAATGTATTACTACAGCATCCTAGATAGGTGATACTTCTAAAAACGGGAATAACCCTTTACGGAGGTCTTCCAGAGTTGCCCCCACGTCAGAGGTGAGCGCTGCCAATGTTAAGACTCCTGAATGCTGTTAGTCAGTGTGTTCACCGTTCAGCTTGCGAGTCTATGGCAGAAACCTGGACTTCTGCTCCAGATTTTGGAGAATGCTGGGTTAGGCTACACTGACATATTCCGGTGATGTCTGCTGTCTCCGATTCACTATGGATTTTTCCGTTGCTCCATGTGAACATACCCTTGGAGAAAACAGTTATGGGAGGGGTGCAGATAGGACAGTTTCACTTGAACCTTGTAACATGAGGTTGCACTTACGTCCTCTCTGCCACCAGTATAATCAATGGTGCATACTGGGAGGGGGTCCTGGCACAGATTTGGTATTGGGACCCGGGTGCACCAATTCATGCTTTTGGCTTCGAGCTTATAATATTGCTGAACTAATAACAAATCCATAAAATCCCATTACCATCTATAAGTCCAAAGTGCTCCACCGGGATCTCAGCGAGAGCTTCGAAGTCGAGGGGGATTTCACGTCGAGCTCTGTAATCAGAGAGATCAGCATGACCACTATAGAAACCTCTGGAGATAATGTGGCTCCTCGCCCACTCACCGTCGTAACACCGGAGAACACGTGACGCTTCCTAGAAGAAGTAACAGGAACATCCACGAGAACAGAGGACTCCCACCCATGTCGCGGGCACGGAAGGCGAGTGAGCAGAAAGAACCGCTGACATCACAATGGACCAGGTCATGTTACCAGATGCTGAGACAATCAAGTCACAGACTTATTATTATTTAGTTGTTCCAGAAAAGAGAAACTATTTTGGTTTTCTTTTTTTTTTTTTTATTCTATAATCGGCCAAATTATACATTTTGCAATCGCTCATTATTATACAAGAGGCGACCACCTTACAATATATAGATTAAAAAAATAACATTTGTAATCACTTTAAAAAAAAAAAAATGTAGTTTTGAGTCAAAAGTTTTTATTCCAATCACATTCAAAAGATTTCTTCCCAACATTGAAAGTGATATATAGGGTATATAATAAATCGCCGAATGCTGAGGGTCTTCGCCATCGTGAAACAGGAATAGAGCAGCGCCACACAATCTGGCCACCACTGTATTCTGCTGGGGGTCGTGGGGGGTCCCAACGTTCCTGTTAAATAATATAATCAAACATGGGAACATAATCAACAAGGAAATTCTGAATAAATATTTATTATAATTGCTATAAAACCTCAAAGGGGTTGTGAGAAATCGGAAAAACGTGGCTGCTTATTTCCAGAAACAGCACCACTATAGCACTGACTTGAACGGGGGTTTAGTTGTAATACCTGTCCCATCCTTTAGACCAAGTGGGGCGCTGCTTCTGGATGAAAGCTGCCATGTTTTTCCAATCCATTTAATATTGGAAATCGTAATGCACAACATAGGAAGTAAATCATGACGGGAGTTTACAAAAGGATCCCAGTGATCACAACGGTCCAAGTCGCTCTCACGTCACTGACTAGAGTAGAAAATCTCATCAGTTATGAAAGTCACAGTTTAATATGGGAAAAATCCAGGAGCCAAGTCAGAAACGTCTTCTGAGCCACGATGGCGCCGACGCCGTGCTGGTATCACCTAGTGGAAGGGTCCAGACCAACCTCCCGAGTCCGTCATCCCCAGTTGTAAAAGTAAATCTTCTGCCACACGGGTAGATAATCCATCAGAGGACCTTCACAGGAACGAGAGGATGAAAATACGGACCCCGGGGAGCTACCTAGCCCATAGAACAGCATATATCATGCCACTTACGTGCCACCAAACCAAGACCCGGGACGTAGTCTCCCAAGAGCCGGAGGAGGAGCAGCAGACGAATTCTGTCAGTATGAAACGAAGTCCCATGAGCAAATACATTGCAGAAAACGACATTTATCTCAGTGGCCACCATGTAAGAGCCCCCAGAGCAGCGCTCATATTAAAGGGATACTGCTAAGATATGTTATCACGTTATGATCGGTGGGTCCAGAGAATAAAATGGGTGCAGCGCTCTTGGCCATTCTGCTCGGCGGCCCCCATTAAAGTGGATGGAGCAGTTGCAGTTCCCTCCACAGCAGGTGGCCAAGAGCGCCGCTCTGCAGGTAAACCAGAGGGTGCAACGTTAGGCCAGTGCCTGGTTCGTCCATCCATGTATCCTAGAGGCTAGACCCCAACGATCATCACGTGATGGCATAACCTTCTTTAAAAGGATAATCTGTGACGAGACAACAGCTTTAGAAGCGCCATATTTCGGCCTGCCATATGCGATGCGGACGCTTCCGTACAGGCTCGTATGTATGCTGGATACTCACTCAGTGTAGCGGTTATAGAAAGGGGAGCGCAGCAGATAATATAGTAACAGCAGGGTTCTTCTCCGCAGCTCTCCTCGCTCCCTGCTGCTCAGATGGTGGACGTCACGCAGCACGGACAGGCTGGAAAAGGGGAAACATCCACATCATGGCCATGAACTGGCTGGGACCCCTGCAGCAGCTCTTATATAATGGAACTACAGCTTTCCTTTTAAAAAAAACAAATCTGGACACTTGGGGGACATTTTTTTTTAAATGCAAATATTTGGGGCTAAAATTAATTTTTGCAATTGGGTTTCATTAGAAATTTAGCTTTTGCTGACTGTTTCCCTGCATGTTGCTGGATGCTGACAAAGTTACCAGAGACTCCATCAGTGAGCTTGTTCTGATATGAGGTTTGTAACTCATCGCGCCTTTATACTAATTTATGACCACAGATAACATAAAAGTTGGGATGAACTTTCATGTGATCATAGGAAAAAAAAAAAAAAAAAAAAGAATGGATTCTCAGGTAACTCATTTTGCAACCAGTAAGGCGCAGTCAGACGGCCGTATTTCACATCGCAAACCTCAGACTGTCCGTCTGTTCTCCTGACCTGAGCGTGTCCGCTGCATAGGAATACATGCCACCGCACTCGGGTCAGGAGAGCCGCCGGCCAGTCCGAAGTTGTGCTCCTCCCCCGAGTAATACGGACGTCTGACTGCCCCCTAATAAGAAGGGAAAGAAAAGCCTGTAAAAGCCAAACGGTGCAACGTTTTTTTTTTAATGAGCCTCGGTAGCAAAAATTATTTTTATCCAAAAATACATGCCCCCGAAAGTGTCCAATATCCGATGGTGGATCCTAACCTTGCAACATCCAATGCAGCGGCCAACAACCATGGCTTCCACGATTTCTGACCCCATACAGCCAAGCTTGCCACTGTAAAATAAAGGGTTAAGGTGCAATAGTGGAGAAATCAGACTGGAAGGGATGAGAAAGAAAGAATGGGAGCGATGGCAGACAATTTGCTGACTTCTCTGAAAACTAAAGGATACAGTGTGTAACGGGCCGCAGGATGTGAACCGTTTCGGCGACGGTGCCCAGCGCGCCCAGATCTGAAGGTTTTCCGTTCCTTTCATGGTGTCCGTCTCGCCTCTGCTCTGGGACATGGGGGCTTCTCCAATACCGACTACGGCCAGAGGGGGCTTATAATAAAATAAATCAGTTATCTGTATAGTGTATAAACATCCTGGACAATTAACATTGTAAGCGAGTCCTTACTGTCACTGAGGGATCGCACCGCGCGGCTTGAGCGCTTGCCCACAAAACAGGCGTCCTGCTTTCCATCGCTTTCCTCTCCTGAAAGCAAATTTACGAGATAAAACAGCAGTGAGCGGTCGGAGACGCTGCTCTGCATATTCGTCACTACTTTTGCAAAACTGCAGAACGCATTTGATGTTGATGTGGAGACTGGATCTGCTGATGGAAAGCATCAGACTAGTGATGAGGGAGAGTGCTGGGATAAGGCGTTATCTGAGCATGCTCGGGTGCTGACCGAGTGTCTTCGGCGTGTTTAAAAAATACGTTCAAGTCCCCACGGCTGCATGTATGTCTCATGGCTGTTTGACAGCTGCAACACATGCATGGATGGTCTGTTTGTTAGACAATCCCTGTATGTGTTGTGGCTGTCGACCAGCCGTGAGACATGCAGCCGCGGGGACTTGAGCGACTTTGTAGCTGTCTACAAATATCTCAAGGGCTGTCACACTGTAGAAGGATCATCTTTATTCTCATTTGCACAAAGAAAGACTAGAAGCAATGGGATGAAACTGAATAGGAGGAGACACAGATTAGATATTAGAAAAAACTTTTTGACAGTAAAGGATGATCAATGAGTGGAACAGGCGGCCACGAGAGGTGGTGAGTTCTCCTTCAATGGAAGTCAAATGGAGGCTGGACAGACATCTGTCTGGGATGATTTAGTGAATCCTGCTTTGAGCAGAGGGTTGGACCAGACGACCCAGGAGGTCCCTTCCAACTCTACCATTCTATGAATCTTTCGAGCACGCCGAAGACACTCGCTGAAAACCCGAGTATGCAACACCTTATCCGGGCACGCTCGCTCACCACGACAGACTACAGATAAAGCTTGTATGTATCCCATTAAAGGGAACAGATTTTAGTGCTGAAACCATAGGTACGGCTGTATAGGTCATAATACAAAAAAAAAAAAAAGGGTACCCGTCTTGCAGTGATGCGATGTGCCAGCGCTGAGAAATCAAGCTTTAAAAAGTGCCATGCAAATCAGTCTTAAAGTGCAATAATGGCGTGTCTGTGCACTGAGTATGATGACACACCCCCAATGCACCTCCAGGCTGATTTGCATTTGGCTCGATTTCTCTGCACTGGCTCATCAGATCACTACAAGACAGGAACTATTTTTATTGTTGTGCTCGGACCTATGCAGCCGGATCATTTGCATCTGCAAAAAAATCTTCCCGACAGGATCCCTTTAAGGGAGGCAAAGAAAGGGGCACTGATTGTGAGAGTGAAAGTAGGCAGAGACCGTGTGTTCAGTGTACAGAATGTGATCAGGAGGTGATATAGGGAAAATCATACATAATAAATGATTGGTTTGAATGCCCAAACTAGAAATTAATGAAGAATGCACCTAGTCATTAACGAGATAAAATAAAAGTGTTTCCCAGAAAACCCCTTTAAAAGGACGCACAACATGACGCCAGACCTGCCTGGTTGAGGTCTCCCTCTCGGTCTAGTGGGGTCACGGGGGGAGAGGTCTGGATCCCGGACTTATACCACAGAAGCAGCACAATACGGAGACACGCCCTGATGGGAAAGAGAAAAGACGCTCAATTTTAGGAAGCCAGTGTGACAACCAATATGGCTACCAAGGCGCCATCTACAGAGGCTGCCATCAAGTTCACATTTTTGCGCCAACAAGCCTAAAAAAGGTAGGTGATGATACTCACTTCAGCAGCTGTATAACCAGTATGGCCGCCCAGCGGATTTGGTCTCCCCAGGCACGTGCCGATCCGATCTCAATGAAAACTTCCAAACTCTCCAGGACTCCTAACCAATTTTTAAGACGCTGCTTTGGACCATCCTGTGACAGAGGTAAATGAAAGGGTTATGTGGGGTTAGTAAAAGAAAACAAGGCTGGTCCTACCCAAAAAACAGCGCCCACCCCCAGGGCTCGTGTCTGACATTACAGATTAGAGCCATTGAGACGAATGTGGCCAAACTGCAATACTGTACACAACCTGAGCACAGGGGCGGCGCTCTTCTATTAGAGAAAGCAGCCATGTTTTTCTAACCTTGTCGGTGACACTTACAGTGGGGGGCGGCTTCAGGAATTCTTTCCTTAGGATTCCATCATTGAGCAAAACCAGGAGATTGGAGGATGAGTAAACTAAAAAGAGATAAATGATGAAACATTGGTCGAAGTTTTATGGCGCCGCTACATCCCAGCATAGCGCTGGTGAACGGGAGCGTCGCAACAACCGAAGCGCCGGAGAACGCGGCCCACAAAAACTCGGCACAAGTCACGGAACCCAGCTAGACACAACGGGACCCCAGCTAGACACAACGGGACCCCAGCTAGACACAACGGGACCCCAGCTAGACACAACGGGACCCCAGCTAGACACAACGGGACCCCAGCTAGACACAACGGGACCCCAGCTAGACACAACGGGGACACAGCTAGACACAACGGGGACACAGCTAGACACAACGGGGACACAGCTAGACACAACGGGGACACAGCTAGACACAACGGGAACACAGCTAGACACAACGGGGACACAGCTAGACACAACGGGGACACAGCTAGACACAACGGGGACCCAGCTAGACACAACGGGAACCCAGCTAGACACAACGGGAACACAGCTAGACACAACGGGAACACAGCTAGACACAACGGGAACACAGCTAGACACAACGGGAACACAGCTAGACACAACGGGAACACAGCTAGACACAACGGGAACACAGCTAGACACAACGGGAACACAGCTAGACACAACGGGAACCCAGCTAGACACAACGGGACCCCAGCTAGACACAACGGGACCCCAGCTAGACACAACGGGACCCCGCTAGACACAACGGGAACACAGCTAGACACAACGGGAACACAGCTAGACACAACGGGGACCCAGCTAGACACAACGGGGACCCAGCTAGACACAACGGGGACCCAGCTAGACACAACGGGGACCCAGCTAGACACAACGGGAACCCAGCTAGACACAACGGGAACCCAGCTAGACACAACGGGAACCCCACCGGACACAACGGGAACCCCACCGGACACAACGGGGACCCAGCTAGACACAACGGGACCCTACTAGACACAATGGGAACACAGCTAGACACAACGGGAACCCCACCGGACACAACGGGGACACCGTTGGACACACGGGGACCCCACCGGACACACGGGGACCCCTATCACTTGCACCATGATACGATGTAGCATCGGAAACTGATGAGCGATGACAGCTTGTGTACAGTGTTGTGGAGTATGTCAGCGCTACGTAAGCATCAATACATGGTCCTATATATCACACATGCACTCACCGAGCTCGGACAATTCATGGGAATCTGTAAAGCGACCTAAAAATATAAAGAAATAATAAAATTGAGGCATAAATCGTTTCTCACCAGAATTCTCACACAGATTGAACATTAAAAAAAAAAAATTCAGAAAAAAAAAAAAAGTTTGTTTGTCGCCATTTTCAGAAATTTGTAACTTATTTTTCAGTCACCGGTCCGTTTTTTGTTTTTTTTTGGTGGAGAGCTGTTATTTTCTTCGTTACCGTATATCAATTTAAGGCTTTTGATTGCGTTCTTTTGGACAGATGCCATCAGTGAACGGCGGCCATCTTGAATTTTTTCGCCTTTTTTTAATTATTATTTTAGCCGTTTAACGTAGATTTGATGTTTTCACAGATCGGACTTTTACGGCGGCGATACCAAATAGGTTTAATTTCTTTATTTTTTAACTGGGAAAGGGAAGGGGGCGATGCAAACTTTTTTTTTTTAAAAAACAAAAACATTAAAAAATATATATATATATATATATATATATATATATATATATATATATATATATATATATATATATATATATATATATATATATATATATATATAAAGTAAAAAAAAATTCTTGGTTTTAGACTTTTTTCTTTCTCTATTCCCTCCTCCAGAAAATAAACTAGCGATCATAAACTGCCATATTTCAGTATGTGGCTGCAGCGGTGACCGGGGTCTTCAGGAGCCTTTCTCCCACCCCCATCACACCGTGGCCGGGTCACTGGGAGCAGGGCGGTTTTGTGACTCGATCACTTAATTGGCGCTGACAGTGATTGACGGCGGCGTTCAGATGGCAGCGATCAGGGCTCGCTCCGGTCTCGGCTATCGGACCCAGGTCCTGACGCTGCCCCCCAGTACGCCCTATGTGAAGGGGGTGAGTTCTCCCGCTGATGTCAGCCGGGGTCACATCGCACATGGAGACACGCACCGTACATCTACCAATGTGAATGATGCTCTCTGTAAGACACTGGCGGCCATATTGGCAGTCACCCAGCTTTCCCAGGACCAGATGCAGCCATGTCCTTAATATCCCATTGTCGCAGCGGACGGGGTGAAGGTTCAGTGTGTAAGGTGACGGGGTGAAGGTTCGATGGCGCGGTGCAAGTCACAGTCTCCGGACATTCCCCCCCTCTGTCACCCACCTGCAATGAGGTAAGAGAGCATGCGCACTGCCCCCTCCACCTGTGTGGCCCCTGTGGGGTTCTGGACCACAAACTCCCTGTACTTGTGTGTGAGCTCCTGCAGCTTCCCCCAGCAGCCGGCTGCCATCCTGCCCCTTCTCTTCCTGGTCAGGGCCTGCCCCCTGCAAGGGCGGAGCATAGGCAGTATTAACCCCTCATCCTCTGCGCATGACTTATGGGGCCAAATGCAACCGGATTAACCCTGTCATTGTCATCTGTGCATCTATTCATACATTTTTGTACTTCGGCTTCTATTATTTATGGAGATTGCATGTAGAGCAAATCCCCATATTCACCGAGGGTAGGAGAAGGAATTAATTAAAAAAAAAAAAAAAACACACACACACAAAAAAAGATATTGGTGCATTTATTTATTTTTCATTTATTTATTTATTTTTCATGTATTTATTTTTATTTTTTTTGTACCTTTTTTGGGGGCTCTCTGTGAGCCACGTTGTGACCAGCAGAGGGCAGCGCTGATTTTCCTTATTCACACATATGATAATAATAATTATTTTTATTTATATAGCGCCAACATATTCCGCAGCACTTTATATATATATATATATTTTACTACGTCTCATCTCTTTTGAATGAAAGACCAGTTGGATAAGATTTGTGTTTTATCCGTTTTTTTTTCGAGGGTGAATTTTCTGCATAAACCAGACCACAGTAAGCGATGTCTCGGGTGATTTTTATACGGTCACCAACTCCAGGCCTAAGGTAGGTCAGTGTAATTTGCACAACTAGGCCGGTCTAGGAAAGCTGGGTGACTAAAACAGCGCCATACACTGTGTCGTGGCCGTTCTTGGTACTACAGGTCAGATCACGTTGACTTCGATAGAAGCTGAGCTGCAGTCCCTGAGAACGGCCACTGCATGGTGTATGGAGCTGTGCTGTTCCAGCTCCATACACTGTATATCCTGCCACCACGGAAGCAGCAAAAAGCTGGGGTGCCGGGTGTCACAACACTAGGGTTTGGCCCAGGACTGGTGTCAGTGAACTCCGGGCAAGTGCCAGGATCCAATGTAAACATCCGCCGTACACTGAACATTAAAACGAAAAAAAAAAAATCAAAATGACAACATTTCTTGGAGTCGTCCGCGGTTTGTCCATTACCTTCTCTCTCATTCACTTATTAGGTGCATTTTATTAACTGGGGACAAATAAGTGCAATATTTCTGGTCTTCGCAGCATTTCCACTTTTCGGCTGCAATTTGTCTTTTTGTGCAGCAATATTTAAAGATCACAACAAGTGATCCGGCCACTGCATTAGAAAATATGGCCGATACACAGGGGACCCCAGGAGGCATCGCAGGGGGTCCAAGTCATTGTAATGGGCGCCTCATATATCCCTTGTCAGCCTCCACCATTGTCCCTTTTCTCTACCATTATGTGCTGCACATCCGGGGTACCAAGCAGGTGCTGCAACACTGAGCAGACGTGTACACACAGCAGGGGTGACACTGAGCAGACGGGTACATACAGCAGGGGTGACACTGAGCAGATGGGTACATACAGCGGGGGGGGGGGGGCGACACTGAGCAGATGGGTACATACAGCAGGGGTGACACTGAGCAGATGGGTACACACAGCAAGGGTGACACTGAGCAGACGGGACATACAGCGGGGGGTGACACTGAGCAGACGGGTACATACAGCAGGGGTGACACTGAGCAGATGGGTACATACAGCGGGGGGGGGCGACACTGAGCAGATGGGACATACAGCGGGGGGGCGACACTGAGCAGATGGGTACATACAGCAGGGGTGACACTGAGCAGACGGGACATACAGCGGGGGGTGACACTGAGCAGATGGGTACATACAGCAGGGGTGACACTAAGCAGATGGGTACATACAGCGGGGGGGGGCGACACTGAGCAGACGGGTACATACAGCGGGGGTGACACTGAGCAGACAGGTACATACAGCGAGGGCGACACTGAGCAGATGGGTACATACAGTGGGGGCGACATTGAGCAGACGGGTACATACAGCGGGGGCCACACTGAGCAGACGGGTACATACAGCGGGGGCCACACTGAGCAGATGGGTACATATAACAGGGGCCACACTGAGCAGACAGGTACATACAGCGGGGTTGACACTGAGCAGATGGGTACATACAGCAGGGGCCACACTGAGCAGATGGGTACATACAGCAGGGGCCACACTGAGCAGACGGGTACATACAGCGGGGGTGACACTGAGCAGATGGGTACATACAGCAGGGGCCACACTGAACAGATGGGTACATACAGCGGGGGTGACACTGAGCAGACGGGTACATACAGCGAGGGTGACACTGAGCAGACGGGTACATACAGCGGGGGCGACACTGAGCAGATGGGTACATACACCGGGGGCCACACTGAGCAGACGGGTACATACAGCAGGGGTGACACTGAACAGACGGGTACATAGAGCGAGGGCGACACTGAGCAGATGGGTACATACAGCGAGGGCGACACTGAGCAGACGAGTACATACAGCAGGGGCCACACTGAGCAGATGGGTACATATAACGGGGGTGACACTGAGCAGACGGGTACATACAACAGGGGCCACACTGAGCAGACGGGTACATACAGCGGGGGTGACACTGAGCAGATGGGTACATACAGCAGGGGCCACACTGAGCAGACGGGTACATACAGCGGGGGTGACACTGAGCAGACGGGTACATACAACAGGGGCCACACTGAGCAGACGGGTACATACAGCGGGGGTGACACTGAGCAGACGGGTACATACAACAGGGGCCACACTGAGCAGGCGGGTACATACAGCGAGGGCGACACTGAGCAGATGAGTACATACAGCAGAGGCCACACTGAGCAGGCGGGTACATACAGCGGGGGTGACACTGAGCAGACGGGTACATACAACAGGGGCCACACTGAGCAGGCGGGTACATACAGTGGGGGTGACACTGAGCAGACGGGTACATACAGCAGGGGCCACACTGAGCAGACGGGTACATACAGCAGGGGTGACACTGAGCAGACGTGTACATACAGAGGGGGCAACACTGAGCAGACGGGTACATACAGCGGGGGAGACACTGAGCAGACGGGTACATACAGCGGGGGTGACACTGAGCAGATGGGTACATACAGCGGGGGTGACACTGAGCAGACGAGTACATACAACAGGGGCCACACTGAGCAGGCGGGTACATACAGCGAGGGCGACACTGAGCAGACGGGTATATACAGCGGGGGTGACACTGAGCAGATGGGTACATACAGCGGGGGTGACACTGAGCAGACAGGTACATATAGAGGGGGCGACACTGAGCAGACGGGTACATATAGAGGGGGCGACACTGAGCAGATGGGTACATATAGAGGGGGCGAGTGTTATGGGAGTTGGGGGAGAGGCCGGAGGAGCCACCGGAGCCCGCAAAATAACTAGCTCATCCAATACATCTTGATTCTGACATAATCATCATTAGTTGTGATTTATTTCCCTCAGTGTAGATTCCTTTGTTTCTAGCAATTTAATTAAATCTCTTTCAACTGCGTTCAATTATTGAGGACATTATTGGGAATACGATGGCGCTGAGCTGATTTTTGGCCTTTATTAATGACGGGTCACCTTACCTGACGCCGCACGCTCCGACAGGAACACACTGACTTATATTCAAAGGGCTTCACTTACCTGTGTAAATTGTATGTATGGAATTTGGAAAGTTTGGCGAAAAAATCTAGTAAATTTATTGCAGAAGAAATTCCATGCAAAAATTCTATTGCTGCAGGTGAACATATTTTATATATATCTACCTATTTAGATATTAGTTACATATGATTTCTAGATATTTCTACATTGGTGTTATATTTACTAATTATCTATGTATTTATGTGTGTTTCTATACCTACTTTTGGATATTTCAAACACTGATATTTTTAAGTACCGGCTGGCTCCTTTAAGAGGCCAAGTTAATCGAAAGCCAAGCCTGGGAACAATACGAGCGTACTGCGCAGGCGCATAACTTTCACTCGCTCTGAGATTGAGTCAGAACGCTGTAAACGATCCCAGAGCGCATCGATGTGAATGTCTCCAGCGCTAATCCGCTTTATGGCTGCAAATCGGAGTGTGTGACTGCGGGAGACCCCGGGACCGGGCGGAGATGGGGGCGCAGCGACCGCACTGACCGGGGAGCCGGAGGTAATGGGGGTGTAGTGTATGGAGTGGGCAGTGAGGCTGGCATGGGACTGTTACATGGGGCTGCTGACAGCTTGCAGCCTGTAATTTACACTACGGATGCTGCACGCCGCCTCTTATTAAACGGACCGGTTGTGTCCAGCTTTATCTGACAGGAAATTACCCGGACTCCTTGTTTTTGTTTTTTTTTTTAATTTATTTTATTTTTTATTTTTTTTTATATTTTGTGCCTTCGTTATTTCCTCCTGTTTTTTTTTTTTTTTATGTTTCTGTATCAGAACGTTACTAATGGTTTTTGTTTTTTTCTTCGTTTTTTTTTATAATTTTATTTGAAAGGAGACATGATTCAAACTCTATTTAAACTGTTTTCTCATTGAGTCTTCCCTGCTGCTCTCTGTGTTCATTATTGTCTGCAGCGCTGATGTCACATCGACAGCGCTGCAGCCAATCAGCAACTCATGCAGTCAACTCAGGCAGAACAACTGAGCTCACTGACTGGCTGCAGCGCTCTTTGATGTGACGTCAGTGCTGCAGGCAATAACAGACGCTGGGAGCAGCGGCGAAGACTCAATGCTGGACCTGGGGAGGGGGGTAAAGTATACACACCTCAAAGATTGTTGTGTCCTGGAGAGCTACAATGCCGACAGTAGAGCAGATTATTAGGACAGAGAAATATCAGGACTGAACCGTCTGCCATTAATCATTTAGGGAAATCATCAGTTAATTGATCGGTTATCGATCAGCAATCAATATTTCTATGTCACCAGTGATGTGCCGCACAGTGGACCGGAGCGGGGGGCTGCTGGATGAACGTGTGTTAGGTGGGCGACATCTACAATGTTTCTCAGACGCCTTTCTATGTCACACGTCCCAGGGAGAATATAGTAGTAATGGCGGCCATTAACATCAACTAATGGTGGGATCTGCCACGATGCCGGGGTCTGCTCGGGTCAGATCAATGTGATGCTGCAACACATTTATGCAACTTATATTAAAAATCTCTACATGCAATGATTTACCCCCAACCACCCTCACTTCTGCCCCTGTTGGGGTCTTCTTCAGTCTCACTGTCGCACCACAGTTGTCTCTACCACCCACCTTCGCTCCTGCTGCTGTCGTCACCTCCCTCACCCACCTTCGTTTCTTCCTCTGTCCTCACCTCCCTCACCCACCTTTGCTCCTGCCAATGCCTCCGTTTGCTCCCACTCCTGCTGTCGTCAATAGGTCATCAATATCACATTGGTGGGGGTCTGACACCTGGTAACCCCATCAATAACCAAGGTGGCTTTGATGTGCAAAGTGTCCGGAAAAAGGAATTGCAGCGCCATACACTGTGTAGTGGCCGTTCTCGGTACTGCAGCTCAGATCACATTCACTTCAATGGAAGCCGAGCTGCTGATATTTGTAACACAAGATATGATTTGCCCCTGCCTGCCGCTGTCTGTCAGTCTGCCTGCCGCTGTCTGTCAGTCTGCCTGCCGCTGTCTGTCAGTCTGCCTGCCGCTGTCTGTCAGTCTGCCTGCCGCTGTCTGTCAGTCTGCCTGCCGCTGTCTGTCAGTCTGCCTGCCGCTGTCTGTCAGTCTGCCTGCCGCTGTCTGTCAGTCTGCCTGCCGCTGTCTGTCAGTCTGCCTGCCGCTGTCTGTCAGTCTGCCTGCCGCTGTCTGTCAGTCTGCCTGCCGCTGTCTGTCAGTCTGCCTGCCGCTGTCTGTCAGTCTGCCTGCCGCTGTCTGTCAGTCTGCCTGCCGCTGTCTGTCAGTCTGCCTGCCGCTGTCTGTCAGTCTGCCTGCCGCTGTCTGTCAGTCTGCCTGCCGCTGTCTGTCAGTCTGCCTGCCGCTGTCTGTCAGTCTGCCTGCCGCTGTCTGTCAGTCTGCCTGCCGCTGTCTGTCAGTCTGCCTGCCGCTGTCTGTCAGTCTGCCTGCCGCTGTCTGTCAGTCTGCCTGCCGCTGTCTGTCAGTCTGCCTGCCGCTGTCTGTCAGTCTGCCTGCCGCTGTCTGTCAGTCTGCCTGCCGCTGTCTGTCAGTCTGCCTGCCGCTGTCTGTCAGTCTGCCTGCCGCTGTCTGTCAGTCTGCCTGCCGCTGTCTGTCAGTCTGCCTGCCGCTGTCTGTCAGTCTGCCTGCCGCTGTCTGTCAGTCTGCCTGCCGCTGTCTGTCAGTCTGCCTGCCGCTGTCTGTCAGTCTGCCTGCCGCTGTCTGTCAGTCTGCCTGCCGCTGTCTGTCAGTCTGCCTGCCGCTGTCTGTCAGTCTGCCTGCCGCTGTCTGTCAGTCTGCCTGCCGCTGTCTGTCAGTCTGCCTGCCGCTGTCTGTCAGTCTGCCTGCCGCTGTCTGTCAGTCTGCCTGCCGCTGTCTGTCAGTCTGCCTGCCGCTGTCTGTCAGTCTGCCTGCCGCTGTCTGTCAGTCTGCCTGCCGCTGTCTGTCAGTCTGCCTGCCGCTGTCTGTCAGTCTGCCTGCCGCTGTCTGTCAGTCTGCCTGCCGCTGTCTGTCAGTCTGCCTGCCGCTGTCTGTCAGTCTGCCTGCCGCTGTCTGTCAGTCTGCCTGCCGCTGTCTGTCAGTCTGCCTGCCGCTGTCTGTCAGTCTGCCTGCCGCTGTCTGTCAGTCTGCCTGCCGCTGTCTGTCAGTCTGCCTGCCGCTGTCTGTCAGTCTGCCTGCCGCTGTCTGTCAGTCTGCCTGCCGCTGTCTGTCAGTCTGCCTGCCGCTGTCTGTCAGTCTGCCTGCCGCTGTCTGTCAGTCTGCCTGCCGCTGTCTGTCAGTCTGCCTGCCGCTGTCTGTCAGTCTGCCTGCCGCTGTCTGTCAGTCTGCCTGCCGCTGTCTGTCAGTCTGCCTGCCGCTGTCTGTCAGTCTGCCTGCCGCTGTCTGTCAGTCTGCCTGCCGCTGTCTGTCAGTCTGCCTGCCGCTGTCTGTCAGTCTGTCTGTCTGTCTGCCTGCCGCTGTCTGCCTGCCGCTGTCTGTCTGTCTGTCTGCCTGCCGCTGTCTGTCAGTCTGCCTGCCGCTGTCTGTCAGTCTGCCTGCCGCTGTCTGTCTGTCTGTCTGCCTGCCGCTGTCTGTCTGTCTGTCTGCCTGCCGCTGTCTGTCAGTCTGCCTGCCGCTGTCTGTCAGTCTGCCTGCCGCTGTCTGTCTGCCGCTGTCTGTCTGTCTGCCGCTGTCTGTCTGTCTGCCGCTGTCTGTCTGTCTGCCGCTGTCTGTCTGCATGCCGCTGTCTGTCAGCCTGCCGCTGTCTGTCTGCCGCTGTCTGTCTGCCTGCCGCTGTCTGTCTGTCTGCCGCTGTCTGTCTGTCTGTCAGTCTGCCTGCCGCTGTCTGTCAGTCTGCCTGCCGCTGTCTGTCAGTCTGCCTGCCGCTGTCTGTCAGTCTGCCTGCCGCTGTCTGTCAGTCTGTCTGTCTGTCTGCCTGCCGCTGTCTGCCTGCCGCTGTCTGTCTGTCTGTCTGCCTGCCGCTGTCTGTCAGTCTGCCTGCCGCTGTCTGTCAGTCTGCCTGCCGCTGTCTGTCAGTCTGCCTGCCGCTGTCTGTCAGTCTGCCTGCCGCTGTCTGTCTGTCTGTCTGCCTGCCGCTGTCTGTCTGTCTGTCTGCCTGCCGCTGTCTGTCAGTCTGCCTGCCGCTGTCTGTCAGTCTGCCTGCCGCTGTCTGTCTGCCGCTGTCTGTCTGTCTGCCGCTGTCTGTCTGTCTGCCGCTGTCTGTCTGTCTGCCGCTGTCTGTCTGCATGCCGCTGTCTGTCAGCCTGCCGCTGTCTGTCTGCCGCTGTCTGTCTGTCTGCCGCTGTCTGTCTGTCTGCCGCTGTCTGTCTGTCTGCCGCTGTCTGTCTGTCTGCCGCTGTCTGTCTGTCTGCCGCTGTCTGTCTGTCTGCCGCTGTCTGTCTGTCTGCCGCTGTCTGTCTGTCTGCCGCTGTCTGTGTCTGTCTCTGTCTGTCTGTCTGTCTGTCTGTCTGTCAGACAGCGGCAGGCAGACAGACAGTCAGACAGCGGCAGGCAGACAGACAGTCAGACAGCGGCAGACAGACAGACAGTCAGACAGCGGCAGGCAGACAGACAGTCAGACAGCGGCAGGCAGACAGACAGTCAGACAGCGGCAGGCAGACAGTCAGACAGCGGCAGGCAGACAGTCAGACAGCGGCAGGCAGACAGTCAGACAGCGGCAGGCAGACAGTCAGACAGCGGCAGGCAGACAGTCAGACAGCGGCAGGCAGACAGTCAGGCAGACAGTCAGACAGCGGCAGGCAGACAGTCAGACAGCGGCAGGCAGACAGTCAGACAGCGGCAGGCAGACAGTCAGACAGCGGCAGGCAGACAGTCAGACAGCGGCAGGCAGACAGTCAGACAGCGGCAGGCAGACAGTCAGACAGCGGCAGGCAGACAGTCAGACAGCGGCAGGCAGACAGTCAGACAGCGGCAGGCAGACAGTCAGACAGCGGCAGGCAGACAGTCAGACAGCGGCAGGCAGACAGTCAGACAGCGGCAGGCAGACAGTCAGACAGCGGCAGGCAGACAGTCAGACAGCGGCAGGCAGACAGTCAGACAGCGGCAGGCAGACAGTCAGACAGCGGCAGGCAGACAGTCAGACAGCGGCAGGCAGACAGTCAGACAGCGGCAGGCAGACAGTCAGACAGCGGCAGGCAGACAGTCAGACAGCGGCAGGCAGACAGTCAGACAGCGGCAGGCAGACAGTCAGACAGCGGCAGGCAGACAGTCAGACAGCGGCAGGCAGACAGTCAGACAGCGGCAGGCAGACAGTCAGACAGCGGCAGGCAGACAGTCAGACAGCGGCAGGCAGACAGTCAGACAGCGGCAGGCAGACAGTCAGACAGCGGCAGGCAGACAGTCAGACAGCGGCAGGCAGACAGTCAGACAGCGGCAGGCAGACAGTCAGACAGCGGCAGGCAGACAGTCAGACAGCGGCAGGCAGACAGTCAGACAGCGGCAGGCAGACAGTCAGACAGCGGCAGGCAGACAGTCAGACAGCGGCAGGCAGACAGTCAGACAGCGGCAGGCAGACAGTCAGACAGCGGCAGGCAGACAGTCAGACAGCGGCAGGCAGACAGTCAGACAGCGGCAGGCAGACAGTCAGACAGCGGCAGGCAGACAGTCAGACAGCGGCAGGCAGACAGTCAGACAGCGGCAGGCAGACAGTCAGACAGCGGCAGGCAGACAGTCAGACAGCGGCAGGCAGACAGTCAGACAGCGGCAGGCAGACAGTCAGACAGCGGCAGGCAGACAGTCAGACAGCGGCAGGCAGACAGTCAGACAGCGGCAGGCAGACAGTCAGACAGCGGCAGGCAGACAGTCAGACAGCGGCAGGCAGACAGTCAGACAGCGGCAGGCAGACAGTCAGACAGCGGCAGGCAGACAGTCAGACAGCGGCAGGCAGACAGTCAGACAGCGGCAGGCAGACAGTCAGACAGCGGCAGGCAGACAGTCAGACAGCGGCAGGCAGACAGTCAGACAGCGGCAGGCAGACAGTCAGACAGCGGCAGGCAGACAGTCAGACAGCGGCAGGCAGACAGTCAGACAGCGGCAGGCAGACAGTCAGACAGCGGCAGGCAGACAGTCAGACAGCGGCAGGCAGACAGTCAGACAGCGGCAGGCAGACAGTCAGACAGCGGCAGGCAGACAGTCAGACAGCGGCAGGCAGACAGTCAGACAGCGGCAGGCAGACAGTCAGACAGCGGCAGGCAGACAGTCAGACAGCGGCAGGCAGACAGTCAGACAGCGGCAGGCAGACAGTCAGACAGCGGCAGGCAGACAGTCAGACAGCGGCAGGCAGACAGTCAGACAGCGGCAGGCAGACAGTCAGACAGCGGCAGGCAGACAGTCAGACAGCGGCAGGCAGACAGTCAGACAGCGGCAGGCAGACAGTCAGACAGCGGCAGGCAGACAGTCAGACAGCGGCAGGCAGACAGTCAGACAGCGGCAGGCAGACAGTCAGACAGCGGCAGGCAGACAGTCAGACAGCGGCAGGCAGACAGTCAGACAGCGGCAGGCAGACAGTCAGACAGCGGCAGGCAGACAGTCAGACAGCGGCAGGCAGACAGTCAGACAGCGGCAGGCAGACAGTCAGACAGCGGCAGGCAGACAGTCAGACAGCGGCAGGCAGACAGTCAGACAGCGGCAGGCAGACAGTCAGACAGCGGCAGGCAGACAGTCAGACAGCGGCAGGCAGACAGTCAGACAGCGGCAGGCAGACAGTCAGACAGCGGCAGGCAGACAGTCAGACAGCGGCAGGCAGACAGTCAGACAGCGGCAGGCAGACAGTCAGACAGCGGCAGGCAGACAGTCAGACAGCGGCAGGCAGACAGTCAGACAGCGGCAGGCAGACAGTCAGACAGCGGCAGGCAGACAGTCAGACAGCGGCAGGCAGACAGTCAGACAGCGGCAGGCAGACAGTCAGACAGCGGCAGGCAGACAGTCAGACAGCGGCAGGCAGACAGTCAGACAGCGGCAGGCAGACAGTCAGACAGCGGCAGGCAGACTGACTGACTGACTGACAGACAGCGGCAGACAGACTGACTGACTGACAGACAGCGGCAGACAGACTGACTGACTGACAGACAGCGGCAGGCAGACTGACTGACTGACAGACAGCGGCAGGCAGACAGACAGACAGGCAGGCTGACAGACAGACAGACAGCGGCAGGCAGACAGACAGACAGGCAGGCAGACTGTCTGTCTGTCTGCCGCTGTCTGTCTGTCTGCCGCTGTCTGTCTGTCTGCCGCTGTCTGTCTGTCTGTCTGTCTGCCGCTGTCTGTCTGTCTGCCGCTGTCTGTCTGTCTGCCTGCCGCTGTCTGTCTGTCAGTCTGCCTGCCGCTGTCTGTCTGTCTGTCAGTCTGCCTGCCGCTGTCTGTCTGTCTGTCTGTCTGTCTGCCAGTCTGCCTGCCGCTGTCTGTCTGTCTGTCTGTCAGTCTGCCTGCCGCTGTCTGTCTGTCTGTCTGTCTGTCTGTCTGCCGCTGTCTGTCTGTCTGTCTGTCAGTCTCTATCTAAATCTGTATTTAGTGGATTCACAAGGAATAGCCGGGTTGTCTATTAGTGCTGCCATATTGTGTCACGCTGGGCTTTCTATAAGCGGACGGTCTCGGAGCCACTTGTGGTTTGGAGATTGTCTCAATCACTGACATTCTGGGATGGGGCGGACGCTATTTACAGACGCTGTGGTTTCTGTGGCTTTTATTAGCATGGGCCATCAGCCCCCCGTGGGCAGTATAACCGTCCGATAAGGAGACATTTGTGGTTTTAGAAAGGGAAAAAAAGTTTCCCTTTTTTTGCTTCCAAAAATACCATCTGTTTCTCCGACACCTTCTCATTTCCTAAAAATACACTTTCTGCTGTGGGAGGACCCCGGCCAGAACGGGAGCGTAGCGGGTGGTCCGGTACTGTCCTATCTGCAGTATCGTGTAGCCTCTCCAGGGTCTGAAGGGTTAAATGGCTCGGAGATCAGTGACCGCCATGGGGTATATTTGGGCGCCTCTATGTATATCCCTGGGTTGCTGTGAGACATGAGATCAGCCTCTCCGGCCATCTGTCTTTGTGTCCCGCAGGATGACAGACAAGGAAGAAAACTGAGGACTGAGGAGGACGAAGGTGCGGGATTACTGGAATTACTGCCCCGGGAATTATCCGCTCCGCCAAGACCGGTCTGAAGTTTTTAGATTTGAATAATCTGCAAAAAAAAAAAAAGTGGAACTTTTTGAGTGAAATGAACGTCCACTAATCAAGAAGTGAGTGGGCTGGAAATCCTGAGTGGGCTGCGACAAGTACTGCCCCGTTCCAGGTTAGCAGGGGCGTCTGCAGGTGGAGCTGTGAAGGTCAGGACAGGTGGATTTTAGGACGGCGTGAGGAACGTTGGGCTCCTGAGTGAAGATCGATGACGGGTCAGGCAGTGGAGATGTGAGTACATTCTTAGTAAGCCTAAACTTGTCTTCTAATAATTCCGAATCTCAGTAACCTGGAAATTATTGGATCTTCAGAGAGTTTGCACCAGGAATCTGTAACCATGAAATGTTGCACAAGTTTGTAACTTGTTGCCATTTTTATCCACACTCCTCTTTTATGAGAAGTTTTCAGGATTTAGCCGGGAGGAGACCGAGCGCTTCTGACATTAGTAAATTAAGGCAAAAATGTGTTGCGGCCCCCAATGCTTGGAGGTTTGTCACGTTGGTGCACAGCAGCGGTCCCTCCATTAATACTTGCGCACCCCCCCTGGTCTCGATGAGTCGCCCCCATAGAGAACATCTGCGATATGAAATTCTTTTTTCTATGTTTGTCAGGATCTGAAGAACAGAATTGATATTGACGGCAGGCGGGCCTCACTTACTGTAACGCTGCCCGTCTGGGTTCCGGTTTTGGGCTTTGGTTATGTTCACATGGGAAGGTTTTTTTTTTTTTTACACAGGGTAAATGTCTCAGCAAATTGACAGCAGCGATATCAGCAGTAAACTGTTTTTGGAGTGTGGGAGTGAAAGGAGTATCCAGAAAAGATCCCCCGAGCAATCGTGGGGGCAATATACAAGCTCCATACAGATGTGGCGTTTGGGATCCTGGACTCCGGTGCTGCTAACCACTGAGCCACCGTGCTGCTCATACATCACCCTCTGATGGATAAATGTGAGTTTGGTGGATTCTCGGTGAAGTTTCCACATCTTACTACAAAGTGACAACAGTAAATGGTAACGTGCCCCATGGTGAGAGGACCATGGAAGAACGAGCTGCGGAGCTTGGTACTGGAAAACTTGGCTGATCTCCCCCAGGTCCTTACTTCAACCACAGGGGCGGACGCAGACAGAAGAAGTCCCCAAAACGCTCCTCATAATGGACCCATGTGTCTGGAACAAAAGCTGCTTGCTGCGTTGGAGGTGAAAGTGGCCCCCTTACACCTTGGGCCCCTGTGTGCCTACACAGGTTTCACCACTGATCTGTCCACCCCTGCTAGGGCCACTGTGGGGGCTCCATCTGTGGGGGCGTCCTTATCAGCCACTATCAATAATCTCTGCGTGTCCTCAGTCATGTTCTAGTGGGAGGCCTTCAAAGAAGATCGTAGCCTGGTACAGTAGTAAATGGTGGAACCAACCCATGGATATTTCTTGGAGTGAGGAGTTTTGTGCGTCCGTTTTTCTGGAGTTTAGATATCCAGAACATCTGCATCCGGTCCTCTTGTATAGTCCCTGTCCTGTCTGGTGTGTACGGGTATTCTAGAATATGCATGTCCACGTAGTATATTGCACAGCCCACGTAGTATATTGCACAGCCCACGTAGTATATTGCACAGCCACGTAGTATATTGCCCAGTGACGTAAATTAAAAAATAAACATATACTCACCTTCCGAAGTGCCCTTGAAGTCCTGGCGCCTGTGTACGGTGAAGGCGGCAGCTTCCGGTCCCAGGGTTGGTATGAGCGCAGGACCTGTGATGACGTCGCGGTCACATGACCGTGACGTCATGGCAAGTCCTTCTCGCGCAGGACCTGTGATGACGTCGCTGTCACATGACCGTGACGTCATGGCAGGTCCTTCTCGCATAGCATCCTTGGCACCGGAACCTGCCGCTTGCACTGCCGAGGACACCGCGCCACTTCGGAGGGTGAGAATAACCTTTTTTTTTTCATTATTATTATTTGTAACAGATCTTTTTACTATTGATGCTGCATAGGTAGCATCAATAGTAAAAAAAAGTTGGTCACCCAGGGTTAATAGCTGCGTTAATGGAGTGCGTTACACTGCGGTCCTTTAACGCTGGCGTTAACCCTGTGTGAGCGCTGACTGGAGGGGAGTATAGAGCGGGCACTGACTGCGGGGAGGAAGGAGCGGCCATGTTGCCGCTGGACTGTGCCTGTTTCTGATTGGTCGTGGGCGTTTTGCCACGACCAATCAGCGACTTGGATTCCATGACAGACAGAGGCCGTGACAGACGGAAGTGACCCTTACACAATTATATAGTGTATGTATGTGTGTGTATATATATATATATACATATATATTAGTACAGACCAAAAGTTTGGACACACCTTCTCATTTATAGATTTTTCTATATTTTCATAACTATGAAAATTGTAAATTCACAGTGAAGGCATCAAAACTATGAATTAACACATGTGGAATTATATACTTAACAAAAAAGTGTGAAACAACTGAAATTATGTCTTATATTCTAGGTTCTTCAAAGTAGCCACCTTTTGCTTTGATGACTGCTTTGCACACTCTTGGCATTCGCTCTGTGTATACATATATATACCTATACGTCCGTGTGCGGCTCTGCAGGGCGCGTTTCGCAGCCTCGTGTCCTGTGAGCACAGCTGGACGGGATGACGCTCTGTGTATAGTCCGTGTGCGGCTCTGCAGGGCGCGTTTCGCAGCCTCGTGTCCTGTGAGCACAGCTGGACGGGATGACGCTCTGTGTATCCACCGTGCAGGTGACAGCCGGCTCTTCTCCTGTAATCAGACGCTAACGACAGACTGCAGGGCAGAGTCAATATTGGCGGAGCTGTGCACACTTTCCTGGCGCTCTTGTAGTTTGTTTTTGTCAGGCTGGTATCAAGTGTGCCAACATGGGTGACTGGCAGAGCATCGCTGCATGTTTGGGAAGCCAGTGAATCGGCAGCTCCCTAGATAATGACATATAGCGTGCACTACTACTCTCAGCGGATGCTGTTCTGTAGGTGATTGTTCGCTTCGGGGCATTTGTTGATGGCAGTCGTAGTGTTAAATGTAGTTCTGTGCTTCAAACAAGCTGCCTCTCAATCACAGTTTAGCAAGTGTCCATGTAACAGTGGCCTTTATTCTTGTGTTAATCACAGGTCTGGTCGGGTACAGCAGCTCGGCTCCTATTGAAGTGAATGGGATGTGAGCTGCAGTCCGAGGACGGCCGCTACAGTGTATGGCGCTGGGCTGTTTCCGCTTTGTATACTGTATTTACCACATCAGCGGATTGCTGCCGGGTGTTGGCCCCCCCCCCACTAATATGACACCTTTGACCTTTTAAAGTGGTTGTTTTCTGTGGGAGATCGAGGAGAGTTATCACGTTTGTGTTTTTTTAATCTCAACATTTTTTAGCTAATAGATGATGGTCGCAGAGCGTGTCCGCAACACTCCCCCATAGAAGTCAATAGATGATGGTCACAGAGCTTGCCCATAACACTCCCCCATAGAAGTCAATAGATGATGGTCACAGAGCGTGCCCACAATACTCTCCCCATAGAAGTCGACAGATGAGATGGTCACAGAGCGTGCCCACAACACTCCCCCCCCCCATAGAAGTCGATGGATGATGGTCACAGAGCGTGCCCACAACACTCCCCCCATAGAAGTCGATAGGTGATGGTCACAGAGCGTGCCCACAACACTCCCCCCATAGAAGTCGATGGATGATGGTCACAAAGCGTTCCCACAACACTTCCCCCATAGAAGTCGATTGGTGATGGTCACAGAGCGTTGCCGCAACACTCCCCCATAGAAGTCAATAGATGATGATCACAGAGTGTGCCCACAACACTCCCCCATAGAAGTCGATAGGTGATGGTAACAGCATGCCCACAACACTCCCCCCATAGAAGTCAATAGATGAAGGTCACAGAGCGTTGCCACAACACTTCCCCATAGAAGTCGATAGGTGATGGTAACAGCGTGCCTACAACACTCCCCCCATAGAAGTCCATGGACTTTTTGCTGCCTCTGCTCCATGCGAATACTGCTGTAAAGCAGATCTCTAAGTGCTGTTAACAGCTGCTCGGATAAGACTGCTGCCCCCATAATCCTGTGCCGAAAATAGAATAAAAATCGACATTGAGAAAATCAAACATAATTAGAGCTATGTATAATTAATATATAATAAAATATGAATATTATTATAATTATAATATTATGTTATAATAATATTATAATAAAATAATTTCTTATTGTAAGGTGCTGATTTCTGGAGTCTCCGGCGGGGGGCTACTACCGGCGCCCCCGTATTGGGATTTGTGGGATTTCAGTAATTGGTCATGGGAGAAAAATGAAGACTAAGAGGATTTGCTTCCATTTCATGCAAGTTTTACCCATAGATTCGGCAAAACACATCATTACCGGGTGCGAAGACTGATGGCCGCCACTGCCTGGGGCGCACCTGCCCCTCCGTGCGTCCGGTTATTAGTGGTACCAGGGATTAGGGGGGACTCGGATGCAGAGAACACAAGGCTTGTCCTGACGCCGGCCCTGCTCTCTAATCTCCGGCTCACGTTTATCTTTCCCGACGTCTTGGGAAAGTTTTGTGTCCGGACTCTGGAGCTTTGATCCACCAGGAGTCTGTAACTACATAACTGCGCTCCTGAAAGCTCGTCATTGTCATGTAGGCGCCTGGTGTTCAGCAAGGAACCTTTGCCACGTCCTGGACTCTTACTGTTCTGTGCTGGGACTTGTAGTGACTCTCCGTACAGGTACATGCAAGGGGGTGCAAGCCTCAGCCTCTGTAGCCGCAGGTGGTGGTATATAGAGCTCCCTTCCTCTTTATTAAGCTCCTATTTATAGATCCGCGCAGCCATTTTTAGCTTGTGACAAAATTACGTGGAGCCACCTTTTTGCCACGGCTGCTGCCACCATCTTGGTGCTCCGATCTGGGCTTCATAGGATTAAAAAATAATGGCATTGGTGAAAACAAAACTCAAAAACAAATGGCAAAAGTATTTTTTCACTATTTCGCTTTCCTTTTTTTTTTCAGGATGTTGTACGGTAAAATGAAGCATAAAACTACACAAATAAAAAAAAAAAAAAATTATGAATGTGCAACAACGGAAATTGGCCTTGACAGGAAGGAGTTAAATCCATGTGCGGCGTTACTGAATACAGTGGCGCCATATAATATATAAATATGCCCACCAGCCGCTGCCGGAGCAATGTCGCCCAATGTAGTGTCTGTTGCTAGGCAACTGCCAAAACTTTGGAAACTCTCCTAGCAACCACAGCTAAAGTGATTGATGGTAGTGCCAGTGTTCCCCTGTACGTTGTCGTCGTGTTTCTCCTAATGGCTGATTTAACTGGGCGCTGACAGCGTGGAATTTGGCACATGTGCGGGGTCCGTTGTTACGGATGGTTCAGCAAAAACAGGGTGCTCGTCATTTAACCATTCCCGCAGAATATGGCGGCTGCTGTTTCTAACGACAATGGCTGGACTTTTTTTTTTGTTGTTTTGTTTCCTAACTCGCAATAAAAATGGGGTCACACAGTCAGCTCTGAAATCTTCCTTAAAAAAACAAAACACTTCACTTACTCATCCCATAAATTTCAATATAGATTCCTAAATTCTTAAAGCGTTTTTTTTTTTTTCCATTTTTTGTGGATTTTATTAGGAGCCATTTCAAAGCAGGAACATGCATTTTGTTTTTCCCACAAATTTTTTTTTTTTAAACCGAGTCAGTCTAAATTGTGTTTATGTATGTGTGTTTGTAATAAAAAAAGAAAAAAAAAATATGGCACAAAAAAAATAAAAGCATCAGCAACCTCAGCCCAGCGTGTATATTCCCGCTGTGGTCCTCTGGCTTTAGCCGGTGTGTTTTCATGCAGGAAACAAGTGCTGTGTGTGAACACTCCCTGGGAATCTGTCTGTGTGGGCCGTGACGCGGCCGGTCGTGGGTTTAATGGATTTTCACACAGCGCCGGTTCTTATTTTCAGCTCCTGTCCCCTCCTCATTCGACGCCGTGCGTGTCTGTCAGGCTTCCTCGCTGTCGCACAAGGTCCATAGTCCATTATTCCAGCACAATATATGGCCCCTCGCTGCTTCCTGTAAGTGCTGGCTCACACATTAGTGGTCGGGAGTTTCCGACCTGCATTTTGGACGAGGCTTTATATATTTTTCATTTATTAAACCTTGTAAAGTAGATGTAGGCCTCAATTATTAAAAATGACTATAATGGGAAACTACCTGTTGCCCGTAGCAACCAAACACAGCGCAGCTTTCATTGTTTAATATGCTCTGGTAAAATGAAAGTTGCGCTCTGATTGGATGCTGTAACCTTTCCCTGTTTATGACAGAAGGAAGCCATGTTTCTATCATTCTGTATAACATGGCCGACACCTGAGTGACAGATGCGATCGGTGCGAGCTTCGATCTCGACATTTGAGCTTATTAATCATAACAGCTTCATTCAAAAGATTTCAATATGTCATCCATCAGTTCTGAGAGCCATCGCCTCCCCCACGATCTTAGTTCTGATGTAGTATGTGTAATAATAATAATAATATTGGCAAATGCCTCCAATTATATGGGGTACTGTTCTTCTGATAATCTGTCACTTACCCCATGTGCAGGGCATTGCAGTAGCCTTAGGTATCCATGGTTAGGACCATTAGCAACTAACTGTCACTGTATGAGAGGTCGTAACCATGGATACCTAGTCTACTGCAATGCTGCACCAGGGGTGGGTGAGAGAGTGAATCAGAAGAACTATACTACATTTTTTAATTGGAGCTATTTGAAAATATTATTATTATTATTACTATTACACCTACGACATATTGGGATAGGATCTTGGAGCTGGAAATACCTCCTTAAGGATGACACAATTACGTCCGTCACTTTTATTTCCTCTTTTATTTAGCATTTACAATTTGTGACTCCGCTCTACTTTGTCTCCGGCCAACTTATCCTCCCAGCATCACTGAAAATTCACTTAGTGGATGGAAGGATCAGATTTCTTTTTGCCTTAAGGCAGAGATTCACTTTCTAATGAGTAAAGAACCTGCGCTTCTGTCCGCGCTGTCGAGAGATAATAATTGCTGTAAGGCGAAGGCGAGGCGTCCCCATCATACCAATGATATCCTGCCCTCTCCCTAAATTTAGCAGGATCCCCTCCAGCCTTGGCTGCGATTCCAGGGCTTACGTGATGGTGCTCCGTGTATAATTATCATGACCTCACCCTGCGCTGATGCAATCCCTGTAATGGACTGTTGGCACATACCCACGCCCGGTACTGGTGATTGTGGACACATACTCACGCCCGGTACCGGTGATGGTGGACGCATACCCACGCCCGGTGATGGTGGACGCATACCCACGCCCGGTACCGGTGATGGTGGACGCATACCCACGCCCGGTACCGGTGATGGGGGACGCATACCCACGCCCTGTACCGGTGATGGTGGACGCATACCTACTACCGGTGATGGTGGACACATACCCACGCCCGATACCGGTGATGTTGGACACATACCCACACCCGGTACCGGTGATGGTGGACACATACCCACCCCCAGTGATGGTGGACACATACCCGGTACCGGTGATGGTGGACACATACCCACGCCCAGTACCGGTGATGGTGGACGCATACCCACGCCCGGTATCGTGATGGTGGACACATGCGGCTATTTGTGGCCAGGTCTTAGTTTCACCATTTAACAATTGCTTACCTATGTGTCTCCATAGTTATGATCTATAGGTCTATCACCTGCTTGCTATCATCCCGCTGACTTACTACCATTAATCCTACACTTCTTCCTTTACATAAATGTGATTTGTCAGCAGAAGGTAGGGGAAGAAAATGACAGGAATTTGCCTTTGGATCCGACTACATGAGGTTTGTTTGTAGTCTGTTACCATAGAGACGTGGGTGCAAATTTTTAATGAGACATATTTGCAAACATGCAAAGAAATAGCACCCGCACTGTCCGTTCCCACAAATGGAGCTCCTATGCGTATACTGTAGCGCTGCTCAACTCCTGATCACGGGTGCAATAGCCGGAAATAACTGTACTATCCGATGCAAATATTCGGCTCTCACAGGTCTTTTATGTACACCCCCGTGCCGTGAAGATGGAATTTAAATAAAGTTACCTGCAAGAGATCGGTGAGTGCAGCCATCATTTCTTTCATATTTGCATATTTGCAAACATGGTTTCTCTCTTGATGTTGTTTTTTGCTGTGACTGGGCTTGTTGCCTTTCCTTCACGATTGTCCCATCTGCAGCAGATTTGGGTTCTGTACCTGCCGAGCTTTGGCACAGAGAAAACACGCCTGGGAGTGGACAACCCCTTTAAATATCACTTGCTCAGTCCAAAAATCTTGTGAAATTGACTTGCGTGTAAGCAGCCGCTGCAAGGAAGGACAATGGTGTCCAGAGGAGGCCAAAGCGATAAGTGTGATCTTACCAGCATTGTGTGTCCTGGGACGAGCGCAAAGTATCGCTCGGCTCATTACACAACAGCCACCCTCACACCGGAGACCCCCAGCAGGCCGGAACCCTCTGTTTCTATTTTTTTTATATCGTGTAGTGTTTTTTACGTCAGGTGGATGAATTGTCCTGATTTTTTTTGTATTTTTCTTTCCTTTTAGATAACTTTTTTTTTTTAATTTGGACAAAAATTGTACAAAAGAGAATAGTTCAGACCGACACAAAGAATGTTTCTGTGGGTTGCACAATTAAAAAAAAAGATGTGCAGAAGAACCTATGATACTTATATATTGGCTTTCATTTTACCTCAGAGCTAGTTGGGAAGTAAAATTTGATCTCTGATTGGCTGATGTGTGCTTTCTGCCCTTACAACCAATAAGAGCGCAGATCTCATTTTCCCCAGCAGTGGACAATCTGAAAGCTGAATGCTGGTTGGTTGCTATAAGCATCAGAGAGTCCTTTTCCCTCCAGTTTTGATTTTTGAGGTCCAAGATGGCGGCCTCCCTCCCTTGTGTGTAGGAAACTCGTTCATTTTACGATTTAATTCTAGTAATGTTTTTATGACTCCTGTATTTTAGTTATGGTCTTTGGTGGTCGAGTCTGATTCCCGTCTCCAGCCTGGAGCTGTGACGTTGGCTGTGTGGGGAGGACCCGTCTCCAGCATTTTACCTCAGATCCCTGTGCTGTTTATGGATCCTAGCGCGCTGATATTGTCTGGGGGCAATGAATAATCCATTACTGGTGCGGGCGGGATCCCGTGGGGTCCGCACTGTGCGGGTTATTAATGCTGTATAATGAGGGGTAATTACCATTAAAACGTATTTCTGCAGCAATGTGAGGTAATTATTAGCTGCATGCGGATGAGTGAAAGGGAATCAAGAATGGACGTAGAAAAGTCCTGGGCCGCACCCCATAGTCGCTGAGCTCAGACTCCTCCAACCCCTCCGCTGCCTCCCTCCGGCCCCCACCATACTGTCCGCCATTACTACCGTGTGACAGAGCGGCCGGTGGTGCGGAGCTCCTGATCCCAGCACGGGCCTGTAATAGGAGCCACCGGGGTAACACGTCCGTCCATGACATTTCTTCCTCCTGCATCTTCCCCATCACCTGTGAGTCATGTTATTGAGAAGTGGAAGGAACCGCAGCAACTCAGCCACGAAGAGGAGACCCCGTAACGTTACAGAGTGGGTCCCGAGTGCTGACGACAACAGGACAGAAGTCACCACCCATAACTGCAGAGTCCAGACCTCCTCTGTTATCAGTACAAACTCTGCGCCCCCGCCGGGAGCTTCATGGCCGAGCAGCTGCATGCAGCCGTACATCACCAAGCACAATGCAGAGCATCGGATGGAGTGGTGTAAAGCCGCCACCACTGGACTCTGGAGGAGACGTGTTCTGTGCAGTGACGGATCGCACTTCTCTGTGTCTGATGGAGGAGTCTGGGTTTGGTGACTCCAGGACGACGTTCCCCCCTGACTGCATTGTGCCCCCTGTACAAGTGGTGGAGGGGATAATGCTGTCGGCTGTTATCTGGGGGCGGCCTCGGACCCTCAGCTCCAGTGATGGGAAATCTTAATCTTCAGCACAAAACATTGTGGACAATTGTAGCTTCAACTTTGTGGGAACAGTTTGGGGAAGACCCTTATCTGCCCCCCATGACTGAGCCCAGTGTACAAGCTCCTTACAGACATGGAGGGGACACGAGCGGCCACAGAGAGCCCGGACCCCAACCTATAATGGAGAATGTGAGCCCGGCCTCCCCCCAACATCAGGGTCTGACCCCACAATTGGGCAATAATTCCCACAGACGCCTCCTTAATCTTGTAGAAATCCTTCCCAGAAGAGCGGAGCCGTTATATCTGCAGAGGAGCGACTCCATATTAATGGCTATGGATGTAGGATGGGGGGAGGTCAGCGAAGCCCCCGGAGGAGAATATGGAGGGGGCACATGCTATTCTCCATATTAATGTCTATGGATGTAGGATGGGAGGTCAGAGAAGCCCCCAGAGGAGATTAAGGAGGGGGCACATACTATTCTCCATATATATGAGTTCATGAATGATCTGCCTGTACAATAATTGCACTTGTCGGGTTCTCCACAGAGCGACATTCTTCATGACCCTCCCCGGCGAGGCTTATGGAGATCAGTCATGGAGACGTTAACCCCCCCAATCCTCCAGACCAGTAACCTGTATGGATATTGTTACTACTCGCCGGTTACTTTCTTTTCACTTTTGACACCCAGACCTGCAGGTAATGGGCACATTCCAGATTTCCCTCTTGTAGCATCGCTCCTCAGGTCTCCTCTCAGGGTTCTTGCTGCTTCTTGTCCCAGCAGAGTCCTCCAGGATGTGTGCAGAGAAATATGTGGCGGGATCTGTCCTCACATGTACGTGACACATTCCTCCATGTGCGCCAGAGCCGCCTCCTCGAAATATGATGGAAGCAATTATAAATCCATCAGTCCAACCAGAGAAGCTGCATTGTCAGGACCAAATCCACATGAGCATTGCCATAGGGACTGCGGCGATGATGGACAGGGGCACATCCGGGGCGAGGGGTACATACAAGTCTGTGACATGTCACGTTCCCCCCCATGGTCCGTGGCATGTCACATTCCCCCCGCGGTCCGTGGCGTGCACTCATACTAATCTGCTATGTCCACCAAGCGTTCGTCTTCCCCCTTATCTATCCATCCATCCACGGCCAAACAGACTTTATTGAGAACATTGGGAGTGATAGCTGTGCTCCATGCAGCCTGTTATGCATCTTTCCCTACTAAAAAAAAGAACAGCTGTGAATCTGCTACTGGATGTAATAGTTTCAATTTCTTCAGAATTGGCCACTAGGTGGCGACCTTTTTTTTTTTTTTATTACCTTTTACATAATAGGTCTAGTGTTTCATTTAACTTTTTTTTTTTTTTAAACACACTTTGTAACTATTCCACAGGAGCACATTTCACATTTTATTTCCGCAGGCTGTATCTTCCCATTACATGTGATAAATCGTTGTTTTACAAACTCAACCACCAGGTGGCCCTATCTTTTATTTTATTTTTTTTTACCTGTTTTAAGAAGCAAAAAAATTGTAATAATGAAAAATCTAACATAATAATATAAAATTCTAAATGAAAATTAATTATTTCCTTTTTATTTATTTTGCAATTTGAATATTTCCACATTTTCTCCCCTTTGATAAATAACAATAATTTCTTCTGTGTCCAGGTATATATTTACTTTCCGCTACATTTAGGCTGCGGACGTGAGGGTCCGGTTTGGGTGGCCACGCTTTATATAGTTTGTCGTAGCCGTGGTTATTTCTGGTTCTTCTATCATCTGATAACACTGAATATCTGCCATTGCAGGGAGGTGATTACTGGGGGAGGTCAGGCTGAGGGGGAAGGGGCTTGGGCAGGTATGGGAGGGGCCGCACGTTCCTTCTTTTCTGCTTCTTTTTGCTTTTGAGGCCTGAGACTTAATCTGTCCCTCCCTCTCTCCACAGCAAGGAGACATCTGGAAGAAGAAAAGTGCAAGGAATCTCTAGGATTGTGACATCGTCCTCGGCTGCTCCTGAGAAGGTGAGTGCTCCGCGGCACAAGATCATGGACTGGACATTATTTTTCGTGCATACAGCTTTAAGATTTTTTTTTTTTAAAGTCTACCACAATTTATGCATCAACTTCTAGACGTTTTCCAACTCTGCTTGCTGTCAGTGAATTGAAACATGCTTTAAAAAAAAAACTTTACTGAGTTGGTGTTTCTCACAGCTGAGGGTTTGCTTCAATTGTATCTGGTCTAGACAATACTCTGGAGCACAGCAAACCTGTCTCCTGTCCTGATAGATTGCTACAATGTATCAGTGCAGGTATAATAATTGAGCCAATGCTGTATCGTCACTGTAGCAAAACCGCAGCTGTAAGAAGTAGAAAGTTATGTTCCAATGGTGACGCTTGGCAAAAAGGATCCTGAACACACTCTCCAGCAGGTCTGTATCCGGCTCGTGTACTTTCTTCGTCCGTCGTTTCCTCTTCGGTGTTTTCAGCGTTCGGTGCCAGGAGAATGAGACAGAGCCGGATTCTTCACCGCGGATCCTGCAGACACAATCGGTTGTGTGTCCGATGTACGGTGTGGGCGCGTATACATAATGTATGAACACAGGAGAATGGCGGCTGTGTGCCGCAGGGCTGACGTCTCCGTGTCACCGGCTCTCTGACCTTGAATCTTGGACAAGATTAAGTTTGTGTAAAGTCATCTGAAACAATGTAGAGGAGATGCAGCAGCGAGCTGGGAATCTGCTGTCACCTATACTACAGGGATTGTTTTCTCTCCAATCTGCTGTGGATCAGCGATCAGTAACCTGCAGATCTCCATCTGTGGTGAAACTACAACTTCCAGGCATGGTGTGATAGGTGTGACAGTGGAGCGAGTGCCTGCTGGGAGATGTAGTTTCACAACAGCTGGAGTGCCGCAGGTTGCTGATGGCTACTAGGATATAACGTATATAATGGGGGGCTATAGGGGAACACCGGGCTCAGACACTTAAAGGAGATACGTGACAACTTATTGGTGGGCCCCCATTAATCCCGAGAATTGACGTTTGATCGTCCCATAGGTGGTGAATCGATCGCTGGGGGTCCGGTCCATTCTGACTCGGGCCTTTTCTTCTGATCGGTGGATTTGTTTCTTAGTGTTTGGACCCCCCTTGATCAATAACTTATTCCCCTTTCTTCTTATTATTATTATTATTATTATTTTTTTTTACATATCACATAAAGGAAAGTTTAATAAAAACCTATTCCAGGGTTGTCTATTTTGGACGACCCCCTCCCTTTCCATTTGCCTAATTGGCAGTATGGGTATACCACGGTTAGGACCCCTCTATACGCCGGCACCAGGAGTTGCTGCATGTTGACAATGTACCCTCCCCCCCAAAAAAATAAAAATAAAATTCTATTGAAATGAATGGTGTCTTGAGCAGTATAGAGATACAGTATATGCTGCGTATATGGGGCTGTCAGATCTGGAGATCTGCTGACCGGGTGGTCACAGGTGCACTGATTTACAAAATGGATCTCGCCTAAATCCCACCTTCAGGATCACACTCTTTCCCGTCTCCTTGGATCTCGGATTTTTACTTTCAGCCAGGAAAGTTTTGACCTTGAAAGTGAAGTTAATAAGTTCTTAATTACTGTCACATTAATTTCTCCTCCTCTACATCCACAAGTCTCCGGCGGCCGACCCCTCCTCTTACACCTATTCATCTCCGGACCCCCTCCTCCCATTACACACATGAAGGGGATCTGGAGACACAGGTATGTACAAAGCCGCCGGATCCGGTTACCGTTCCCAGAGCAGATCAGAAAAGCCGAGAAAATCCGGGTAATGGACGGCGGCTCGCCAGCTCTGTGACGTAAAGGGCTTTCTTTCCATTCTCCTGAAACCTGCAGCAAACTTCTTCTTTTGAGTTTTGGAAAGGGATAATATTCAGAAGAATAAGGCAGATGATCAGCAATTTCATTTATATTATGTAGGTATTTTATTTTTTTTAATTACGAAACTTTTTGGGCATCGCATAATCCTGTAAAAATAAGACGCCTTTTAGAAAGTTTCTGCTGAAGTTCCGATCTTCACCTGACGGGGTTAACTTTCCTAATCACAAACTTCAGAATGCCAAAACTTTCTCCACTGATACTTAGTACATGTGCTCGTCACAGATATCACTTGTTTCCACAGCAACGGGATTTATTATTTATCTGCTGGAAATATTACAGAAAAATGAATGGAAAAAAGTGTAAAAAATCATCTAACATTTATTAATATTAAAATAAGACATAATTATTTCAATGTAGAGGAGAAAAAAATCACAAATGTGTGAGAAGGAAGCATAAATATATTGCTGTAGTAAAGGCAGCATGGGGGGGGGGGGCCTGAGGCTATATACCGGGGGCAATTGAACTGGATGTTATCCACTGGGGGAGATGGGGCCGGATGTTATCCACTGGGGTGATGGGGCCGGATGTTATATACCCGGGGCGATGGTCAGATGTTATATACTGGGCGATATGGCCGGAGATTATATACCGTGTGGTGCAGTGACCAATATTACGGCCAGGGGGTGCTGCGTGTACACTTCGGGATGCACTTGGAGGCATAGTTGTGATGAGACAAAGTCCGGCCGAATTGTAGATGGCCGGTATGTGTGTCGCAGAGGAGGACACTCTGCGCTGTCAGTCTGAAGATTATGTTGTGGTCTGGGACCTGTAGTCCCACATGTAAATGTGTAGTTTTATTGGGAGACTGGCAGGGCTAGTTATGAGAGATGGGCCGGTCAAACTAGCCACACACGCCCACACTCTCACCCAGGGGAGTGGTTACAGGTATGTAATGTGACCAGGGTGTGGGTCACATGGTTCCTGTGTTTGGTTCTGAGTGGTCCAAGTGCAAGGGCCTGGAAACCTGTGTTGGAAGTCCTGGGGAATAGGAGTCCTGAATAGCACATGGTTGGGTTTTGGCAATGAGCAGTCTGTGTGTTGGAGTCCCCCGGCAGTGGAGACGTCCTGGAAGCACCTGAGAGACCTGTGAACCTGGACGGTCAGTGTTGGAGTCTCCTGGCAGTGGAGGTGTCCTGGAAGCACTGAGAGACCGTCGACCTGGACGGTCAGTGTTGAAGTCTCCTGGGGAGTGGAGACGTCCTGGAAGCACCTAGAGACCGTAGACCTGGACTTTCTGTGTTGAGGACCAGGGACTGACGTGAAGTCAGCGTGAGGAGTGGAACTCCTGAAAGGTAACCCCGGACAAGGGGATTGTAATATATGGGAGAGAAGTTTATCTGCTGCATGAACAAACTGGTGGTCGTGATAAGTTCATGGATATAATGAAATAGACTGTATGTCATGTGGTTTATGAAGTTTAATAAACCGGATTGTGTTTTGTAAGAAAACCGAGCCTGGATGCGTTATTCCCGTGCCAAGCGAGTGTCCCCCCCAAGACCCGAATTAAGGGAAACGCTACAACCGGGATTAATGAGGCTGGATGTTATATACCGGAGCGATGGGGCCGGATGTTATATACTGGGATTAATGAGGCTGGATGTTATATACCGGGGGCGATGGGGCCTGAGATTATATACCGGGATTAATGGGGCTGGATGTTATATACCGGGGGCGATGGGGCCGGATTTTATATACCGGGGGCGATGGGACCGGAGATTATATACCTGGATTAATGAGGCTGGATGTTATATACCGGGGGCGATGGGGCCGGATGTTATATACCGGGGGCGATGGGGCCCGATGTTATATACCGGGGGCGATGGGGCCGGAGGTTATATACCGGGGGCGATGGGGCCCGATGTTATATACCGGGGGCGATGGGGCCGGAGGTTATATACCGGGGGCGATGGGGCCTTATGTTATACACCAGTAGGTGATGGGACTGAAGGAGAAAGCCTGACTCCAGTGGGTCCTAATACTTTTCTCCCTGCAGTATGTGCAGATAGTTGTGTGTATTTGGGTAGTGTTCTCATCTGCATTGTCGGTCTTGTTACTTCTGTCACTGATTTAGAAGTTTTCATCCTATTAGCAAACCCCCGCCATGAAGACCCCGGACTTTATTTATAAGTCTGTGGGGTCTTCCTGGCGTCAGTGGTGTCCATCATGCAGAATCCACAATGCAGATGTGAGTGCAGCACGAGGGTCCGCTCTGTAATACGGGGAAACCTCCCCTCCCCCTCCGGGCCGATCTGATGGGATTATAATAAGTCCATAACCAGAGCTTTCAGGTTCCTGGATTATAGGTTGGTAAACACGGCTCTGTGAGGAGAGCGGCGGCGTCATAGGTGCGTGCAGGGAGATGTGTGCCAGGCGGGTGAAGCGTTTCAGGAATTTGTAAAGTTCACAGAACTTTTTTAATGTACTTAGTGGGGCAGGATCCTCAGAGCTGCTTCACCCCCGACACTGCAATCTGCGCCTATAATTTCCCTTCTATGGCGTGATTGCCTTATTATTGCTGCGGGCGAGAGACATTGTACTTGTGTAATCTGGAAAGCTTGTGTCCTGGGGTCTGAGCGCTTAATGGCGCCGTGCGCAGACGTCTGAGGGTGGCGGCTTTGGCTGTCGCTTATCCCACTGCCATAATGTGCAGAATTAGCCAAACCTAACGCGGGTCTGGTGTGTGGGGTCGGATGGCTGACGTGGGGTCTGGTGTGTGGCCGGATGGCTGATATGGGGTCTGGTGTGTGGCCGGATGGCTGATGTGGGGTCTGGTGTGTGGTCGGATGGCTGATGTGGGGTCTGGTGTGTGGCCGGATGGCTGATGTGGGGTCTGGTGTGTGGCCGGATGGCTGACGTGGGGTCTGGTGTGTGGCCCGATGGCTGACGTGGGGTCTGGTGTGTGGCCCGATGGCCGACGTGGGGTCTGGTGTGTGGCCGGATGGCCGATGTGGGGTCTGGTGTGTGGCCCGATGGCCGCCGTGGGGTCTGGTGTGTGGCCCGATGTCTGACGTGGGGTCTGATGGGTGGCCCGATGGCTGACGTGGGGTCTGGTGTGAGGCCCGATGGCTGACGTGGGGTCTGGTGTGAGGCCCGATGGCTGACGTGGGGTCTGGTGTGAGGCCCGATGGCGGACGTGGGGTCTGGTGTGAGGTCCGATGGCTGACGTGGGGTCTGGTGTGTGGCCCGATGGCTGATGTCTCCAGAGGGGCCAGATTTTGCAAAAAAAAAAGGCAATGGATGACTTGGTGTCATTGATGGCATTCTGGCATTCAGACGTGACACCAGGGAAGTTTCCCACAAGTCTCAGGGCCTCCCAGGTGGAATGAGAGATCGGGGGTAGACATTAATGTCTTGTCTTTACATGCAAAGCAAAAATGCACATGATGATCTGTCTGCGGATTAGGAACATGAAGCCACAGCGTAAGTGGCTGCTTGTGTATCGCACACTATGGCGGACTCCTCCAGTGGCCTTTTAAAAAGGACCATCAGTCTTGGATATGCTGTTCGCCTGTGCAGGATCCCCGTGGGGTCTGCAGTGCCGTGTATAGAGCCGGACATGATAAAATCAGACCACGGAGTAAGTGCTGATCCTCCACCGACGCTTCTCCTATATCGCTTGTTGGGAAGCAAATTACCGAGAAACCCTCAATCCCGCCACTGAAGTTTATGGGATGAAAGTTGTTTTTGTTTTTGTTTTTTTTAATAGTTTCTGTGCAAAGCAAAGATTTCACCAAGAAGCTTTGTCACACACGTCGTCGTTTCTTGAAGCCGAGGTCACGACGCCTCTTTTTTTTTTTTTTTTTTTTTTTTGCAGCCGATCCTCAGATATGTGAAATCAAGTGATCGCTCGATCACCCGGCTCTTTTCAGGAATCGGCTGCTGAGACTTCAGCACGACGTCTCACAAAACAAAGGTGAAGGAAGTGAACGCACAAAAAGGATTATCTCAGCAAATAATGGCTGAACGAGTCCGGGAGCCGCGCCAGGGGGACGCCACCATCTTCACCTCGGATGTTACGTTTTTGTAGGATGAGACCGATGTAGCAGAGCCGACATAATAGTTTACAAGCTGAATCCGCTATTAGTGGGGTCAGGCTATTAGAAAGATTTATCAACCATTACAGGATCGAGGGTCCCGATAAAAAGTGCTGCTCTGACCCTTCTCCAAACAGCCACAGAGAGAAATGATGAAATCCTGGCTGCTGCAGCTGCCACTAGAGGGAGCCGTCAGCGCACAGATGTGTACAGCTCCTGCTCCACTTACTGGCTGCTTTATAAATGCGACTTCCAGCAATGTCTCCCTCCCGGGAGCTGGAGGAAGCATCTGAAAGGGGTTATTTGTCCTGCAAAGCATCTAGAGAATCTCCCCATTATGGATGGCTGTAACTGTCTCAGACATCAGAAAAGTGCGCATTCTCTGTAGTCCTCTGCTACATCCCACAAGCTCGGCTCTGCTTCATCTGCCGCCTCTTATAATACACAATGACGTTTTGGTTCAGCTCTTTTGGGGAAAAGTTTCTTGGTCGTTCCGGTCGATGACGGCGACATCAGATTACAAATTCCAGCAAATCAAAGGCCAGAAAGTGACCCGTGGGGGAGCGTGAAGGATTTCCTCATCTTCCTTTCTAGAGTTTCCTGCTAATTTGTGTTTTGTTTTGTTCGTTCGCAGCGAAATAAGTCATCAACTGGAATGACCTCAGTTATGGGGATTTTTTTTTTCAGTGATTTTGAGATATATATATATATATATATATATATATATATATATATATATATATATATATATATATATATATATATATATATATATATATATATATATATATATATATATATACACATATTATATTTTTCCTTTCTATGATGTAAGTTTTCTATTTCTTTGTTACGATAATGTCGACGTCTATAAAACACGGCGTCATTATGTGATCGCAGATCTTAAAATGACTTTCACACCTTTTCCCATAATGTTGTTTTCAGGTCCAAAATCCTGGGCCAATTAATTTCTGAATATATCCCTGTAATGGTTCGTTCTTCTGATACAAAGCTCCAAATACCCAGCGCAGGTAAAGAGCATCTGTCACCAGGTCAAAAGTGGTAAAACTTTGCTCTTATTGAATTCCCCTGAGGTTTTTTGCTTTTAAATCTGCTATATTGTTCCTGAGATATGGGATTTTATTTAGTGAAATTTTTTTCCAAGGGGGCGTGGATCTGCATTATTACCTTGTGAGCATCGCCCACTGGATAAAGACAGTAAAAATGAGCACTAAATAATAAGGCCCCCTTCCCTGGAACCATACGGAGTATTAAATAAAAACTACTCTGTGGAGCAGCGGGAATAAAATAAGAGCAAAAACTGGTGACAGGTTCTCGTTAAGAGGTAGTAGGCGGGGCTGCGCAGGTAGTAGGCGGGTCAGTTTGGGTGGTAGGCGGGGCTGCGCAGGTGTAAGGCAGGGCTGCACAGGTGGTAGGCGGGGACTGCGCAGGTGGTAGACGGGGCTGCGTAGCGGAGCATTGTATAAGCGTACAAACAAAAAATAAACCACTACAAAATAGAAATGTTTTAAAAATAACATATTGTTCATCACCACACCAGTAAAATATGAACTATTAGAACATCACATTATTTATCCCGCAAACATAATAGAAAATATAAAATTACCATTTCTTAATGACCTTGTCTTCCAAAAAAAATAAATAAAAAAAATAAAAAAAATGGAATAAAAAAATTAAAACAAAGTTTTCTGTGCCTTAAGACGGTAATAACAATAATAACTGCGCAGCCTACAAGAAAAATCATCACAGTTGTGGCGAAAAAAATAAAATACAAAAATACTTAGAAATTCTGAATTATTTAACTTTTTTTTTTTAAAGTCGTAAAACCTAAAAAATCTCCATCAATATATCAGGATTGCCACTGACCCACAGAATAAAGTGTAAATGTTTTTATCTTGCAGTAAACCTAATGGAGGATTTGTGGGGGCTTTAGTACAAATATGGTCACGTTGGTGGGTATATGGTAAATGCCCCGTAGGGCGGTGGCCGGGGGTGCGCCATCCACTCTCCATGCAGCCGCCGGACGTCGCTGGGCTCATTCCTCGCACTCTGGGCCCATTGGCTTCATTTTCTGTCTCCCTTTTCCCATCACACAGATGTCTGGGAATTTGGGGAATGGAATCATCAGTGCAGATAATCACTAAATCTTCAGAGTTATTTTTTTGGACGGCTTTGATCCTAATCCAGAAGAGCGATGGTCACCAGCTCCCCTTCTATGCAGCCGTTCAGGCCGATAATGAGATCTCCCGGCCAGGTCGGAGGTCGCGGTGCGGCGGTCAGCGATGTGTTATTAGCGGAGTCAGCAATGTGTTATTAGCGGACACCTCCATCTTCGCACAGTAAAATCCTGCTGTCTGTGAATACATCATCGTCTTCTCCATTCACACCCAAAGCTGAAAATTACAGGAGCTCGGTGACTGGTATGTGGTTGAACCGTCCTGTAAAGCCGTGTTGCTGCAATCAGGAGGATTTTGAAAGCTGCTTTGGTTGTGACTGGAGAAGATTGCTCACACTCCATAGACGGTGTCCGCTCAGTTGTAGGTTATGGATGATCCCATCGGGGCCACATTCTGCCGTTTGCCTTTCACACCCGATTGCGTGATTCCTGGTTTAATAATTAACCCGCGCCGGTCTGCTCTGTTTGCTCCTGTCCAGGGGGTCGTTCATAATTAGCTCACAGTGTAACGTGATCCGGAAACTTCTCTACTTTTCTTATTTGCAGATTCTAGGATGTTGCCGGCGGTGATTTTGGATTTCCCCACCTGACGGTTCCTGGAGGCGCCGAAGACTTGTCTGCTGGGAACCATGTTGTGCCCATGTCGCAGTAAAGCCAAACTCCTGGGCGCTGCCCTGTGCCTGCTGTCCGTCGTCACTTGGTTGTATCTGTCTGTGGGCGACGCGGGATGTGAGTGGTACATCTATTAGCTATCTATTATATCTATCATATATCTATTATCTATCTATTTATTTATTATCTTATCTAATAGCTATCTATTATCTATCATCTATTATCTATCTGTCTATTATCTGTCTATCTTATCTATTATTATTTATTGTTATAGTGCCATTTATTCCATGGCGCTTTACATGTGAGGAGGGGTGTACATAATAAAACAAGTACAATAATCTTAAACCATACAAGTCACAACTGGTACAGGAGGAGAGAGGACCCTGCCCGCGAAGGCTCACAATCTATCTCTCATCTATTATCTATTTATTATCTATCATTCCTTCCTTACTATCCGTCAGTGGAGGACACAGGATGTGTTTCTTTTCCTTTTCTTTTCATCCTTCCTTTCCTCCTTACTGATTTCGGCACACTCGCCCCTCCGCCTACTGTACCTGGTCGTCTCCCGATTTTCCTCAGATCACAGACGTTGGGAGAAAGACAGATCGGTACCAACATGGCTGATCCTTTCTTCCTGCAGAGTCTTGTTATTACTTATTCCATTCTCCTCATTGCCTAAAAGGGTTTGACCAGTATTACAAATATGGCGGCTTTCTTTAGGTTGTGTATGTTATTGCAGCTCGGCCCCATTCACTTCAGCGGGGCTGATTTTCCATGTTTTTCTCACGCTCGGCCGTACTCCACCATGGATCGCCCATCAGATGTGTGTACTTACTTCACGGATCTGTCATATTTCCTGCCCCTTCCTTTAGATGGACCATCTCAGGGGGTCTTAACTCCACAGCT